>NW_006399781.1:6853465-6911328 GCF_000299155.1 Elephantulus edwardii | reverse complement strand
AGGGACATCAAGCTGGGTAGAGTGGAGGGACAGCGCAGGAGGGGAAGACCCTCTATGAGGTGGATTGATTTAGTGACTGGGGTACTCGGGATGGGTGTGTCAGAGGCAATGAGATTGGCATAGGATAAAGCAGGGTTTAGGGCTGTTGTACATTGGGTCGCTATGAGTCGCAAATGACTCGACGGCACATAACAACAACAATATATTAGAGAAGACTTTCTGTGGGAGCTTCAAGTCCTTATCTCACTCCTTCCAAGCAGAACTCAGATCTTGACAGCAGTGACCACCTCTTGTTGTGGTCAGCTCAAGAATTTGAGTGTTTCTGGTTAGTTCATTGTGGTTGTATACTGTAGAGTCACAACCGACGCACAGCTGACCTTCCAGTGGATCTGCAGAGGCAATTAATTGCACAGGAGGAGATTGCCCTTCCTCCCTCCTTTAATGACACTTGATTGTATGGAGCAGCTGGCAGATTTGAACCGCATGCTTTTAGGTTGGTAGTGCAATTCCTTATCGCTAGGACACCAGAACTCCCAGGAGTGTTAAGGAACTTCTGACAAGGGCAAGCCTTCTGGGTATGTTTCTCATGAGAGTTACAGCAATAGTTGCAGCCCAAACCAAAATCCAACCTAGCTGTCCTGGAGCCACTTCTGACTTGTAGTGACTCCATATGTATCAGAGGAGAACTGTGCACATAATGTTCATTGGCTGATTTTTTTAAGATACAATTTTTATGTTACAATGGTTTACTTACAACATTCATTTTCACACCAGATCTTTCCCATTTCCTTTTCCCACTCTTCCCTCTACCCATCAAATTGTGGGACCCTGCCCATCCTCATCTCCTCCGCGCATCCTCATCTCCTCTGCTCCTACCCTTCCTGATCCTCATACACATTTTACTAGTTATCTTTCTATTTCTACAATAATGGTCTTATAAAGTATTTGTCCTCATAACATTGAGTTAGTTCACTTAGCATCAGGCTCTCCAGTCCCTCCCAAGTTAGATAGTAATTTACAAAAGCATTGTTCCTGCGTGCTGCATAGCATTCCATTGTGTGAAGGTACCATAATTTCTCAATCCATTCGTTTGTGGTTGGACATCTGGGCTGTTTCCTTGTTCTTGCAATGGTGAATAATGCTGCTATGAACATTGGTGTACAAATCACCGTTTGTGCCTCAGTCAGTTCTAATTTTCTTGGGGTATATTCCAAGCCGTGGAATAGTTGGATCACATGGAATTTCTATGTTCAGCTTTTTGAGGAAATGCCAAACTGCCTTCCGGAGTGATTATGCTGTTTTACAATCCCACCAACAGTGTGTAAGAGTTCCTATCTTGCCACATCCTCTATTACTTGCTGTCCTGTTAAACTTTGCCCCACTATTGGGGTGAGATGGTATCTCATTGTGGTTTCGATGTGTATCTCTCTTATTGCCAGTGGTTTTGAGCATTTCTTCATATGTCTGTTGGACATCTGAATGTCTTCCTCTGTAAAAAGTATTTGTATATCTTTTGCCCATTTTGTAATTGGGTTATCAGTCTTTTACTTGTGGAGGCCCAGGAGTATTCTGTAAACTTTCCTTATGAGACCTTTGTCTGAAATGGTATCGCCAGATGTTTTTCCCTAGTCAGTAAGTTTTCTTTTTACTCTGTTGGAAAATGTTTTTGATACACACAGGGATTTAATCTTTATAAGGTCCCATTCATCAATTTTATCATCTCCAGATTGAGTATTTCTGGCTGTATTTGGTAGTCGTTTTGTACCCTAGATTAAATGTGATCCCGGTTTGTCTCTGATGAACTTTATGATTCTGGGATTTACTCTTAAGTAAATTTTTGTGTATAGTGTGAGGTGGATCCTGTTTCAGCTTTCTGCAGGAATCAGTCCAGTTTCACTGGCTGATTTTTGCGTGCAGATAGCCACCCCTTTCTTCTGTGGTACCCCTGGATTGATTGGAACTCCAGCCTCTCCATTAGTAGGTGGCTGCCTGTTTGCACCACCCAGGGACTAATTGTTTCCCAGTTCCAGCTACATTTTAAAGCAGAAAAGAAGGACAGGGAATATTTACTCATTTTGGGTTGTTGTTGTTGTTAGATGTCGTCAAGTCGAGCATGACTCATAGCAACCCTATGAACAAAAGATCTGAACCCTGTTCTATCCTGTGCCATCCTCACACTTCCTGACACACAAGAGCCTATTGCAGCAGTCACTGTATTGATTCATCTGGTTGAGGATCTTCCTTTCGTTCGCCGACACTCCACTGTTCCCAACAACATGTCCTTCTTCAAGGAATAACCCCTCCTAGCAACGTGCACAAAGTATGTGAGGCAGCCTTATCATTCTTGTCTCCAAAAAGCACTCTGGCTGCACCCTCTCCAAGACATATCTGCTCATTCTCTTGGCCATCCGTGGGGTGTTCAGTGCTCTTCTCCAACACCACAGTTCAAAGATGTCAGTTCTTTTTCTGTCATCCTTATTCATTGTCCCACTCTCAGGTGCACAGCTAATAATCAGAAAGACTATAGCCTGAATCAGACACACCTTAGCCCTCAGACTGACATCCCTACTCTTCAATAATTTGGAAAGGTCCGTAATGCAGATTTTCCCAATACAATGCATCTCTTTATTTCCTGACTGCTAATTGTTTCATTGCCACTTTGTTGGAATCCACTCATATCTGATACTTCAGGCAATTTTCAGAAGCTGTAAATCACACTGGAGGAGATTTCCCCTCTTTTTCTAAGGAACTTCTGGTGGATTTGAACCACCACAGAGATGTGGCCTTTGCGTTAATAGCAAAACTAAATTCTAGCTTCTTCTATGTTCAGAAACCTACTTTCAAATACATGTATTTGAAGAAAGCCTGTTTTACAAAAGATAAATGGGAAAATTGTAAAATTCAGACTTGCATAAAGGAAAATGTGTATTAGACAGCTTTGATTTTCCAGGGGCCATGGATAGAGCCTCACTCAGCTGGTACACTTTGAAAATTGGATAATACTCAACAATGCAGTGCATAAACTTGTTTTCTTCTTAGTGTTTATTCATTTGAAGCAGTCAGAACTGTTTCTGGCTTCAGCAGGATTTCCTCACCCCAGAGAAAACAATAAATAGTTATTACAGCATGTTATAATGTATAAAAGAAGTTGCTATTATAACTTGTATAAGAAGTTGCTATTACAGACATCTCATTTTATGATACCTCTTTATTATGCTTTGTAGCGATTTCATTTTTTCATAAATTGAAGGTCTGTGGTAACTTTGTTCCCAAGCAAGCATATGAGTGTCATTTCTCCTGACAGCATGTTCTCCCTTCCCATCTCTGTGTCATATTTGGTAATTTTTAATAGTAATTTAAACTTTTTCACAAGGTTATTAAGGAATTTCACCTGCCAACTTTTTCTGTGGGAAAAAGATGGACAGTCTCCTTCTGTGTGACTTACAGACTCTGAAAACCCTCTGGAGGGTCAGCTGTGGATGGGTTTCAACTCTATGACACACCGCCACTATCGTACCCTTACTAGATTATAACGTAATACAGCTTTTATAGGTATAATTAGTGTGGGTATGACTTTCACTGGTTCACACTCTTAAGTATCAGAGTCCAAGAGACTCTGAGAGGTTTGCATACGTTCCCGACCCAATGGACCCTGCAAAGCTCACAGCTGTAGAGTAAATTCCAACTCATAGTGACACACTCCCTGGTTTCCAAGACTGTAGGAACTTCTTAATTAGTAACCTCTAATGGCAAAAACCTTTCTTTGGAAGAAATTGAGAAAGATTGAGATTGTAAATAGCTTTAGTTTGCTTGGATCTGCAGTCAACACTCTTGGCACCAGCATCCAGGAGATTAAAAAAAATGTATTGTGTTGGGAAAGTCTGCTGTCAGAGACCTCTCCTGAGTACTGAAGGGCAATGATGTCAGTCTGGAGATTAAGGTGTGCCTAATACAGGCCATGGTATTTGCAGTCACTTGCTATGGGTCAGAGAGTTGGAGAATGACTAGGGAGGACAGAAGGAGAATTGATGCCTTTGAGCTGTGGTGTGGAGAAGAGTGTTGAATATACCATGGACTGCTAAGAGAGTGAAAAGTTTCATTCTGCACAGGGTAAAGCCAGGTTGCTCCTTGGAGGCAAGGACTCTGAAGCTTTGTCTGGCATACTTTGGGCATGTTGCAAGGAGGGACCAGTCCTTGGAGAGGGACATCATGCTTGGAAGGGTGAAGAGGCAGCGCAAGAGAGGAAGACCCTCTGGATTGATTCAGTGACTGGAGTAATAAGGGTAGATTTGTCAGAGACAATGAGATTGGCACATAATTGAGCAGGGTTTAGGGATGTTGTACATAGAGTCGTTATGAGTCGCAGGTGACTCAACAGCACATAACAACAAGAAGTGGTAAAAATAATCTCTGACAAACCAGAGCCCATTACTGAAGTCACTTTCAATCGAGCTCATCGAGGATCTTCCTCTCCTTCATTGAGCCTCTATCTTTCCAAGCATGACATCCTTTTCCCAAGGAATCACCTGTATGTCTAAAGTATGAAAGATGAAACTTCTCCATCTTTGCCTCCAACGAGCTCTTTGGCTACACTTTCCCTAAGACATACCTGTTTGTTCTTTTGGCAGTCCTTGGAATATCCAGTCCTCTTCTCCAACACTACAACTCAAATAGATTCTGTCTTCCTTATTCATTGTCCAGCTCTCTGATGTGTAGCAGATGAAATGAGAAGACCATGGCCTGAATCAGGCACACCTTGGTCTTCAAACTGACATCATTACTCTTCATAATCACTTTTCTCTAGTGTGTCAGAGATGATGAGGATGGCACAGGATAGAGCAGGGTTCAGGTTGGCAGTTCATATGTTTGCAATGAGTCACACTTGACAGCACCAAACAACAATGGTGAAAATAGAAGTATTGATAATCTATATGAAAATTATAGAGTTGGGGAGAAAAATGAGGCTGGAGATTGAATGATTAGATTTTGTACATTTAGTAATTTATTCATAACACATACCCTTTTAAAAGAAACGTAGATGGTGTCTATACACATGAACTTCATCAGATGGACTGCACAGGAATCGGCTTGACTACATCTGTGGAAAGAATCACTGGAGAGGCTCAATATCAGCAGTGAAAGCCAGGCCAGGTGCTCACTATGGAACAGATCATCAGTTACTAATGTGCAAACTCAAACTGAAGTTGAAGAAAATTAAACAAGTCCACAAAGAGTCAAAATACAACCTTCAGTCTATTCCATGTGATTTTAAAGAATCCTCTCAAGAACAGACTTGAGACATTGAACACTAAGGATTGAAGATCAGATTAATTGTGGGATGACACTAAAGATAACACTCATGAAGAAAGCAAAAGAAAATTCCCAAAACAGGGAAATGACAAGACCAAAATGGATGCCAGAAGAGGTGCATTAGAGCATCACGAAGCCAAAACAAAATTAAGAGATGCCCAAGTAAAAAAGACGAATGGAAGATTTCAAAGGACAGTGGCAGAAGACAAAACAAAGTATCACAAGTGTGCAAAGAGCTAGACTTGGAGAACAAAAAAGGAAGAACTCATTTGGTATTTTTCAAACTGAAAGAACTGAAGCACAAATTCAAGCCCTGAGTTGTAATACGGAGAGATGTAAAATAAGCAAAATCTTGAATGATCCAGGAAGCATCAAAAGAAGGTGGAAGGAATAGACAGAGTCACTGTAAAACAAAACAAAACAAAACAAAACAAAACACACTGAAATACTTGGGGAAATAGCGTATGATAAAGAGCTAGTGGTGATGAAGAAGTTCAACAGGCAAATGTCTGTCTGTGTGTTCCTTGCAGGCATGGCTTTTCTTTGTGGAGGTTCAGGAATGAGGATTCTTTTCCCTTCTTATTAAGCACTTATCTGTCAGTTTGTTATATTGCTTCCTTGCGGCCATGATCCAGGAAGCCATGCCCCTGTTACTTAAATACCAGCAGAATCACACACACAGTGGGTCATATCAGTGGAGTTTCCAGATTAAGGCAGACTAGGAAGAAAGGCTTGGTTTTCTACTCCTGAAAGTCAGCAGACAAACAGTTTATGGACAATAGAACACTGTCCAACCTGCTTGCTTCAGACATGTCAAGTGGAGAAATTGGGGCCAGCAAGGGCAAGGGGACCCCAGACACCAGATCGACACAATAGCCACAATGAGAGGACTGAGCCCAGCCTGTGATTGTGACCATGGCTTAGGACAGGGCTCGGTTTCATTGTCATACATAAGGTCACCATGAGTGTTTCCATCTTTCATCTCTTTCTCTTCCCCTTCCCTCACATTCAGTAATTTACACCTCTTTAAATTTTTTTTTTGTCTCTTCTTTTGTATCCAGAAAGAATATAGAAATTGGAGTAAGCATGTTGTGTTCGGCGGTCTGTGTCAACACATAGAGACCCCGTGAAGAATGGATAGGAACCTGGCCCTGTCCTGTGCCATCCTCAGGATCTCTATCTAATGTGCTGAACCCACCTTTACAGTTGTCATGTCAGTCCACCTTGTTGAGGCATGTTGTTGAGTGCCGTGGAGTTGAGCACAACTCCTAGCAACCTGTGAGCAACAGATCTGAACCCTGTCCTATTCTGTTAGCTTCTCATTTCTGCTACACCTGAACCAGTTGTTACAGTTACTGTGTCAGTTCATCTCATTGAGGGTACTCCTCTACTATCTACCTCTCTAAGCATGATGGCCTTTTCTAAGGACTGGCCCCTCCTAACAACATAGCCAAAGTGAAAGAGACAGAGTTTTGCCATCCTTGCCTCTAGTTGCACTTTCTCCAAGACGTTTTTGTTTGCTCTTTTGACAGTCGATAGGATATTTCAGTACTCTGTTGCAATACCACAACTCTAAGGCATTGATTCTTCTGTCATCCTTGTCACTGACCAACTTTTGGATGCATAGAAAGTAATTGAAAAGACCATGGCCCAGATCAGGTACACTTTAGTCTTTAACATCTCTTTGGTACACTGGAACGATTCTTTTTTTTTTTTTTTTGCAACAATTCTTGACAGTAGATTTTTTTGCAGTAGTTTTTTTGAGACATGTTGTTATTATGTGCCATTGAGTTGTCTGCAGCTCCTAGTGACCGTATACACACTAGCTCTGAAATCTGCCCTATCCTGAGCCAATTTCATCATCTCTGACAAACCCAGTTTGTCAAATCAATCATTTCTCCAGTCACTGAGTCAATCCATCTCATCTGGGGTCTTCCTCTCCTGTACTTCCCTTCACCCTTCCAAGCATGATGCTCTTCTCCAAGGACTGATCCTTTCTAGCCATGTGCCCAAAGTATGTGAGACGGAGCCTCAAAATCATTGCTCCAGGGAGCAGCCTGGTTACACCCTCTCCAGGACAGACCTGTTCTCCTGGCAGCCCACGCATCCTACTTCTTCAAAGCCTTGCCTGAGGGATGACACTCCTCACATTTCATGGGAAGAACTTGGCTTAGTCATATAGACACACTTAGCAGCAAGGGAAGGTGGGAAATGTATTTTAAGTGTGTGAGTAGGACCAAGAGAAAATGTTCTTGGTGAATAGCCATGCTTATCAATGCATATCCTTATAAAAATCCCAACTGTAATATAAAGGAGACATAACATTTAAGTAAAATAATGAGTATATTGTTATTGTTGTTATGAGCTATTGAGTCACAACAAACTCATAACTGACTCTCTAGGGAGTTTTCTAAGACTGTAAATCACATGAGAGGAGATTCTCCATCTTCCTTCCTAAGCACACCTAGTGGATTTGAACCTCCTGCTTGTGGGTTGACTGTACAATTCCTTAACCAGTAGGTCACAACCACTCCCCTAGAATGTAGTAGAAATAGCATACATTTATAGTAAATATTTCTCACTACATGTAAGAAATAGTGAGGTAGTCAGGTAAAGTTACAGTAGTGCCTGGTACGGAGATGGTAGGATGGTTTGACATCCCGAGTGGTCCTATTATAGTAATTTTTCTGACTTAGTAAACTATTGTTGGTAAAGTTCTGAACAAAGGACTTCTTTGAGTGTCCTTCTTTGATTTATTAGGTAGCTGCATCTCTTTTTCTTTGCTATGAAGTTGGAACTTATTCTTAGCTGATCCTCCAGTGAGTTCTGAGGCCGTATATCTCACTAAAGGAGTTTGTCTGTCCTTCTCCCACTGAACCACCTGGTAAGCTGTAGAACCCTCCAAGGCCTATGTCACCAGGGCTCCCCAGTATCTATAAAGGCTGTTTTTATAGAGACAACTTTTTTATTACCTAGAAAACAGAATGAAAATGAGGCTTCATTAGTGTAAGTGGATTTTGCACTCAGACATGCAGAGAGTCTCTGGTGTGATACACATGTGTCATATAAGATGATGCTTTATTGTGTAGGACTACCTCTTACTGTACATCACTTAGCCTCCCAGACCCAGAGCATCTCACAATAGTTGGCACTGTGGCCTTTGAAGGCACGCTGGTGGCCTGGTCCATGGGGAGCAGTGCTGCTAACCCAAAGACAGAATCTCACTCATGACTGGAGTCCACCAACTTGCTCCAAGGGAGAAAGATGGGTAGTCTCCTTCTGTGAGGTTTACAGCCTCAGAAACCCGCTGGAGCGTCAGCTATGAGGCGGTTTCGTAGCAGTAAGGTTGTGGTGGGTGTTTTTTTTCCCCTCCTTGTTTTTCAAAATACTATTTTATTTACAAAATTAAAATACATTGTTTTTCACACCAGATCCTTCCCATTTCCATCACCCCCCCCATGAAATTGTGTGACCCCATGATTAGTCCCCCACTCCCTGCATGTCCTCACCCATCTGCTTCCACCCTCCCCCCTGCTTGGTTCATCATATTCATTTTATAATATTTGTTTTATAAGTATTTGTCCTTGTGGGACTGAGTGAGTTCATGCAGCTTAATATTCTTCAGTCCCTCTCAAGTTAGGTAATAATTTTATACTGGTTTACAGACAAAGTTCATAAAGTTCATATACATTGTTTTTCACACTGGACCTTTCCCCTTTCATTTACTCACCCTTCCCTCCACCCATTAAATTGTGCAACCCTATGTTTAATGCCCCCCTCCCCTCCTTGGGCCATCATACATGCTCTATAATAATGATCCCATACAATATTTGTCTTTATGAGCTTGAGTTAGTTCACTCAGCATAATGTTCTCCAGTCCCTCCCAAGTTAGGTAATAATATACAAAGTCATTACTCCTGTGTGCTGCATAGTATTCCATTGTGTGAATGTACCATGATTTCTCAATCCATTCCATTGTGGTTGGGCCTTTGAGCTGTTTCCATGTTCTTGCTATGGTGAATAATGCTGCTATGAATATTGACGTATAAGTCTCCGTGCCTCAGTTCTCATTTTCTCAGTGGAATAGCTGGGTCATATGGAATGTCCGTATCCAGCTTTTTGAGAAAATGCCAAACTGCTTTCCAGAGTGGTTGTGTTGTTGTTATGTGCCATCGAGTCGCTTGTGACTCATAGCAACCCTATGCATAACATCCCTAAACTCTGCTTTGTCCTGTGCCAGTCGCACTGTCTCCGACACACCCATCCCCATTACCCCAGTCACTGAATCAATCCACCTCATAGGGGGCCTTCCCCTCCTGCACTGTCCCTCCACCCTACCAAGCATGATGTCCCTCACCAAGGACCTGTCCCTCCTTGCAACATGTCCAAAGTATGTTAGATGGAGCCTTAGAATCCTTGCCTCCAAGGAGCAGCCCAGTTTGACCCTTTCCAGGATGAATCTATTTGTTTTCCTAGCAGTCCATGCCATGATTCTCAATACTCTTCTCCAGCACCACAGCTCAAAGGCATCAATTCTCCTTCTATCCTCCTTAGTCATTGTCCAACTCTCTGATGCATAACAGGTGATAACAAAGACCATGGCCTGTATCAGACGCACTTTAGTCTCCAAAGAGACACCATTGCTCTTCAGTACTTTGGAGAGGTCCCTAACAGCAGACTTTCCCATCGCCATACATCTTCTAATTTCCTGGCTACTGTTGCCAAGAGTGTTGACTGTGGAGCCAAGCAAACTGAACCTGTGAACCATCTCAATCTCTTCACCATCCATCCTGATACTGCCAATTGGCCCGGTGGTGAGAATCTTTGTCTTCTTGACATTGAGTCTCAATCCATATTGGAGGCTCCAGTCCTTGACCCTCTGAAGCAAGCGTTTCAGGTCCTCCTCAGTTTCAGCAAGCAGGGTTGTATCATCTGCATATCGCAGATTGTTGATAGATCTCCCACCAATCTTGAGTGGTTGTAGCAGTGATATTTTTGAGAAGGCCCCTGAGAAAGCTTGGCACAGCGTTACCTTGTGGGTATGAAGAAAAGGCGCGAGGCCAGGAAGAAGGGGAGCCGACCCAGCAACAATAGCAAAGTTCTACTGGGTAGCAAACAAATGCTGGCTAGAATGTGGAGAGATCGGATCTCTTACTCACTGCTGTATGGAATGTGAAATGGTACAGACCATGGAGGGTGGTCTGGCGCATTCTCATAAAGTTAGAAGTAGCATTTTACCTAGCAGTTCCACTACTGGGAATATACCCTAAAAAACCCCAGAGCCTTGGCTCAAACAGATTTATGCACACCCATGTTTATTGCTGTGTTATTCACAATAGCAAAGAAATGGAAGCAATCTAAATGCCCAGCAACAAAGGAATGGATAGAAAAACTATGGTATAGTCACACAATGGAATGCTATGCAACACTGAAAAAAAGAACTTGTAGATCATCACATAACATGAGGGCCTTGAGGACATAATGCTAAGTGAAATATCCCAGTCACAAAGGACGAATACTGCATAAAACCACTGTTATGAAATAGGATTGATATGGGAAAGTGTTGGGGAAGGAATGGGGAAAGAGTGGATAATGAATATTGCATTAGAACAGATGAAGGGAAGAACTGTTTGAAAGGAGAATATTATTATGCCTTATGAATGTAAGAACAATCTGGAACAAGGTGCGCATTGTGGGGTGGGCTAGCAAGGAGAAAAGGTGTGACAATTTTTTTAAAAGTGGGGAGTGGAGGAGAAAGGGGCTGGGAGCAACTGATCCCAAGGCAGATAAGCACGGAGGTTCACAGGCTTGCTGCATGCTGATTGAAAGCCAGATTTCAACTCTTTTTTACAACCTGGTTTTACTTTCTCTGACATTCACTGGGCTGCAGAACAGCAGTCATGATCTAATGAGCAATTTAGTGAAACTGAGGACAATACTCAACAGCTGGACTGACCCACAGAGTGGCTGCAGTAGTGGACACAAGCATAGCATGACTGTGGCAGGGTGTAGGATAAGGTGCCTGTGTTCTGCTGTACATAGGTCGTCGTGAGCACAGCATGACTGTGGGAATGGTGGATGGGGCAAGGCTTGTTCTGTTGTGCATAAGTTGCTGTGAGTCAGTGTGGACTTAAACTAAACAACATGGCCATTGACTCTTCCTGAACCCTTGTAAAAGTAGTAACATACATAGAGAAGAGTCTACAGTCATGAGTGTACAGAGCCTGTTGAATTTTACGTCTGTATGTGCTCTTGTGGAGGAGCTCTGGTGGCCTACTGGTCTGGAATTGCACTGTCAACACAAAGACAGGCAGTTCGAATCCATTAGCTGCTCTTCAGGAGAAAGACGGGCATTCTCTTCCTGTGTCGTTTTCTAGCTCTGAAAACTCCCTGGAGGGTCAGCTAGGTTTAGGTTCTCACTTAATGACAAATAACAACAATAGACCCTTGTGATCACCACCCAGATCTAGAAACAGAACATTTCCAGTATTCAAGATTACATTTACCACTGAAAGATATTGATTCTTAACCTAAAATAACTGCAGAAGGGTGCTCTGGTCGCCATTAGGTAGAGAGTTGGACTGCCAACCCAAAGGGACACAATTCAAATCTGCCAGCTGCTCTGAAGGAGTAAGATGGGTAGTCTCCTCTGGGTGATTTGCTGCCTCTGTAAACCTGCTGAAGTCAGTTCTGTCTCAACAGCACATAACAACAAATCATAAAATTGAGGAAGTCTCTGGTTTCTGTACTGGGATTGTGATTATGCTTCAGAAATTTGGCATGTGCCCTGGAGTGTAGTGGTAATAGTGGTGATTGGAGTTTGTTGAGCCCTTCCTGTAATGGTAACTATACCTATATTATCAGAGGCCCTCATACTATCATTCTGATCCCCTGGATCGTAGCACCCCTCCTCCCATTGTTGGTCCTCACCACCTTCCTATAGGCTTTTCCAGTGTTCCCAGTTCTCATCTCCATGTTGGAAAGCTTTGCACGAGCCAACACTCAGGCCTTTTGGAAAATCACCTTGTATCCCAACCACTCACTGGAGTTTGAAATGATAGAACTACTTCTCAAAGTGTCTCAGAGACATTTTGGGCCTAGCTGTTAAGGTAATACATTTTTACTCTGTCTTTTAAATAAGTCTGCTTCCATAGCACGGAAAAGGTGAAAATCATACCAGGAAGAGTGAGGTTTGTTTTATCTCAGCTTTATGTCAACAAGCTTAGTTTTCATCTCCTTTGCAGTTATTTTTTCTTCTTCTTGCATTACCTTACATTTACACAAGGTGGCACTGCACGCCCTGTCGTGAGTTGTCATGGCAAAGAGTTGCCCCTGTGCTTTTTTTTTGTTGGTGCTTCTTGGTGGCCTAGTGGCAAGAAGCTGCGCTGTAGTCACAAAGGCGTGAAGTTTGAATCCACCAGCTGCTCCATCTGAGAAAGGTGGGCACTCCCCTCCCTAACTGCCTCTGAAAACCTGCCCAAGGCTCTGCTATGGGCTTGTTCTGACTTGATGGTACACAGCAATAATAACAATAACAGCAACTGTTCTCCCTGGTCAACAACAGGCTAGTGCCCTCAGTTAACTTGGCCACTCTCCTTTCAGTATTGATGTCAAACAAGATGCAAGAAAATGTCACTATTTAGGTGTGAAAAGCTTAGTTTTATCACTTGTTCACTAATGTTGGGTTGATTCCAACTTGGCGACTTTCCGTTGTGTTTCCAATGCTGTAAATATTAATAGGAGAACACTGCCCATCTTTCCTCTCAAGAGTAGCTGGTGGGGTCAAACTTCTGGCCTTTTAGTTAGCAGCCTCATATATTATGCTTTACTTCACCATCTAGCTTTATGAAGAGGTGTTTGTTAGATGCCATAAGAAAAGGAGTGTTGAGCAATTTACTGTTGAACTTGTGAACTACCCATGTTAATAGCACATACAAGTGTGTAAAACAACTTTTTAAAAAATTTAAATGCTCGATAGAGCCCCTTTGGATTCACTGGGTTATCTTGGACACCAGGTACGTAATTTGAGAACTACGGGGGTGGGGAGTGGGATAAGGGCCTGTGGCTGGTTTTTGGTCCCAAGTCTACATCAAGCTTTAGGGGCTATTGTGATCTTTCATGTGAATGACCTCTGTTCTGATTAAATAGTAATTTTTTAATATCCTCACAGAGATGTCTTATCTCTCTATTAAATTCTTCAGAGCCGCTGATTATTGCTTCCTTACAATAATAAGGAGCTCTGGTGGCCTAGTGGTAAGGAGTGTGCTGCAATCCCAAAGGCATCCCAAAGGTACATGGTTCTAGGCCACCAGCTGCTCTGCAGGAGAAGCATGGGCAGTCTCCTCCAGTGCAATGTGCTGCCTCTGAAAACCCGCTAGATCAGCTATGGATCTTTCTGACTTGATGGCATACAACAACAACAACATTAATAACTGATAATGTTCACCATTTTTTTTTTTAGTACTTGCTGTATAACAGGAGCTCTGGTGGCATGTCTATAGGGAGTTGCACTGTAAGACCAATGGCCATGCCTCTCTGGTGGTATGAATCCATCGCCAGCTTTGCAGGAGAAAGATGGGCAGTCTCCTCCCACACATTTTACAACCTCAGAAACCCATGGGTCAGCTATGAATTGGTTCTGACTCTCCAGCAGTGAATTGTAGGCTCTTTCTATGGTGTTTTAAAATATTTTCTCCCTTCATACTCCTCACAGTATCCTTTCAGGTCGTTATAAGTTGTTGCTAGGTGCCATCGAGTCGAGTATAACTCAGCAAGTCTATGAACAGCCTACCTGCTCTCCTTATCAACCTCTGCCTCTGTCATGTCTTCTGTATCTCCGTCTGTATCTCATCAACACTGACTGATTTAAGAGTCTTGTACAAAACCACACAGCAATTAACTGGCAAAACAGCATTTGAAACAATCAGTCTGATTTAGAGATCACCCTTTTCTCCCCTTTCTTTTCTGTGTTGTGTCAAGTTGGACCCGACTGGCACAGGAGGAGATTGCCCCTCCTTCCCCAGTGGAGCATCTGGTGGATTCGAACCGCGCACCTTCAGGATTGCAATGCAGCTTCTTGCCACTAAGCCACCACAGCTCCCTTAGACCACTCTCTTAGTCACTGTGCTGCTACATGGCCTTTGATATTTCTTAACAGAAAGTAAAAAGAGTAATATTGTGTATTGATATTAGCAGTCTTTACTATTTACTACTTGGTTATGCTAACATACTTTGTAGTTAGTATTGCTTTTTATATGATCTTTGAAGAATTCAAGAAGAGACACAAATGCAGAGACCTGCTCAAGGTCTCTCATTGTCAACATCTCTCAGAGTCTACGCCGAGAAAATGTTACTGCTGTTGGGTTCTGAGTCTGAATCAACTCATAGCTGACCCTCTATTGGATTTTCTGAGGCTGTAAATTGCACAGGAGGAGATTGCCCATCTTTTCCCCTCAGCACAGCTGGTGGATTCAAACTGTGTGCCTTCAGGCTGGCAACATAACTCATTACCCACTACCAGAACTCCCTGTTCCAAGATAACATAGAAACAAGGAGGCATCTTTTAGCCAGATGTTAGTCCAAAGTCCTCACCTGCCAGCATGTGACAGGAGACATTTACTAACATCTTGACCGTTCATTTTTGTTGCAGGAGGCCAAGGAAAAGATGGTGCCCCCATTTTCACTTTTCCAGAGTTTTCGGGGTTCAAACACATCCCAGATGAAGACTTCCTCAATGTCATGACCTACCTTACTAGTATCCCCAGGTAAGCGGTACACAGTATCCATGACCTAACAGCCTTCCTGGAGGCTGGATTAGCCTGTTTTAACTGGTTTTATTCTATATTTTCCATGGTATGGTGGAGCATAAGACAGAGATAAATCTTCGATAATCTCACACTATGTTACAATGACTAGTAACTCTGTCACTGTGTCTCTTGTTCACAAGGCATATGGAAAACACAATAAATGGGAGCTTGACCTGTGTTGTGCATCTTTCTGTGAGCTACCAGTGAACCGATGCATGGCCCTCCTGGAGCACAAGGGGACGAAACACTGCCTGATCCTGGGTGCGGGGCCACCTCAAGAATGAATGTGGCACCCCTGGGGTCTTTATGAATTGAAATCGACTCAACAGCATCTGGTTATTACAACAATAGGGATAGTAGCTCACAGACTCTTAAGATACAAAAAGCTGAAGTCGACAAGTTTCATTAACAAAAATGGATGCTGGTTTTTGATGGTTCTTTTTTCTTTTGGGAGCTCTGGTGTTGTGGTCCATTGGGAGTTGTGTTGCTAACCCAAGTTCAAATCCACCAGGGGCTCCAAGGGGGGGAAATGGGCAGATCCCATGCGATTTATGGCCTCTGAAAACTCACTGGATGCCCAGCTATGCGACAGTTCTGACTCAACAGCAGCAAGTTACCAGGAGCAACTCAGCTGAAGGCTGTCGAGCCGGAACTGACTCATCGCTGACCCTCCAGCGGGTTTTCCAAGAAGTAAAAGGCCCTAGAGGAGATTGTTCATCTTCTCCAAGGGGCCCCTGGTGGTTTCAAACCGTCAGAGAGGCGCTGTCTTCAGGGCCCTGTTCAACGAACTGCACCACAAAAGTGTTCTTTAATAAACTGACCTTCACTTTAATAAATTCTTAATAAATTGACCATCACTGTTGTTGTTATTGTTGTTAAGTGCCGTCGAGTCACAGGCGACTCATAGCGACCCTATGAAGGAGAGTCCTCAGCGCTTGGGTGTCTCTCATCCTCTCTCCAGGTTCATAGGGTTTCCGGAGGCAAGGTATTATGGAAGTGGATGCCACTCCTCCTTCCAAGCTTGTTTTCGTTGGGAAGCTCCACCCTGCTCTGTCCGCATTGGGTAACCAACCATTAACGCAGTTGACACATCAGTGTCACAGTGTTCAGCCTCACAGCAATCACAAGTGACCGCTGTACGGCAACTTGTACACCAGGGCTATACGACCTAGAGGACCGTCACTAGAAATTTTAAAAGTAAGGAACATGTGCATGCACACAGACACATACATAGCATTTCACATGTTAAAATAACTGAAGTGTACCCGAAGGGAGCCCCAGTGGTGCAGTGGAGTAAGTGTAAGGATGCTGAGACACAGAGGGGAATCCCAGGCATCCCGCCTGCCTTTACCCCCTTTAGCTGCAGGGAGTTGACCCTGATCTCCTTCTTTGGCACAGTTGTGTTCAGATCAACAAATTCTTCTGTTGGGAGCTACAGGGAAGAGAGTGCACGCGAAGGTGGGACATGGATGATGTGTCCCCTGCTGCCATTTGCTTTAAGCTCCTCATCGATGCATTTTGTTAAACCCTGGGGATGCAATCGTAAGCTGCATTAGTGGGTGATCTTACCTGGTATTTGTATCCTTTTCTGAATAAACTGAGGATGCCACACTGAATGCCCTCTGAACAGGTTATAACTCCTACTTAGAGATGCAGAAGATAACATTACAGGCTGCCATTTGGACCTGCTTTCCTTTTTCTCCTTTGCGTCCTTTGCCTAGGGAATATTTTTCTTTCCTAGAATGCAGCTTGTCTCTTGAAAGAGTAGCTTGCAGACCAACTCTTCCCCTTTCCTCTTCTTGTTTTTGGCTTACACCCACTTGCAGCCCCACCCCTGGTGCTTTCAACAAAAAGCTGAGGTGAAGGGCAAGGCCCCAAAGGGGAATTTGACCTGCATTTATCTGAGTTTCTAGTTCCCACTAGATGTTCCAGAGAATGAAACCATGTGTTCCTTTCATGACTCCTATTTTCCACTATTTACGTCTTCCTGCAAAGTACAGTGGTTACCGGTTACCAGAGCCTTTCCCAGCCTATGAAATGTTTTATAGGTAGTTGGCTGAGGTTTCCTGACATAGAACAAGAAAGCCAACAGAAAGTACTTGGAGAGAAAGAGAAGTCTTTTTGTACTTGAAATTAGTTAGGCACTCCCCTGTGCCTGTGGTTATGTGAGTGGCTCTGTGATGCTTCCTACAAGGATTTCTTTTCCCTGGATCTTTGCTGAGGACCACTGTGTGCAGGGGATGTATTAGGTGCTGTTGTGGTTGTTAGTTGCCATTGAGCTGGATCTGACTTGTGAAGGCCAACAATAGAACAAAGCACTGCCTGGGCCTCTGCCATCTTCTTTGCTCCATCGTATTTACTGACTGGTAATGTGCCAATTTTACAGTGCTGCCTTGTTTGAGCCCTTTGTTATAGCTACTCTATATATCCATCCATATCATGGAGAGTTTCCTTTGTTTTTGCTCAAAATCCTTCCCAAATTTTACCAACCATTATGTCCTTTTCTGGCATGTTTGCTGCTTGCTATTAAGGACCTATGAGGCCATCTGACAATAGGTTGAGTCTTAGAAGGGGTATCCCATGACATTCACGACAGTTTCTCACTCTTGAGAAATTTGTACGCCATAGGCTATTGGGCCTCAGACGAGGAAAAAGTCACTTTATCCAGGAAGAACTGGAAAGCTTCAGGCTATGAGGGAAGGATAAAATTTCCACCAGAGATATGGAGAGGGATCTTGTGGGAAGAGGAAAGGAGGGTATTTAAAGGTTTTGGACAATCCTGATCCCCTAGACTGGAACGCAGATTCCAGTACTCGTTAGCTGTGTGTTTGGAGGAAACTACTTGGCTTCTGTTTCTCTCTTAATTATGTCTATATTTTTTTTTAATGTTTAATGTTTTAACCAAGATCTGTTTAGGGAATTACAGATCATCTGGGTTGATAAAAACAAAGAGAGACTCCTTTCCTGACAAAACAAGGAATGAGAAAGCTGGAAAGATGACTGAGAACAGATTGAACAAGACCTTTGCCTGTGAGCTAAGGAATTTCAGTCTGGTGGCTTAGTGGCAAGAGATTGCACTACAGTCCCAAAGCCACTTGATTCAGCTGCTCTGCAGGAGAAAAATGGACAGACTCCTTCCATGCGATTAACTGCCTCAGGGAAACTCGCCAGAGGGTCAGCTATGGGTTGGTTCTGACTCTCCCATACACAAAAACATAACCACAAATCTGTTTTGGAGAAGGTAGAAGCAAGGTACTTTAGAGGCTTCACATATTTGGGGCATGTTGTCAGAGGGGCCAGTCCTTACAGAAAGACATCGTTCTGGGAAAGGAAGAGGGCCAGAGAAGGAGAGGAACTTTAACAGTGGCTTTGAGCATATCAGGGATGGTGAGGATGATGTAAAATAGGGCAGAGTTCATGGCTGTTGCTCATTGGATTGCTGTGAGTGGTAGCTGATCTAACAGCTCATAACAACAAGAAACAGGAAGCAGTCCTTGGGGTTTTTGAGAGAGTGGTCACCAGCTTAATTTAGTGGTGGTGTGCAGAAGGCACTAGAAAGAGTCGGGAAAGGAGGCAAGGAGACGAGTTAGGGACTTAGCTAATGAGATGGGCTTGCAGTGAAAAGGAAATGAGCTCGGCGGATTGCTGGAGCACTGGATAAAAACTGGCATTGGTGACATTGTTGCGGGGAGTGGGGGAGGTGGAGACTAATGCTGGTGTTTGATTTTAGAAGTCTCCTTCTCAACTGGGTCTTGTGGCTTTTACTTTCCTGGGTGTGTGGAATTCAGACCCACTGCATCTTTATGCTAATTGTCTCACTGTATTTTATCACTGTTTAATCAACAACCAATGAGGTCAGTCTAGAGATTGCGGTGTGCCTGATCCAGACCATAGTGTTCACAATTACTTGCTATACATCAGAGAGCTGAACAACAACTAAAGGGTGATAGAAGAATTGATGACTTTGAGTTCTGGTGCTTGGAAAGAGTACTGAATATATTAGGGACTGCTAAGAGAGCAAACGGGTCTGTCCTAGAGAGGCTAAAACACAGTTGTTCTTTAGAGGCAAGGTGGTGGTGGTTGTTTTTTTTCAATAAAATTTTTATTTTATACTAGTTTACTCACAAAGTTGGTATACATTGTTTTTCACACCAGATTTTCACTCCTTCCCTCTACCCGTCAAATTGTGCGACCATATATATGATTACCTCCCACACAGCCTCACCGTTCCCCACTTGGATCCTCATCCTCATACATGTTTTACCAGTTCTCTTTCTATTTCTACAGTAATGATCTTATACAGGAGGCAAAGATTGTGAAGCTCGATCTCACATACTTTGGACATCTTGTAAAGGAGGGAGCAATCCTTGGAGAGGGACATCATGCTTGGAAGGGTGAAGGGACAGAACTGGAAAGGAAGACCCTGGATGAGATGGATTGACTCAGTGACTGGGGTAATGGGTGTAGGTGTGTTGGAGACAATGAAATTGGCTCAAGAAAGATCAGGGTTCAGAGCTGTTGTACACTGTGAGTCAGAGTCAAGTTGATGGCACATAACAACAACAATCAGCAACTTGTATTATGCAGATAACATGGCCTTGCTTACTAAAAGTGAAGAAGACTTGCAGCGTTTACTGCAGAAGATCGAAGCCTTCAATACAGATTCCATCTCAACATCAAGGAAACAAGAGTCCTCACCACTGGACCAATAGCATCATTATGATGTGTCTCTCTTATTGTTTTGAGTAGGAATTGCCTCATAGCTGACCTTCCAGGGTGTTTTCAGAGGCTGTAAATAACACAGAAAGAGATTGCCCATTTATGTCCCATGGAGCACATGGTGGATTCAAATTACCTTCCTTTGAGTTGACAGCACAACTCCTTACCCTCTAGGCCATCAATATCATGGGAAATAGAGAAAATATTGAAATTGCTAACAATTTAGTTTTATTTGTATCCACAGTCAAGAAATCTAAATATGTATTTCATTGAGGAAATGTGTGATCAGTTACCCCTCCAAAGTGCTAAAGAGCAAGGATGTCAGCTTAAAGACTAAGGTGCATGCATCTGATCCAAGCCATGGTATTTTCAATTGCTTCCTATTTATCTGAAATTGACAATGAATAAGGAAGTTCAAAGAAGACACAGTGCCTTCAAATTATGATGTTGGGAAAGATCACGGACTATCTTATGGACTATCAAAAGAACCAACAAGTCTGTCTTGGAGTAAGTGCAGCCAGGCTGCTCTTTAGGGGCAGGTGGTGAACTTTTGTCTCACATCTTTTGGCCATGTTGTTCGGAGGGGCCAGTGCTTGGAAGAAGACATCATGCTGGGACAGATCGAGGGTCAGTGAAGGAAAGGACGACTCTGATGGAGCTGGACTGACAGTGACTGTAACAGTGGACTCCAGTGTATCAGAGGCGGTGAGGATGCTCCTGGATAGGGCAGGGTTCAGACCTGCTGTTCATGAGGTCGCTGTGAGTTTTAGTCAACACGACTACAATTAACCACAACAAGAATGCCCTCTACTAAGATGGGTTGAAAATGCTGTTTGCTATTTTATGGGAGAAGGAAATGATTTGTTTTGGATTGTACAGAAACTTGTTTCTTTGTGTTGAATAAGATTTGATGGATTAAACAATTTAACTTTAGAAACCAGCCTCACTAGAGAAGAAAGTAGAACCTTTAACCCTGATGACAGCAGTGGAAAAACCCCCTGCTTTTGGCAATTGACGAGTGTTACTGGCCAAGGTGTTCTTTGAGGAGCTAAGGCGCTCTGGTGATGTAGTGTATTATGAATTTCCCAACAAACAAAAAGGTCAGCAGTTTGGATCTACTAACTCAGTAATCTACAAGTGAAAGGTGAGAAATTCCCTCCTATAAAGATTTATAGCCTCAAGAAATGGAGATTTTCTACGAGAGCTTAACTTAACACAGTGAGCAAGGGAGGTCAAAGAAGTATTGAAAAACAAAAGTCAGTGTATGATGTTGTTGTTATGTGCTGTCGAGCAGCCTGTGACTCACAGTGACTCTATGTACAGCAGCTCTGAACCCTGCCCTGTTCTGAGCCAACATCATCGTCTCTGACAGACCTAGTCCCATTGTTCCAGTTACTGAATCAATCCATCTCCTCCTGGGTTTTCCTCTCCTGTGCTTTCCCTCCACCCTTCCAAGTACCATGTCTTTCTCCAAGGACTGATCTCTCCTGGCTACGTGCTCTAAGTATGTGAAATGGAGCTTCAAAATCCTTGCCTTCAGGGAGCAGCTTGGTTATACCATCTCCAGGACTGGCCTGTTTGTTCTCTTGGCAGTCCATGGTATGTATGTTCATCCCTCTTCCTCAGCACCACAACTCAAAGGCACTGATTCGTCTTCTGTTATCCTTAGTCATTATTCAGCTTTCTGACACATAGCAAGTAATTGCAAAACTATGGACTGTATCAGGCACACTTTAGTCTCCAGACTTATGTTACTGTTCTTCAGTACTTGAGAGACGTCCCTGACAGCAGATTTTCCCAATGCATTTATCTTTTGATTTCTTGACTGATGATGCCAGGAGTGTTGATTGTGGAACTAAGGAAGCTGAAGTTGTTAATAATCTCAATCTCTTCTCCATCTGTCATGAAGCTGCCTATTAACACTATTTTTCTTGATGTTGAGCTTCAATCCACTTTGAAGAGTATAGTTCTTGATCTTCTACAGCAAATGCCTCATGTCCTTCTCAGTTTCAGCAAGCAAGGTTGTATCATCTGCATAATGCAGGTTGTTGATGAATCTTCCTTCAATCCTGATGCCACATTTTGCCTCATAAAGTCTAGCCTTCCAAATGATCTGTTCTGCATTTAGATTGAAAAGGCATGGATATAGGATGCATCCCTGATACATGCTTTTCCTGATCCTGAGCCATGCAGTATTTCCCTGCTCTGTTCTGACTACTGCTTCCTTCCTGGTCCAGGTGTAGATTTCACATGAGCACAATTAAGTGTCCTGGGATTCCCATTCTTCTCAAGATTAGCCACAATTTATTATGACCCACACAGTCAAATGTCCTTATATACTTAATAAAACACAGGCAGACGTTCCTCTGGTACTCTCTGCTTTCAGGCAAGATACATCTTGGCTATGATGTCCCTAGTGACACAGCCTCTTCTAAACCCAGCTTACACATCTGGCAGTTCTCTGCTCATTTACTGTTCTAGTCATTTTTGGATAATTTTCAGCAGGATAGATCTTAATGTGACATTAGTGATAGTGTTTGCTAATTTCCACACTCTGTCAGATCACCTATTTTTCTGGAGAGGAAATAAATATAGATCTCTTCCAGTCAGTTGACCATATAGTTGTCCTCCAGATTTCTTGGTATAACCAAGTGAGTGCCTCCAGGGCAGCATCTGTTTGCTGAAATATGTCAATTGATATTCCATCAATTCCTGGGGCCTTCCTTGTTTTTTGCCACTTCCTTCAGAGCAACTTGAACTTACTCTTGCATTACCATTACCTCTTGGTTGTATGCTGTTTCATGAAATTCTTCTGTGTCAGCCAATTCCTTTTAGTACAGTGACTCTTTGTGCACTTTCCATCTTGTTTTGATGTTTCCTTGGTCATTCAGCATTCTGCCCTCAGCATCCTTACGTATTGCAACTCGAGGCTTAAACTTGTTCTTCAGTTCCTCCAGCTTAAGTAATGGTGAGTGAGTATCCCTTTAGATTTTTCTGACTTCAGAAAATGTACTCTTTGTACATTTTAACACTTTGCTTTGTCTTCCCAAGCTGCCCTTTGAAATATGCAGTTCAGCTCTTTCACATCTTGATTTCTTCTCTTTGCATTGGCCTCTTGGCACTCTAGAATGTAAAAAAACCAGAAAGCATTTGTGATGTAGTGCATCATGTATCAAGCAGCTAATTAAAAGGTTGGTAGATCAATTCCACCAGCTGCTCTGTGGGAGAGAGATGCCAGTCTTCTTCCATAAAGATTTACAGCTCCGAACCTGATGGAAGGTTGCTGTAAGTTGCAACTGACTTGATGGCGGAGGGTCCAGGTTTCTGGGTGCAAAAAGAATAAACAAATATGACTTGGAAGAAGGGTAGCCAGAATGGGCATTGGAGGGTGATACTAAATCTTCACTACTTTGGGCATGTTATTAGATTACTTTTTCTGTGAGATGCTAAATGGTCCCAAGAATGACTGGGCAGAGTTCCTAATACCATCATAATTGTTAGTTCACAATAATACCTAATCACATATCGCTTCTAAACAGTTTTTCCATCATCTGTTTCAATGCAGTGTACATTATTGTCATGACAGAAGTTCAGAATGAAGGTTGCATAGTAGAGTAGACCTGGGGGGAGGGATTGTAAAACAATGGGGGAACTTTTCTTATACTTTTCAAAGAGAAGTGTGTACTGGGGAGGTGTGGGCAGGGAGAAAAGTGCAACAATGAATGAATGGAAATCCAAAGTCTCTAAATGTTCATTAAAATTAATAAAAAAATTATAACACACACGAAAACAAAGGAAAACTTGCAAAGAAATACTTAATTCTTGGGGGGCGGGGGGAGAGGGCTGGGCGGGTAGAGAAGTGCAGCAATGAATGAATGGAAATCCAAATTCTCTGTAAACGTTCATTAAAATTATTAAAAAGAAAAGAAAAGAAAATAAATTAAAAAAAAGAAATACTTAATTCTGCATTCCGAAATACAAGTACACAAAGAAAAATTATAATAAACATGCAAACAAAAAATGTAAATTTTTTAAAACTTATGACAAGATTATGTGTTCTGGACTCTTGTCCTCTTGTCAGGACATAGAACCTCTCCTCCCTGCCCTCTGCCATCAGGTTGATTCCCCATGAGTAGAACTAAGCACCTTTGAGTTGAGCTGTAATGTCCACAGAAGGAGATTATTAAAGCTTTCTTCCACAGGATAAAAAAAATGTTCACATCATTTATCAAAGAACTCCAGGCATTAGCACGAACGTTTTTCTGTTTGAATTATCTTTCTAATTCAACTAGGATGATTAACATTGCATGGTGTACACTCAGAGTTATCAGTCAAAATAGATTAGGGCAAAGATCAGCAAACTGCCTGTAAAGAGTCAGAGAGTAAATACTACAGGGTTTTCAGACCATATGGTGTCTGTTGTAGCTGCAGAACTCTGCCGTAAATCTCTCTAAATCAACCTTAGTTGTCTAAGGTTTCCATATTGTTATGGAAACAAGAAACACAGGCATGTTGCAATAAAACTTTATTTTTTTTAAAAGTGAAATAGGCACCATTGCTTATAGTTTTCTGAACCCAGACTACAGTTGTTCTTATTGTTCAGTGCTGTCATGTTCAGTATGGTCGCTCGTAATGACCTTTTGAACAACAGATCTGAACCCTGTCCTGTCCTGTGCCATCCTCATCCTACCGACACTTTTGAGCCCATTGCTGCAGTCACTGTCTCTACCCATCTCCTTGAGAATTCTTACTCTTGCTTAATCTCCACCTTTCCCAGCATGATGTCCTCTTCCAAGGAACAGCTCATAGGGAGCCTCAAATGTAAATTAACATGCAGTAGAATTACCTCAGGGCTCATTAAAACACAGATTACTACAAAAACCAATTCAAAGTGGATTATGGACCTAGGACTAAAACCAAAGACTATAAACTTCATTAAAAGCTTGGAAGAACTCTCAAAGTCCTAATCCACAACATAACAGTCTTCCAAGCATCCTGAAAAAACACACAACCAGGAGAAGATAAAATAGATGAATGGGACCTTCTAAGAATCAAATCTCTATGCACATCCCAAAACTTCTCCAACAGGGTAAAAAGGGAAGCGACAGATTGGGAAAAAATATTTGGTAGTGACATATCAGACAAGGGACTTATATCTAGAATTTATAAAATACTCAAGCACCACAACAAGATAAAGGTAAATAACCCATTTGGAAAATGGGCATAGGATATGTACAGACTCTTCACCAAAGAAGACATTCAGATGGCCAACAAGCACTTGAAGAAATGTTCAAAATCCCTAGCTCTAAGAGAGATGCAACTATGAGATATTGTCTCACCCCAGTAAGAATAGCAAAATTTAACAGAACAGCAAACAATAAATGCTGGCGAGGTTGTGGAGAAACTGGAACCCTTATTCACTGTTGGTGGGAGTATTAAATGGTGCAACCACTATGGAAGGCTGTATGACACTTTCTCAAAAAGTTGCAAATAGAGATACCATTTGACCCCGCAATTCCACTACTGGGAATTTACCCTAAAGAAACCATAACTGCCACCCAGCAGATATATGCACACCCATGTTTATTACGGCTTTGTTCACAATAGCAAAGAGCTGGAAACAACCCAAGTGCCCATCAACAAATGAATGGATAGAGAAGCTCTGGTATATTCACAAAATGGAATACAATTCAGCATTGAAAAACAAGGAACTCATGAAATATTATGCAAAATTGTGACCCTGGAGGATATTATGTTGAGTGAAATATCTCAGTCACAAAAGGACAAATATTGCATAGGGCCACTATCGTAAAATGGGACTGACATCAGGGTTGAGAGAAGACAGGCAAGAAGGGGAGGAATGATGTATATATTGCATTGAAATAGATGAGGGAGAAAACTGTTTAAAAGGGATATATGAATGGATATTCTTGTCATTACAGAAGTCCAGAGTGAAGGCTGCATAGTGGAGTGGAGTGGACTTGGGGGTGGGAGGGATTGCATAACAATGAAGAGTTTTTCTTTTCAAGGAGAAGAGTGAACTGGGGTGAGGGGATAGATAGGGAGAAAAGTGCAACAATGAATGACTGGAAACCTAAGTCTTTGTAAACTTTCATTAAAATTAATTTTTAGAAAAACCATAAAAAAACACAGATTACTGTCTCCACCCCTACTCTTAGCGGAAATACATTAAATATATAATTTGATATACCAAAATGGTCTTTTTGTTGATATTTCCTCAAGTTATCTCTTCCTTGGATGTAGACTAATCTGTAGCATATTTTTTCAAAAAGATTATGGATATAAAACTTGCTAAGTTCTTGGATTATGACTATTTCTTTTGCCTTAGGCAGCTTGTCTGTACATACAATTCTTGGTTTAAAATTTTGTTCTTAAGCTACTCTAAAACATTCTTGCTGTGATTTGTGTATTTCTTTTGAAAATATAGTGCCTATTTATTTCTTTGTTCCTGGTATTATTTACTCTTTTGTCTCACAGTGCTGAGAATGATTACTTTATCTTTAAAGTCCAAAAAAGGCCATCTAATAGAATGTGGAAATTATTGAACATTATCATTAATATAACATGCAAACAAAATCTTACTGAAGATTATTTAAAAAACAGCTAGAACAGTGCATCAGCAGAGAACGTCTAGAAATTTAAGCTGGATTTAGAAGATGCTGTGGCACCAGGGATATCATTGCTGATGTCAGATAGGTCTTGGCAGAAAGGAGAAATTACCAGAAGGATGTTTGTGTTTAACTGACATTGCAAAGGTATTTGATTGTGTGGATCACAAGAAATTATGACAGACATTGAAAAGAGTGGAAATTCCAGAACATTTAATTGTGCTTATGCAAAACCTAGACCTAAACCAAGATATTGTATGAACAGCGCAAGGAAACACTGCAAAGTGCAAAATCAAGAAAGGTGTTATCAGGGATATATCCTTTCTCCATACCATTCAATCTATATGCCAAACATTATTTGAGAATCTGGACTTTATGAAGAAGAATGTGGTGTCAGGATTGGAGGAAGATGCATCAACACCTTGGTATTATGCAGATGATACTGCCTTGCTTGCTGAAAGTGAAGAAAACTTGAACACTTGCAGAAGATCATGGACTACAGCCTCCAGTATGGATTGAATCTCAACATCAAGGAAAAAAAATCACTACCACGGGGCCAGTAGGCAACATCATGATAGATAGATAAAAGATTGATGTAATCTTTGATTCACTTTTACTTGGATCCACAATCAACACCTTTGGTACCAGCAGTCAAGAAATCAAAATACAAGTTACATTGGGCAAATCTGCTGTCAAATACCACTTCAGAGTTCTAAAGAGCAATGACGTCAGTTTAAAGACTAAAGGTGCATCTGATCCAAACCATGGTCTTTTCACTTACTTCCTATGCATCTGAAAGTTGGACAATGACTAAGGCTGATAGAAGAATCAGTGCCTTTGAATTGTGGTATTGGAGAAGAGTATCGAATATCCCATGTACTTCCAACAGAACAAATAGGTTGTCCTGGAACCAGGACAAGTGAAACAGGGTGCTCTTTGGAAGCAAGGATGACGATTCTGTCTCAGACACTTTGGGCATGTTGTAAGGTGGGGCCGGTCTTGGAGAAGGATATCATACTTGGAAAAGTGGAGGGTCGGTATAAGAGAGAAAGACCCTTAACAAGATGAATTGACACAATGGCAGTAAGAGCGGGCCGAGGTGTGCGGGAGATGGTGAGGATGACGTTGGATAGGACAGGGGTTAGAGCTGTTGTTTGTAGGCTCACGCTCTTAGTTGTAGTTGACTCTATGGCACATAACACTTTAAAATCTAACAGTTTTATTAGAATATAGAGTTGATTTTTTTCCCTAGAGCAATCTTTCCAAGTGCTTGATAGGGTCTTTCAGGTTTTTGTAGATTCAGGTAAGGTTTGGTTTGTTGTTTTTAAAAAATGTTATATTAGTTTGCATACAAATTTGTGTACATTGTGTTTCACACAGTCATTGATTACACTGTGTTGTTGTTGTTATTGTTGTTATGTGCCATCGAGTTGCTTGCAACTCATAGCTATCCTTTGTACAACAGCCCTAAACTCTGCTCTGTCCTGTGACAATCGCACTGCCTCTGACACACCCATCCTGATCACCCCAGTCACTGAATCAGTCCATCTTATAGAGGGCCTTCCCCTCCTGCGCTGTCCCTTCACCCTCCCAAGCAGGATGTCCCTCTCCAAGGACCAGTCTCTCCTTACAACATGCCCAAAGTATGTTAGATGGAGCCTTAGAATCCTTGCCTCCAAGGAGCCTCCCAGTTTAACCGTTTCCAGGATGAATCTGTTTTCCTAGCAGTCCATGGTACCCTCAATAATCTTCTCCAGCTCAAAGGCATCAATTCTCCTATCCTCCTTAGTCACTGTCCAACTCTCTGATGCATAACAAGTGATTGCAAAGGCTGCATCTCTCTGGTGGTTCAGATTCACCATCCCATCTCAGAAGAAAGAAGGGCAACTCCTTCCATGCAATTTGCGGCCTTGGAAACCCAGTGGAGGGTCAGCTATGAATCAGTTTTGTCTCTGTGACAATGAGTTTGTATGAATGAAGAGATTCAAATTTAGCTCAGCTACTTAGCGAAGCGCTAAGTTATAATTTTGTAGAAACTTCTTCATTTCAGATCACTAGTTTTGTCATCTAGCGAGCTGTGTTAGTCTAGAGGTAAGAGTTACTTTGCCTGCCTGGAAGTATGCTGTTCAAATCCACCACTGCTCTGTGGGAGAAAGCTGGCCAATCTCCTCCCTTGCAATTTACAGCTTGCTGGAGGTCAGCTGTGAATCAGTTCTGACATGACAGTGCCTAACAACAACAACAACAATAGCAGTTTTGTCATCAGTTGTATCTGCTCTTTTATGCATTTTTAGGTTCTCACATCATAATTTCTAAGACTATTTTTTTATTCTCTAATTGATCACTTCTGACTCGAAATGCCCCATGCCAGTCCATCTCATCTCTCCAGTGCCTAGTATGTCAATATTTATGCATTCCATTTCTTTCTTAACAATTTCTAATTTTCCTACATTCATGGTTCTCACATTCCATGTTCCAATTACTAGTGTCTGCTTACAACTGTTCCTCTTCCTTTGTACTTCCATGCTTGACAGTTCTACCTAGGTTGCCCTTTCTGTTTGTCTACGTGTGTTGTGTTGTACATAGAGTTTTCAGAGGCCTTCCATTTCAGAAGTGGATGGCCAATCCTCCTTCCTAGTCTGTCCAAAAACGACTGGAACAGTACATCAGCAGAGAACTGCCAGAAGTCCAGGCTGGGTTTAGAAGGGGTCGTGGTACTAGGGATGTTGTTGCTGATGTTAGATGGATCTTAGCTGAAAGCAGAGAATACCAGAAGAATGTCTATCTGTGTTTCATTGATTATGCAAAGGCATTTGACTGCGTGGATCATAACAAACTGTGGCTGACTCTGAGAAGAATGGGAATCCCAGAACATTTAATCGTGCTAATGCGAAACCTATACTTGAACCAAGAGGCAGTCGTCAGACCAGAGCAGGGCAACACTGCATGGTTCAAAATTGGGAAGGGTGTATGCCAGGGATGTGTCCTGTCTCCATACCTTTTCAACCTGTATGCAGAGCAGATTATCTGAGAGGCTGGGCTCTATGAGGAGAAGCGTGGCATTAGGATTGGTGGACGACCTATCAACAATCTGCGTTATGCAGATGACACAACTCTGCTCGCTGAAACTGAGGAGGACCTCTTGCACTTACTGCAGAGGGTCAAGGACTGCAGCTTTCAATATGGACTGAGGCTCAATGTCCAGAAGACAAAAATTCTCACCACTGGACCAATCGGTAGCATCAGGATGGATGGTGAAGAGATTGAGATTGTTCACAGCTTCAGTTTGCTCGGCTCCACGGTCAACACTCTTGGCACCAGTAGCCAGGAAATAAAAAAATGTATTGCGATGTGAAAGTCTGCGGTTAGGGACCTCTCTAAAGTACTCAAGAGCAACGGTGTCTCTCTGAAGACTAAGGTGTGCCTGATACAGGCCATGGTTTTTGCAATCACTTGTTATGCATCAGAGAGTTGGACAATGACTAGGGAGGATAGAGGGAGAATTGACGCTTTTGAGCTGTGGTGCTGGAGAAGAGTATTGAATGTACCATGGACTGCCAAGAAAACAAATAGATTCATCCTAGAGAGGGTTAAACCAGGCTGCTCCTTGGAGAGGCTGCTCCTTGGAGGCAAGGATTCTGGGGCTTCGCCTGACATACTTTGGACATGTGTAAGGAGAGACAGGTCTTTAGAAAGGGACATCATGCTGGGTAGAGTGGAGGGACAGCGCAGGAGGGGAAGACCCTCTATGAGGTGGATTGATTCAGTGACTGGGGTAATCGGGATGGGTGTGTCAGAGGCAATGAGATTGGCACAGGATAGAGCAGGGGTTTAGGGCTGTTGTACATAGGGTCGCTATGAGTCGCAAACGACTCGACGGCACATAACAAACAACAACAACTGATCACTTTTCGTAACAGATTATTGTATCCTTTTATATCTCAGATTATTAATTAGAAAATGGTTTGACTCAGTTTCTTGTTTAGTTCTAATTATTTATCTCTTTTTTATTGGTGTCTTTGGCTTTATTTATTTCTAGAGATCTTTGCCTATTTGCTTTCAGGAATTGTATTATCATTATCAGATTTGAGTTTCTTTTGCTATTTGGTTGGACTGTTTACCCAAAGTTTTGCACTTAAACAATAGAGGTGTGGGACCTGCTAGCTCTACAGCAGTGGGTGGGTCCCCTACACAGATGCTTGACTAGGGAGTAGGCTAGACTTTGATGTACTAGGGAGGACTTTGCTCAGGAGGCAGGGCTTTTAGCCAGTTTTACTTATAGAAAGGGCTGTGCTTCTTCGTCTTCTTCTGGTGCTTCTGTGGGTTCTGGAGTGCCTTCCTTGAGTTCCTTCCTTGAGCTCCTTTCCTCCTTCTCCTCGACCTCAACGCTGATATCTTAGGCTCTCCCCAGACAGCGCTACTCTGTGAGGGAAGATGGTATCAGGGTTACAGATGAGGCCAATGGCTGCCATCACCTGCTCTTTCTATAGAGTGGAAGGTGGTAGAGAGTTGGGGACCAGCTGCTCAAACTGTGTTGTCAATTTTTGCTACTCAAACCATGGTCCACAGGATCGAGAACGTTCAGGTAGTTTATAAAAATATGCAATTTGATGTCTCCTCCTAGCCTCTGGAATCCGGATCTGTGTGTCACCAGCTCCTCAGATGGCTGGAGAAGCATTTTTGCAGATGCCTGCTGTGAAATTACTCTGCCCTTCCTACTCTCTCTCTCTGTCTTCGTCAAGAATGAGACAATCTCAGGGCACCAATGTAGGAACCTCCTGGCATTTACCTTGCCATTTACTACAGTCAACATCATTGGAAAGGGGAATTCATTCCTATCTGTAATCCCAAAAAGATTAAAATAAAAAAGAGTAACATCTCTCCCTAGGGATGCTGTCTATCTCTTGTTCTCATAAAATTCCCTAGCATTGTATTTTCAAATATTTAGTGTATGTTCTAGAAATCAGTATCATTGAAATAAAGTATGGGTGGTTTTGGAAGCTCTGGTGGGTAAAGAGTTAACGCTGTCGACCCAAAGACAAGTGGTTCAAATCCGCCAGCTACTCCTTGGAAGAAACATGGGCAGTCTTCTCCTGAGCAGTTTACAGCTGCTCAGAACCTGCTGGAGGGTCTGCTGTGAGTGGGTTCTGACTCAAAGGCACGCAACAACAGCAACAACATGGCTGTAATAGTATATTTGCATGTAAGAGGAGGGAGATGTCTATAGAATAACAATACCTGGAACAAATGAAGTATTTCTTTTGTCACATCACTATGTATGGCAGAAAATCTTGGCAATATGCTCTCTTTCATATATTCTTTTATTCATAATAGATTTAGTCCTATTGTAGTTCTATTGTTGTTGTTGTTGGTAGGTGCCATCAAGTCAAGTATGACTCATAGCGACCCTATGAACAAAAGATCTGAACCCTATTCTATAGAAGCTTTCTTATTGAACAGTAGCATATCTGCTTGTCTTTCCATTAAAAAAGGGAAGATGTGCTGATGGGAGGGATGGAATTTGGAATGTGAAACCTGTGTAGGAAGACAGATTTGATGGAATCTGGGGAAATTCTAAATTAAGTTGGATTGTGTTGTGGTTGTTGTGTACCGTCGAGTCGGATCTAACCCATAGCTGACCCCCTGGTGGGTTTTCAGAGGCAGTTACTCACATGGGAGGAGATTGCCCATCCTTCTCTCATGGAACAGCTGGTGGCTTCGAACCGAATGCTTTCAGCATTGCAGTGCAGCTTCTTGCCACTAGGCCACCAGAGCTCCTGTGAATACCAAATTACTGGCTATGTCTGGTAGAGCTCAATGCATTTCTTGCAGGAATTGGGAAGGGATTTCTTCACTGGCCCAGGTCTGAATTACTTCATTGACCAGTTCCCTTTTCTTATAAAAAGGAAGTACTCTCTAAGTATTGTCTGTTCTGTGAATGAGTATAGGTTGCCAAAGTTTTAGTCTTCTATGACTCTAGATATTTTATTAATAAATAACTCAAAAGCTTCTCGGGATTTTTTTACCTCAAAAATTATTATATGCATAATATAAATTTTATAACTTTGTTGTGATTGTTAGGTGACAGCAGATTGACCCCCAACTCACAGTGACCCTAAGTCATTAATCTTCATCACTAAGTGCTTCCAGTGCTCTTTGTTTTCAGCAAGCAAGGTTGTGTCGTTTGCATATCACAGGATGTTGATGAGTCTTCCTCCTGATCCTGATGCCATGTTCTTTTTTCTCTAGTTCAGTTTCTCAAATCAGTTTCTCAGCTTACAGATTGACTAGGTATGGCGAAGGTATGGTGAAAAGAAAGAACCCTGATGCACACTTTTCCTGATGTTAAACCATGCAGTATCCCTTTGTTTTGTTTATACAGCTGCTTCTTGTTCCTGTATAGGTTTCTCATGAGCATGATTAAGGGGTCTGGAATTCTAATTCTTTTCAATGTTAGTCAGAACTTACTATGACCACAGTTAAATGACTTGCATAATCAATAAAACACAAATAAGCATTTTTCTAGTCTTCTCTGCTTTCAGCCAAGAACTATCTGGTATCAGCAATGGTATTCCTCATTCTACAGGCTCTTCCAAATCCTACTTCAATATCTGCTAATTCCCTATTGATCTACTGCTCCAGCCATTTAAAAATAATCTTCAGCATGATTTTATGTGTGTATTATTAGCAATATTAATTATATTGTTTGATAAATTCCATACTCTGCTGGCATATTCTTTAAAATGAGCATAAATGTTCAATCAGTTGGCCAGGTAGCTGTTTTCCAAATTTTGTGGCATAGAGAAGTGAACATGTTCAGGGCTACTTCTGTTTGTGGAAACACCTAAGTTGATATTTTGACAATTTCTGAAGCATTGTTTCTGACAATGCCTTCATTGCAGGGTAGGTATTTTCTTTTATCACCATTGGTTCTTGGTCATATGCCACTTCCTGAAATGGTTCAACATCATTGACTTTTTGGTGTACTGAATCTGTGCACTCTCCTCATCTTCTTTTGATGCTTCTTGCATTATTCAATATTCTGTCAATATCACAACTCAAAGCTTTAATTCCCCCCCCTATTACTTTCAGTTTTATTAATTCTGAGTATATTCTTCCCTTTTGATCATCTAACTCTTTGAGCAGTTCATTATAATATTTTGCATTGTCTTCTCAGAGTGCCCTTTGATAGCTGTTCAGCTCTCTTGTTTCTTCATTTCTTCCATTCCCTTTAGCCTCTCTGAATTCAAGGACAAATTTCAGAGTCTGATATCTATTTTGGGTTTTTTTTTTTTTCCTCAATGACATTTGCTTTCTTCATGTCTGATGTCCTGACTCTCATCCCATAACTTGTCTGATCTTTGATCATTAGTGAGATGTGCATCAAATAGATTTTTGAGTGGGCTTTTAAATTTAGGTGGGATGAACACAGAGTTGTATCTTGCCTCTTGGGAACTTCTCATCAGGTTCAGTTTGAGCGTATATGAGCAGTTGGTGGTCTGTTACGCAGTCAGCTTCTAGCATAGATATGCCTGCTCATGTGGAGCTTTGTCACTGTTTCTTTCCATAGATGTAGTCAACTTGATTCCTATATGTATTACACCAGGTAAGGTCCGTATAGGTAATTACCATTTATGTTTTTTTTTAAAATATTCTCCATGAATAACTCACTGATTTTAAAATTGTATCATGTGATCTCTTTTCTGTCACCAAGAGCATACTTTCCACCTACCGATTTTTTTGGTTTCTGACTTGTGCATTCTTGTCACCAGTTATTGACAATGTATCTTGATTGCTTGTTCGATCAGTTTCAAACTGCAGAAGACAGTAGATCTGGCATCAGTTCATCTCTGAGTGTCTGGTAGAATTAAGGGCCAGGATTTTTTTTTTGGTTGTTGTTGTTCTTGGAAATGTTTTTTATGACTTTAATTTCTTCTTTTGTACTGGATCTGTTCAAATGTTTTACCTCTCTGCCTGTGTTAATTTAGGTTGGTAGTAAGTTACTAGAAATGTATCTATTTCCTCTACATTTTAAAATTTGCTATAGTTCTTAGCATAACAACAACATTTCTATAAAGGAAGTGTCTTTCAGTTTGTCTGTCAAATATTGCCCTAAAACTAAGCATCCAAATTAAGACAGACTAGGAAGAACAATTTATTTGTCGTCTACTTCCAAAATATAACAGGCCTTCAAAAACCTTCAAAATGTACAGCAGAGCACACTTAGAGTAGACTAATAGATATGGAAACTGAGGCTGAGTCCTCAAATTTGGACTGGCTCAGGGCAGGGCAGAGTTCAGAGCTGCTGTACATAGGGTCACTATGGGTCGCAGGTGACTCAACACCATGTAACAACAATAACTTGTCACAACAAAAACAACAATATAGTTCTTAATAGTATTCTGTGATTACCCTTTGTATGTCAGTTAATTCTGTTGCAATGTTACCCACTTCTTGTGGTCTGGCGATAAGAAGTTGTGCTGCCAGTTCAAAGGCATGTGGTTTGCATTCACCAGCTGCAGGAGGAGATGTGCAGTTTCTTCCCGTGCCGCTTAGAGCCTCCGACAGCCTGCTGGAGGGGCAGCTAGGAGTCACTTCTGACTCCACAGCACATCACAACAACAACAGTTTACACTGTTTGTGGATTCTTTACCTTTATGAGGTTTTCCAGGGACATGCTGATTTTATTTATCCTTTCAAAGAACCAACTCCTGGTCTTGTTAATGATTTCTGTTGTTTTTCTGTTTTCTATTTCATTTTTTTCTTCCCGTATCTTCATGATTTCTTTTCTTCTGGAGACCTACATTGGGTTTTCAATTGCTGACTTTTTTCAGAAGTCACTGGTCCTCCTTCCAGGTCTTCTCTGGGTGACCTTGTCAGACTTTCCATTAGCAGCTAAATACCAGCCATTTGCTCTATTAGCCGCTGGGCCTTAACTGTTTGTACCACACAAGGACTCCCACATCTGTATGTTCACCCATTCTCCCCACAGTCCTTACCTTGAAGTAGATGTTTATCATTTTGTCTGTAAATATTTCAGTATGTAATTATAAAAGGAAAATATTCTTCTAAGATGATAATAAAAATATCATCAGTTATAATTAATTAGATGTGGCAAGTAGTGTGCTGCAATCCCAAAGGCACACGGTCTGAGGCCACCAGCTTCTCCACAGGAGAAGGATGGACAGTCTCCTGCTGTGTGAATAACTGCCTCTGAAAAGCTGCCGGAGGGTCAGCTATGGGTCAGTTCTGACTCTATAGTACACAACAAAAAACAACCTCAGTGTAATATGATAATTCAGTCAGTTTTCATGTTTTTACTATTATCTTTAAAAAACCCAAAGCCCAAAGCCCTTTCTCTAAGATTCAAAACAGGGGAGCTTTACACACATGCTTGTGAGTTGCTCTGTAAGTTCCCCCTCCTCTTGCCCACAAGCTCTTGTGGTCCCTCAAAGCCCTGTTCCTCACTGGCATTCCTGTGCACCAGAGCACTTCTCATTCTCTTTGGTTTTGTTGGGAATTGTCATTATCATCAAGGAGAGGAGTACAGTTACATGCTAGAATTCATTCTAAGCAAAGCCCTTGGTGTTCTTGCAGGAAAATGAGAAAGCATAGTGACATTGTGGATGTTGTTGTTGTTATGTGCCATGGAGTCACTTGCAACTTATAGGGACCCTATGTACAATGGCCCGGAAACTTGTTCTATCCTGAGCCAACCTTATTGTCTCTGACACCTCCCCTCATTACCCCAGTCACTGAATCAATCCATCTCATCAAAGATCTTCCTCTTTTTTGCTGTCCCTCTACCTTCCCAAGCATGACTTCCCTCTCCAAAGACTGGCTCCCTCTTTGCAACATGCCCAAAGTATGTCAGATGAAGCCTCAGAATCCTTGTCTCCAAGGAGCAGCCTGGTTTCACCCTCTCCTGGACAAACCTGTTTGCTCTCCTAGCAGTCCATAGTATATTCAATACTCTTCTCCAACACCACAGCTCAAAGGCACCAATTATCCTGCTATCATCCCTAGTCATTGTCTAGCTCTCTGAAGCATAGCATAGCTATGCTTGTATCAGGTGCACCATAGTTTCCAGACTGACATTGTTGTTCTTCAGTACTCTGGAGAGGTCTCTGACAGCACACTTTCCCAATGCAATTTGTCTTTTGATTTCCTGGCTGCTAGTACCAAGAGCGTTGATTGTGCAGCCAAGCAAATGAAAGCTAATAACAATTTCAATATATGAGGAAGAATAAAAAATGATCAACCTAACTTTTAGGTTTGAAAGAGAGAGAAGGTATGGTGAAGGTTCAGTTAGTCATTTTCTATATAGTTAGAGGCAAATCTTAAGTCACCCTATAACTATCAGGGTTAAAATAAGAAAATAAGTTCTATATCCCACAATATAAGTGCTCTAGTATTTGGGGATCAGAATGCATTTATTTCAATCACTTATATATTTCTATTTAATGATATTTAAAATCAAATTTTCGTTTTATACAATATCAGAAAGTGTTGAGGGTTTGGAGGGACTTTAAGAACAGCCAGTGCTCATCCTTCAAGGGAGACTTGCATGTCGCTATGCTACTGGACAAGTTCCAGTGGAGTTTCCAGACTAAGATGGACTGGGAAGTAAGGTCTGATGACCTACTTCTGAAAATTGGCACTTGAAAAGACTGTAGACTGAATGGTCCCGTTCTTTTGTTTTCAGGAGTAGTCATAAGTCAGGACAGGCTTGATAGCAAATAGCAACATTGAAGGTTCACTATTGTTGTTGTTATGTGCCATCAAGTTGCCTGTGACTCATAGTGCACCTAAGTACAATAGCTCTGAAGCCTGCCCTGTCCTGAGCCGGTCTCACTGACTCTGACACACCAACCCCTGTTGACCAAGTTACTGTATCAATCCATCTTATCTGGGGTTTTACTCTCCTGTGCTGTCCCTCCACCCTTCCAAGCACGATGTCCTCCTCCAAGGATTCTGGCCACATGCAAGACAGAGCTTCAAAATCCTAGACTCCAAGGAGAAACTTGGTTTCACCCTCTCCAAGACAGACCTATTTGTTTTCTTGGTGGTTCATGATTTCTTCAAGATTCTTCTCCAGCACCACGGCTCAAAGGCATCAATTCTTCTGTCATTCTTAGTCACTATCTAGCTTTCTGTTGCATAGCAACTAATTGCAAAGACCATGGCTTGGATCTCTAGACTGACATTGTTGTTTCTTAGTACTCTGAAGAGGTCCCTGAGAATATCTTTTCCCAATGTAGTTCGTCTTTTGATTTCCTGACTGCTGGTGCCAAGTATGTTAGTTGTGGAGCTGAGCAAGCTATAACTGTTAACAACCTTAATGTACTTTTTCTGTGTTTGATCTCTTATAATCTCCTTGAGAAGCACATGAGAAATACTGATAATGACAATCACTCACTCATGGCTGCTGTGTTGGACCTGACTTGTAGCTGACTCTCCAGTGGGTTTACAGAAGCTGTAAATTTCATGAGAGGAGACTTCCCATCTTCCTCCCGCAGAGCATCTGGTGGATTTAAACTGCCTGTCTTTGGGGTTGTCAACCCAGTTCTTTCCTCACTAGTCCTCAAGATCTCCTCATGATAATAATAGTTAGTGCTTATATAGTTTTACCAGTGCCAGGCATTATTCTGAACATTTTGTACATCTGTAGATAGATGTATTTTGTTGTTTATTATCGCATGGGAACTGACCCGTAGCTGACACTCCCTGGTGGTATAATAATTTAATCCTCACATCAGCTTTATGAGATAGATCCTACTATTCCTTCTTTCTAAATGAAGAGTCCATGAAACTATGTAAGTTGAGTAACATTCCTACCTAAACACATAACATATAAATAGTAGAATTCAGAACTCAAGCCTGGGCTCTCAAATGAATGCTTGGAATCTCTCCCTTGGTGGTGGTATCGTCATTTTACAGATAATGAAATTGAGCATTTCTCGGTGCTTGTAAATAACAGCACTGGAGTTTGAACCAGGTTCCAGAGTCCTTTCCCCACCTCTGAACACCTCCCCTAAAAGAGAAAGAAAGAAAATGCCTCCACTTTCAGGACTTCTTGAGTTTCAAAGGGATTGTAAGAATTTTGTGGTGACTTAAGAGGGAACCAATAGCTTCCTTATTTGTCTTCATGAGGATGACATTTCACGCATGTGGTTGGTTGGCCTGTGGAACGCCAGGCACTGGAGGAGGGTGGTAATCCCCATTGATGTGCGTTGTTTCTGCACGTACTAGCGGTATTGATGTCATTATTTATTATGTGCTGTTGACGTGGTTCCGGCTCACAATGATCCCATCTACAAAGGAACAAACCACTGCCAGTCCTGCACCCTCCTTACAGTCACCACTATGTTTAGCACCCTGGGGTAGCCACTCTGTCAGCCCAACATGGAAAGCCTTCCTTTTTTAAAGAAGGGACTTTCTACTTTATTAAACAAGATAACCTTTCTGCAGGAACAAGTGCTTCCTGAGGGATGACGTGCTGAAAGAGTGACAGTGAGATCCCCCACCCGCTGAGAAGAGAGATGAAAAATGGTCTTCTCTTCTGGGATCGGGCATAGATCTGACCAAGGAGCCACAGAAAAGAATGGTGGCATTTGTGGGGCATGCAGTACAGTTCCCGAACCACCTTTCTACATGTTGTGAGGAGACACTGGCAGACCTTTCTCTTTGAATCCAACAAATTGAAGCAACTCTCAATATTTTAGCTGCAAAGTTGTCTTTTATTCTGGGACTAGCTGCTGTCATATTTGAAGTATCTCCTATAAGTAATAGGGTCAAGAATGGATTGCAATCAGAAACCACTTCTGTTTAATCACAGAAAAAGACTGGAAACCCAGAAAAGTGAGGTTGCAGCATAAAAGATCTTAACTGTAGCTAAGGATCCATGATATGCCAGGTATCTCAGAATGGTTCAAGTGGGTCTGCCAGGGTAGGCAATAAGAAATAAAATTATGTCAGAAGGTCTAGACCTAGATCTTTCTGAGCGACCAGATGCTGCAGTGTCTCATGGTGAAACTGAAGGAAAGTTCAGATAGTGCATATTCTTGTAGTGACTAAACTTAATTTTGATAAGAATTTCATAGATGTGTATAGGTGTATATTAGATCCTATAAGATAAAGAACGCAAACTAAAATTCTTAGGCATAAAAATATCAAATGACTATATACTCACCAACAAGCTTCCTTTATGTCAAAAATGAAAACACATAAATCCTGGGGCAGAGGAAGTGAGAATGAAGTCCGCATCTGAAAGGAGAATTGTAGCTGTACTCACATTTGCTCATTCTTCGGAGGTCTATAATATATTCCACATTTTGCCAGCACCGTAATTTAATGCATTGTCTAGCTTTCACATGCACATGAGGCAGCTGAAAATACCACAGCGTGGGTAAGGTGGGTGGTACTTCAGTCATCAGGGTGACATCTTTGCTTTTTTAAGATTTCAAAGAGGCGTTTTGTAGTAGACTTGCCAACTGTAGTACATAGTTTGATGTCTTGACTTCTGCCTATCCAGATTGCAAAAGAACAACGATGTCAGTGTAGAGACTAAGGTGTGCCTAATTGAGGCCATGGTCTTCTCAGTTGCTTGGTACACATCTGAAAGCTGGACAGTGAATAAGGATGATAGAAGAAGGAAAAATGTCTTCAGGTTGTGGTGCTGGAGAAGAGTACCAAGTAAATGATGAACTTTCAAAAGAACAAATAGGTCTGTCCTGGAGAGGGTGAAATCAGGTTGCTTCTTGGAGGCAAGGATTTTGAAACTCCGTCTTACTACTTTGGGCATGTTGCCAAAAGGGACCAGCCCTTGGAGGGGTACACTGTGCTTGAAAGGGTGGAGGGACAGCACTGTAGAGGAAGACCCTAGATGAGATGGTTGGGCAGGGACTGTGGTGAGGGGGTTAGGTGTGTCAGAGATGGTGAGGTTGGCTCAGGACGGGCCAAAGTTCAGGGCTGATGTTCTTAGGGTCACTGTGAGGAGTCGTATTGATGGTGCATAACAACAATAAACAACTTGCATAGGTGTGCTGATTTCAGCCTTAGGAGTGGGAGAGTGGCAAGGCTCACCCTTGACGTCCTTTGCCTTCACTGTGGGCATGTGATGCTCCACCAACATGCTTATCTTCCTTCATACATGAGCCAGTGTGCTTCTTCAGTCTCACGGTGGGAGAGCTCGGACCTTGTTACCCCCTTTTCTCAGTGTGGGTGTTTGCAGCAAGGCTGGAGTGCCGTGGAGGCTGCGATGAGAGCTCCACGAGTGTCTTCCTTCCCTAATCTCTGTTACGCTTTGTTTTTACAGCGTGGAGGCTGCCAGCATCGGGTTCGTCATTGTTATCGACAGACGAAGGGACAAGTGGAGCTCCATAAAGGCGTCCTTGACACGAATTGCTGTAAATATGTATTTTTGTGCTATACGTAAAAAGTCATTTAAACAGTCACTTCAGCCATTTCGTGTCAATTTCCATAAGGAAAAGACAATTATTGTGTGCTAAGGTTTGGGAAGATATTGGCAGATGCTGGCGTTTCTCATCCACATCCCCCTCTGCCATCTAACCATCACCTGTAGACAGTGCTGAGCATGTCAAGGCCTCTTGAGTCATCTCCGCCTTACTGATCTCTGGTCAATAAGAAGGGCAGGCAGAGCGTGCTGGGAGGTCAATGCCCCAGAAGTAACCTTTGAATTATGGGAGTTAGTGGATACATACCCTTATGTCTGTGTCTCTCAGTGGACAACTCTGAGGTATATTCCACACAGTATCTCAGAGATTCTCAGCCCCTTTTACCTGTAGCTGTTGTTGTTAGGTGCTGTAGAGACAAATACAACTCATAACGGCCCTATGAACAACAGATCTGAACCCCGTCCTATCCTGTGACATCCTGATGTTTCCTGACACACTAGCACCCATTGCAGCAGTCACTGTGTCAATCCACCTGGTTGAGGGTCTTCCTCTCCTTTACTGACCTTCCCCCCTGCTAGGTATCATGTCCCTCCCCAAGGAATAGCTTCTCCTAGCAACATGCCCAAAGAAGTATCCAATATATTAGCTCTGTAGCTATCATAGTCCTACCTCTGTTGGTGATACTAATTACTCTGCTTTTAGAACCACCTTCTCCCCCAAAATAAATACATATACCCACATTCTTGTCTTAGGGTTTGCTTTGGAGATAATCCAATTTTAAACAGCCCATGTCTCACTATTGAAAATAGAACAGTTTGGACAAGGTTGTACTTCAGTCCACAAGGGGCTATCTTTGCTTTTTAGATCTTTAAAGAGATCTTTGGCAGCAGACATGCTGTATTATTTGATTTCTTCACTGCTACTTCTGTGGAAGCTTGGATTCAGAAGATTTAAAAGAGGCTATCGTCACTGATGATGTTAGATGGATCCAGGCTGAAAGCAGAGAATACCAGAAGAATGTCTACTTGTGCTTTATTGACTATACAAAGGCATTTGCCTGTGTGGATCATAGAAAATTATAACTAACATTGAGAAGAATAAGAATCCCAGAGCACTTAATTGTGCTCATATGAAATGTATACTTAGACTAAGAGACTGTTGTGGAAATACTGCATGGTTTAAAATTAAGAAAGGTGTGCGTCAGGATTGTATCCTAACTCCATATCTATTTAATTTATATACTGAACACAGTATTTGAGAAGCTGGACTCTGAAAAATATGACATCAGGATCAGAGAAGATTCATAAAGCCTATGTTATGCAGATAGTACAACTTTGCTTGCTTGCTGGAACTAAGAAGGACTTGAGCACTTGCTACTGAAGATCAAAGAATATAGCCTTCAGTATAGATTGCATCTCAAAGTCAAGAAAGCAAAAATTCTCACCCCTAGATCAAGAGGCAACATCATGATAGATGGAGAAAAGATTGACAAATGACTTCAGCTTACTTGGATCAATGATCAACGCCCATGGTACCAGCAGTCAGGAGATCAGGAGATGTACTGCATTGGGAATATTTGCAGTCAGGAACCTCTGCAGATTATTGAGGAGCCGTGATGTCAGTTTGAGGACTAAGGTGTGCATGATTCAGGCCATAATCTTTTCAATCACTTGCTACGCATTTGAAAGCTGGAGAATAAATAAGAATGACAGCCAGATTGACTCCTTCGAGCTGTGGTGTTGGAGAAGAGTACTGAATATCCCATGGACTTCCAAAAGAACAAACAAATCTGTCTTGCAGAAGGAGCAGCCAGAGTGCTTGGAGGCAAAGATAGCAAAGCTTCATCTCATATACTTTGGGTATGTTGCTAGGAGAGATTATGCCTTGGAGAAGAGACTTTGTGCTTGGAAAGATGGAAGGAAGGGAAAAGCTCTTAGCCTGGTGGATTGATGCAGTAGCTGCAGCAGTGGGCTCAAGTGTGTCAGAGATACTGGAGATGCCACAGAATCGGTCACAGTTCTGATCTGTTGTCCATACAGTCACTATGAGTTTTGCCCAACTTGATGATACATAACAACTAACAGCATGTCTCAGTATTCAGATAATCTCACATACTAGATGAATGGTGCTGAAATGAAATGAAACATATTTCACTTGCTTGATTCAAGGTCTGATGGTGTAGTCCCTCGGGGTTTTGCTGCTGCTTCAAAGACCGTGACTCTCCAGTGGTTCAAATCCCCCAGAACCTCGGAGGGAGAATGATGGGAAGTCTCTTATCCCACATGATTTAGGTTGAAAACCCAACGGAAGGTCAGCTGTGAGACAGTTATGACTCCATCATAACGGATTTGCTTTCAGCAATAAAATGTGCAGCCTTGTGCAGTGTTCCACCCCCCCCCCCATCTTGTTAGTCTGCTTTTGGTCTCTGGACTCTGCATTTTGGCAGGTAGACACACAGTTCTGAGTCTTAGACCTGTGAACATGGCCACTTGGGCAGGCTGCGCTGCCTCAGGCCATCACACCTGCAGGAAGTAGGTTCTGGTTGAAGAATGAAGAGTGGGACGTGGTGAATCTATGCAGGGGCTTAGGACCAAAGAAAGGACATTTGAAATCTTGCACTCGTTTACAGAAAAAGTTGCAGATATAGTCATGCATATACAATTTCTCTCAGATGACTTTTGGGACTCATTCTGATCCTTAAACAATGTCTCCACTCATTTATTTTGCCATGACATAACAAAAATGCAAGGTTCAACTCAGCTATTGGGAATAGTAATTTCCCCAGGGAAATTAGAACTGAGACACAAACAGAGATCTGTACACCAATATTCATAGCAGCATTATACACCATCACAGGAACATGGAAACAGCCCAAATGCCCAGCCACAACCAAATGGATTGAGAAATTGTGGTACATTTACATTTAATGGAAAACTATGGCAGCGCTCAGGAGCAATGATTTTGAACATACTACAGAACTTGGGAGAGACTGGATGGAGAGCATTATGCTGAGTGAAATCAGTCTCATAAGGATGAATACTAAAAATAGAAGGGTAACTGGTAAAACATGTATGGGAACCCAAGGGGGTAGGGAGTAGGAGCAGAGGGGTGAGGATGGGTAGGGGCGAAACCACAGGGTTGCAAATTTTGGTGGGTAAAGGGAGGGCGTGAAGGAAATGAGAACAATCTGGTGGGGACCTGAAAAGATAAGGTAATGATGGGCAAGGTCCATGGTGGTTAATTTTAGAAAACATAGTGCATAGGAATGCTTGTATGAACCACAATATGAGTGGAGTAGTGTGAAATACAATGTATACAAACTTTGTAAGCAAACCAGTGTTGTTGTTATGTGCCATCGAGTCTCGTGTGATCCTATATACAATAGTCCTGAATGAAACCTGCTCTATCTGTGCCAACCTTACTGTCTCTGATACACCTACCCTCATTACTCCAGTCACTGAATCAATTCATCTCATCGAGGGTTTTCATTTCCTGTGCTGTCCCTCCACCCTCCCAAGCATGATGTCCCTCTCTAATGACTGGTCCCTCCTTGCAACATGCCCAAATTATGTCAGATGAAGCTTCAGAATCCTTGTCTCCAAGGAGCAGCCTGGTTTCACCCTCTCTAGGCTGAACCTATACTTGTTCTCCTAGCAGTCCATGATATATTCAACACTCTTCTTGAGCACCACAGCTCAAAGGCATCAATTCTCTATCCCTAGTCATCATCCAGCTTTCTGACACATAAAAAGCAATTACAAAGACTATGGCCTGGATCAGATGCACCTAAGACTCCAGACAGCAAACCAATATAAAATTGAAATAAGAAATGAGACCGAGAAAAAAAAATTGGAAGGCTCTTCTCATTACCCATTGTCTTCTAGTTGGAACCAACTCATAGCTGGGCTGACCCTTCATTGGGTTTCTGGGACTGATCTTTGTCCAGAAGCGCTACTGGTAGATCCAAACCACTAGGGAGGTGGGCCTGAGTTCCAGCGTAAGTCTCTACCAACTAGCTTCATTCCAAAGGCAGAAAGAGGTGGACCCCTTTCCTGTTGGGCATGTATGGCTTTGTCCCTTTTGTTTAGTTGTGGTTAGATGAGTTGTGATTGGGAAAACTGCAGCCCTGTAGATCAGATACCTGATTGGACAGTGCCCATGGGTCCGGGCACTCCAGAGGTCTGGCCTGTGGAGAGCTCTGGTTGCCCAGAGCTCAGAGATGCCAGAATGATCTTATTTCTTCTGAGTAATTTTTCCCAGAATTTCACTTATTATTTTTGTGGCTAAAGATTCTGCACTGCATTGTTGTGGTGTTGTCGTTGACAGGTGCAATTAAGCTGGTCCTGACTTGTGGCAGCCCTCGGTTATTGTTGTGTGCTAGTAAGTCAGAACAGACCAAGACCAGTGGGTTTTCAGAGACTGAAAATTGCCTGAGAAGAGATTTCCCATCTTCCTCCCAAGGAGTAGCTGGTGGATTCGAGCAGTGTGTTTTTGGGTTGACAGTGTAGCTCCCACCACTCAACCACCAGTGCTGCCTTTATCCTTCAGTGGGGTTTGCTTACTGAGAAATACAGATATCTAGACTTCACCCGAGTGCTAATCAAGATTTTACAGGGTGGGGACCAGATTATTAACAAGAACCTCAGGAAGTTCGTTTGGGGAAGCTGCTGGACCACCGGAAAGCTCGGATGGTGAAAGAGTTGGGTTTCAGTTGTTGCCATCAAGTAGTTATACAGATTTGGGGATTATCTCAGTTCTCAGGGCCTTACCCCGAGATGAGGGCAGTACTTCTTGAGAGCCACTTGGCCCTGGAAGAGTAGTGTAGGGATGTTAATGACAAGGTCAGTGATTCAAAGCCTCCAGTCACTCTGTGGAAGAAAGATGCACAGGCTCCTTTGGTAATGATTTACAGTCTTGGAAACTCAGTGGAGGGAGAGTCTCTGTGAGTCAGAATCAACTTGATGGCAAAGAGTTGGGGTGTCAGGAGGGCCTATTTATTTGACTCAATAATTCTAGAATTTTATCTCCAGAAAATGTTCCAATATGTGGATAAATATGTTCATTTCAGTATTATTTATAATCAAGGAGTCCCAGACTTATGGTAGAATTCTGTTCTGACAACTTAGTCCCAAGTTGGTACTGATACAAGTCAGATACCTAACTATGTTTTGTTTTATTTCTTTGTCATTAATACTGTCTTTTATTATCAGTATCACTATAAATCTGATTTTTATGTATCTTTAGGGGTCGAAAACATATATATATATATGAAACTGTGGCACTGGGGACAACATTGCCAATGTAAGATGGATCTTGGCTGAAAGCAGAGAGTATCAGAGGAATGTCTATCTGTGTTTCATTGACTTTGCAAAGGCATTTGACTATGTGGATCACAACAAACTGTGGCTGACTTTAAGGAAAAATGGGAATCACAGAACTTGATTGTGCTCATGTGAAACTTATACTTGGACCAGAAGGCAATCATCATAACAGAGCAAGAAAACACTGCACAGTTCAAAAATCAGTAAAGGAGTTCATCAGGGATACATCTTTCATACCTTTCAATCTAGATGTAGAACAGATCATTTGAGAGGCTGAACTTTATGAGGAGTGTGGCATCAGGATTGGAGGAAGTCTCAACAACAACCTACGCTATGCAAATGACACAACCTTACTTGCTGAAACTGAGGCGGGCCTGAAGCTGCAGAGGGTCGAGAACTGTAGTCTGCAATATAGATTACAGCTCAACATCAAGAAAACAAAGATTCTCCCCACTGGGCCAATAGGTAGCATCATGATAGATGGAAAAGAGATTGAAATTGTTAACAATTTCAGCTTATTTGGTTCCACAGTCAACACTCTTGGCACCAGCAGTCAGGAATAAAAAGACAAATTGGATTGGGAAAATCTAGAGTGCTGAAGAGCAAGGATGTCAGTCTAGAGACTAATTAATAATGAGCACTGGATCCATGCTATAGTACTTGCTATTCATCAGCGAGCTGGACAATGACCAAAGAGGACAGCAGAATTGATGCCTTTGAGCTGTAGTGCTGGAGATGAGTATTGATACACCATACATTGCCAGGAGAACTAACAGGTCTCTCCTAGAAAAGGTGAAGCTACACTGCTCCTTGGAGGCAAGGGTTTTGAGTCTCTATCTCACACGTTTTGAGCAGGTAACCAGGAGAGACCAGTCTTTGGAGAAGGGTATCATGCTTGGAAGGGTCGAGGGACAGCTCAGAAGGAGAAGAAAGAACCCGGATGAGATGGATTGACATAATAACTGGAGTAGTGAGAGTAGGTGTATATCAGAGACGGTGAGATTGGCTCAGGATAGAGCAGGATATGCATATGGTCACTATGAGTCATAGTCAACTCGACACACAACAGCACCACCAACAAAGGTATATATTTAATGCAGACATAAAAATATACACAAAAATACAAATACTCAGAATTTACTACCACTAAGAAGAGTTGGACAACATTGACATCTTGTCAGCTGAAGTAATAGCTCCACTGGTAAAAGATTTTAGATAATGTAGTATTATTCCTAGGAATTGGGATGGCATATCTAATAAAACAAATTAGTGAACATTGTCTGTGAAATCCTTTTCTTTTTTGATTCGTATCTTGCATGGTGTCAGCTCACTACTTCCCAGCTCTATATGTTGACTTTAGCAAAGCTATCAGCATTGGGGTCCATGTTTTGAAGCAACAGAAGCCCCTGATTTAGTTTAGAAAATGAAATCTGTACAGCAATGTTTTGAACAGCAAATCATAAAAAGGAACACTTGTGGACAAATATCTGAGAATGATAACATCAACAAATTACTCACTGCAAAACTGTGTGCAGAAAGTATTACTGATGATAAGATCTACATTATTGTTACCTGCCTTCGAGTTGTGTATGACTCATATGCACAAAATAGGAGTCAGCATATGTACAACAGCTCTAAACCCTGCTCTATCCTGAGCCAACCTCATTACCTCTGACACACCTACGCCCATTACCCCAGTCACTGAGTCAATCCATCTCATCTGAGGTCTTCCTCTCCTGCGCTGTCCCTCCACCCTTCCAAACATGATGTCCTTCTTCAGGTACTGGTCCCTCCTGGCAACATGCCCAAAGTATGTGACACAGAGCTTCAATATCCATTCCTCAAAAGAGCAGCTTGGTTTCACCCTCTCCAGTTATACAATTTTAAATCCTCAGTTTTAAAATCTTCAAGTTTAAAAGTTCAGGTGGTTCATAATCCTGTAGTAAAAATATGGAAGAACATAAGGAATTGGTTCAATAGATTGCAACCTGTGAAAAAAGAATGTTTCTGCAGAATTCTACTAACATGAATAAAGGCTCTTGCTGTAATATTAAGTGAAAAAGTAAGTTATAAAATATTTCTGTGGTACATTCTTATCATTAAATAGCCCAACAGTAAATAAATGGAAATACGAAATGTGATTATAAAATCATGAATAGTTTTCTTTTCCAAGGGTGTGTTTCTATTAATTTCCAACATGTTCTGTAAATAGTATGAATTCTTTTTAAAGTCAGAAAGAGCAATGTTTCTTGTTTGCTTAGTTGTTGTGGTTTGATTTTCTTTTTCTTTAAGGAAAAGGATTGGATTATCTGTAGGAGCTTTGGTGGCACATAATGAATTAAGCTGCTAACTAAACGGTCAGCAGTTCAAATTAGACCAGCTGATCTTTGGTAAAGAGATGGGCAGTCTGGGTAGTTTATTCCTGTAAGGACCCATAGCCTCAGAACCTGATAGAGGATCACTCTGGGTCAGAATCCACTTCGCTGAGAGTAGGTTTGTTTTAGTTTGATCTCCAAGGTGCCTTCAGTTCTGACATCCTGTGCAATCCATTCTTGCCATCCATGTCATCCACTTTGAATTTTTCATTTGGGCTCCTTGGTAAGAAACGGCCTACATAGCTCTTGGAATGAATATCTGTTTTTCCCCCCTTGACACTTTTCATATTCCTTCTAGGTAGCATTTCCAGGAAACTTGCAGCTCATATTCATCCTTCGTCCGTCTCATTTTATCCAGAGAGCCTTCACAGACATCGGCATTAAGTACTACCGGGAGGAATTTAAAATGAAGGTGCCGGTAAGCATGAGCTGCGCTTGGTCGTTACTGGGGCAAGGCCTGTCTCTTGTCTCTTCTTCTTCCTTCCCTCACTTCCTTTCTCTCTCCACCTCTCCCCTTCTCTCATTTCTTCCTTTTCCTCTGGTTTTCAGTTAACAGATAAATATTTATGGCACAGTGGATTACATGTTGCATTACTAACCAAAAGGTCAACAGTTTGAATCCACCATCCACTCAGAGGGAGAAAGTTGAACATCTTTCCTCTGTAAAGATTTACAGTCCCAGAAAAGTAGTGAAGGGTGAAACAGAACCAACTCAAAGGCAGTGGCTTTGGGTATGGATCATGTGCATAATAGCAAGCTAACTGTGGTCAATCATATAGGACCTTATAAAATGTGTCTCCTCAGAAACTAGCAGAGTGCTTGATGCACACACACACATGGATATTCACATATGACATTTATTTTTATTATGGAAAAGTCTAAGCAATTCATATCTCAAAGGGATTTGTGTTTGCTCCCACCTTCAAGCAATTTAAACTCAAGGCCAATCTCGATTCACCTCATACATGGTCTCCATCTCTCACGTCATATTGAAGCAAATGCCAAGCATTGGATAATCCCAGTTGAAATATTTGTTTAAAAGGAAAAAAGTTCACATATTAACAATAAATATCTCACAGGGACCATCTAGTTATTTATTTATATTATTTATTAATAATTGCTGACAAGAGTTACTGTTTCACTGACTTACTAATAATGATTAATTTAAAATTTTTACTTAATAAGAAGTAATTAACCATTTTTTTAAAATAATGATTTCAAGATGTTATGAAATACAGACATATTCAAATTTTGTCCAGCTGGTTAGTAAAATTTCAATAGTTTGTTGGCATTAAGATGTGGAACGGGTCCTTAGATGACAGTTTGTTGATGTGTCTCATGTTGTTTTTAGGGGCTATCAAATTGGCTCCACTCCCAGCTCCTGTACATACAGCAGAAACCTGAGGGACCGTGTTCCGCCCTCACCACCTCTGACGTGCTTGAGTGTCTTGTTATATTCACTATGTTGTCATCATATATGTCTCATTGATCTCTTTTAGTCTGTAGGTTTCTTCTCCATTCTAATCTTCCTTGTAATTTTTTTCACCCCTAAAGAAACCCAGTCACTTGCCTTTTGAAATTACTCAGACTAGATTTTGCTGATGTCTTCCCATTGTTGTTGAGGAACATTGAGTCAGAACTGATGCATAGCTGACCCTCTAGTGGGTTTTCAGAGGCAGTAAATCACATGGGAGGAGATTGTCCATCTTTCTCCCATGGAGTGGCTGATGGATTCAAACCACGTGCCTTTGGGGTAGCAACAGATTTCCTTATCTCTAAGCCATAGGAGATCCTTGATGTTGTCCTAGGGGTATCATTTACTGTATTTCCCCACTCCATGTATATTCTGTAAATGAATTGCTGAATCTAAAGGTTTATATTATTTTTTTTTCTGTACTGCTTCATAAATGGTGGTGTAGATTTCTAAATTTTCTTTCTTTTTTGTAATATCAGCAGTTGCTTAGTAATCATTGCCTAACTCTGTTCATTCACTGGAGGTTGTAAGTAATGATATTCTAATTCTTTAATTTCTGCGTTATTTATTAGTTGGAATAATTTTAAGAATATATGCTTTAACATTTGGTTATCCTGAAGGATAGCTCATTTGAATGAATATTTTTTCCCTAATTATTCATTTGGGAAAAACATAGTAAATGTTTATTTTTGCTTTCCTTACAAGTTTTCAGAATAATGAGTGAGTTATGTAATGTCACCCACAGTGATTAATGATTTGTTTCCACTTTTCATTACAGACTATGGATTTGCCTATTTGTGAAGTATTTCAGTCCATTGTTGTCATTATTCCTTTGCCCAGTTTGAGCTCCTTCAAGAAATCATGTCTTCTCTGAGCCTTGTTCCTTTGGGAAGAAATGATGTTAGCTATCACAATCTGGGTGCTACATGTCCTTATTTCTACGGAAATGACCACTGTTTCCTAGTCTTTTTAGCAGACAGTTGTTGTTATTGTTATTTGCCGTAGAGTTGCCTGTGACTCATAGCAGTCCTATGCACAACAGCCCTACACCCTGCTCTATTCTATGGCAATCTTATTGTCTCCAACACACCTACCCCGATTAACCCAGTCACTGAATCAATCCATCTCATCAAGGGTCTGTCTGCCTCTCCTGTGCTGTCTCTCCACCCTCCCAAGCATGATGTCCCTCTCCAAGGACTGGTCCCTCCTTGCAACATTTCCCAAGTATGTCAGATGAAGCTTCAGAATCCTTGCCTCCAAGGAGCAGCTTGGCTTCATCCTCCCCAGGACGAACTTGTTTGTTCTCCCGGCAGTTCATGGTATATTCAATACTCTTCTCCAACACCACAGCTCAAAGACATCAGTTCTCTTTCTATCATCCCTAGTCACTGTTCAGATCTTATATACACTTTGTAAAGCAAAATAAATCTTGAGTTCATATTGACATTTCCTACTCATAGTCAAAATTGTTGTTGTTATGTGCCATCGAGTCGCTTGTGACTCATAGTGACACTATGTACAACAGCCCTAAACCCTGCTCTATCCTGTGGCAATCACACTGCCTCTGACACACCCATCCCGATTACCCCAGTCACTGAATCAGTCCACCTCATAGAGGGCCTTCCCCTCTTGCGCCGTCCCTCCACCCTCCCAAGCATGATGTCCCTCTCCAAGGACCTGTTCCTCCTTACAACATGTCTAAAGTATGTCAGACAAAGCCCCAGAATCCTTGCCTCCAAGGAGCAGCCAGGTTTAACCCTCTCCAGGATGAATCTGTTTTCTTGGCAGTCCATGGTACATTCAATACTCTTCTCTAGCAACACAGTTCAAAGGCATCAATTCTTTTTCTATCCTTCCTAGTCATTGTCCAACTCTCTGATGCATAACAAGTGATTTTGAAGACCATTGCCTGTATCAGATGTGCCTTAGTCTCCAGGGTGACACCATTGCTCTTCAGTACTTTGGAGAGGTCCCTAACAGCAGACTTTCCCATGGCAATACACTTTTTAATTTCCTGGCTACTGGTGCCAAGAGTGTTGACCGTGGAGCCAACCAGACTAAAGTTGTTAACAGTCTCAATCTCTTCACCATCCATCCTGATTGCTGCCAATTGGTCCATTGGTGAGAATCTTTGTCTTCTTGACATTGAGCCTCAATCCATACTGAAGGCTGCAGTCCTTGATCCTCTGCAGCAAGCATTTCAGGTCCTCCTCAGTTTCAGCAAGCAGGACTGTGTCATCTGCATAACGCAGATTGTTAATAGATCTTCCACCAATCCTGATGCCACACTTCTCCTCATAGAGCCCAGCCTCTCTGATAATCTGCTCTGCATACAGGTTGAAAAGGTATGGAGATAGGACACATCCCTGGCGTACATCCTTCCCAGTTTTGAAACATGCAGTGTTCCCTTGCTCTGTTCTGACAACTGCCTCTTGGTCCAAGTATAGGTTTCTCATTAGCATGCTCAAGTGTTCTGGGATTCCCATTCTTCTCAGAGTTAGCCACAGTTTGTTATGATCCACACAGTCAAATGCCTTTGCATAATCAATGAAATACAGATAGACATTCTTCTGATATTCCCTGCTTTCAGCTAAGATCCATTTAACATCAGCTAGTTTTTACTTAATTTCCTTCATTTTACATTGTATCTTTTATCACAAACAGAAAAGAAATGTCAGTTCTTAATGATAGTAATCCACTGCCATTGAGTTGATTCCAACTAATGACAACATTCCATTGGGTTTCCAAGGCTGTAGATCTCAATGGAATGTGTTTTAACCACTGTCTTTGTTACTTTCATCACATATTTGGAATGTACTGTGCAAATAAGGTGTGATCAAGCTCACAGGTGGAAAATAGGGGCAAGCTTGAGATCTGCTCCTGACAGACAACCTTGAAAACCCTGTGTAGCAGCTCTGTTCTGTACACACGGGGTTGCCCACAGCCAGAAGCAACCAGCTCTCTTATGCCCACTTTCCCCTCTCATTTCTCATCAGATAATGACCCTGTTTCACAACTTGTGGGGGAAAGGAGTTCCTTTTTTCTTATAAAAGACAAGTAGGGAAAGGATGAAATCGTAGTCAAGTGATTTAGCTAGTCTGTCACTTGACCTTGCAGGTGGTATTTAGACACTGCATATGCTTTCCGCGTGTCTGCTCCTGGCCAGACGTTTTAGATTGGGAAACATCTGTACTCATATCTGATTCACAGAGCCACTTTGTGAAATGTCTAGTGCCTTGTGCAAAAATTTCTAAAGAGGCTATGATACATGTACCCTGTAGTTTTGGTAGGTTTTTAAATTAAACCTTGTGATATAATAGGAAACCCTTCTTTCACAATTAAAAGATCTTCGATCTTTTTTTGGGGTGGGAAAGCCTTAAGCAATTAAAGAGAAAGACATAAAAGTGTCCTGCAAAAGATAAACAACATGCTCTTAATCTGTAACAATTATTTTAATGTATATATTGTCAGTGTGTTGCTCAACAGAATTAACTTGCTTTTCAGTTTTTTATATGAGATTACATTATAAAAATTAAATTTATTTATTCTCTAGTTTTACCATTTATTTATTTGCCATTAGTCATTAGTAGCGTTGCTATTTATGTATTATCTCTTAGCCCTCAAATGATGATTTTCTTTCTCCATATGAATCTTTCTTTAGCTTTGCAGAATGTTGTGTACTACTTAGCTCTGGTGGCTTAAGTGGTAAGAAATTGCACTTTAATCCTAAAGGCATGTGGTTTGAATCCACCTGTTGTTCTGTGGGAAAAGAATGGACAATCTCCCCTTGTGTGATAACTGTCTCTGAAAACCTATGGGTCATTCTGACTTGAAAGTGAACAACGGCAATTTCATAATAGTAGTCTTAGATAATATTTGTCCTTTCATGATTGACTTGACCCAGTAGAATGTTCTCTAGCTGCATCTATGCTAAACAGTGATTACTGAAGTCTTCACTTATTATCTTTCAGCGTTAATAAAAACTCCGTTGTGTGTACCATGATTTATTTCTTCATCTGTTGATGGACAGTTGAATTCTTTCACTCATTCAAAACCTTCTTTTAAAATTCTAGTGAAATCCACTTAATGTAGAATGAAGCATATTAAAGTGTACAATTCAGTGGGGTGTAGCACATGTACAATGTTTTTGGAGTAACTACCTCATTTTAGTTCCAAAATATTTTCCCTCATTTCTAAGTCAAACTCATTATCCATTAAGCAGTTCTTGTTAATTTCTGAATGGATTTCTTACCCAACTCTTCTGTTGTTTTAGCTTTTAAAAGAACCTTGGCAATTTTCTTTGTATAACGTGATGTCATCAGTTAGTAGAGACCATTATACTTGTTCATTTCTGATTTGGATGCCCTTTTATTTCTTTTCCTTTCTTAATTCTTCAGACTAAAATTTCTAGTACAATATTGTATAACCGCTATAAAAGCAGGAATCTTCTCTTGCTTCTGATTTTAAAGTTTTCAATATGTTAGGTTAGGATTTTTCATAAATAGTCTTTATTGGATTTTTTTTTAATCCTGAAAACATGTTGAATTTTGTCAAATACCTTTTCTCAATCAATTGAGAAGACCTCATAGGGTATTTTTTTTCTTCTTTCAATTATGTAGTGCATTTCACTGATTGACTTTCTAACATTAAAGCACCTAGCATTCCTAGAATACATTCCACTTGGTCATGGTATATAATTTTTTTAAAACTTGTGTAAGTTGTGGTTTTAACAAAATTTACAGAAAAGTTGGATTTTTTTTTCATTCATTCATTGTTGCACATTTTATAGAATTCTTTTAATATGGTATTGGATTCAGTTTTCTAATACTTTATTGTTGTTGTTCTTTTTGTTATGTACTGTTGAGTCAGAACTGACTCATAGCTGACCCTCCAGTGGTTTTTCAGAGGCAGTAAACTTCATGAGAGGAGACTGTCTATCTTTATCCTGAAGAGCAGCTGGTATATTCAAACTGCCTGCCTTTGGGCTCGTAGCCCAGTTCCTTACCATTGTATCTATATTCATCATGTATTTGGTCTGTAGTTTCCTTTCTTATCTTACCTTAATCTGGTTCCACTTGCAGGGTAATTCTAGCTTCAGAGAATTATTAAGAACATGCTGTCTTCTATTATTTTGGGAAAAGTTTGAAATAGATTGATGATAATGCTTAATAGAATTATTCAGTGAAGCTATCTGTTTGAAGAACTTCCTGTGTTGAAAGACTTTTGCTTATTTATTACATTTCTATAGATGCTGTTTGAAATTCTCTATTTCTTCCTGAGTCTGGGAATTTGTTCCTTTCATCCAGATGATCTAATTTGTTAACAAACAGTTCTTCACTATAGTTTTCTATAATCCTTTCTGTTTCTGTATGACTGGTAGGAATATTTCTCCTCTGACCATTTATTTCTGACTTTAGAAATTTGCATCTTTTCCCATTTTTCTTTCCCATTTATATGTTAGTTGAGACAATAATTTGTGCTTTGTATGCATCTTTCGGGTACCCCTGAGAAAGACTCAAGCAGACAAAGACAATTTTTGCGAACTAGGTCTACTGTCCTCCCTCTATAACCTGATGTGAGAGTTCCACACTGGAAATGTGACACTTCCATCTTCAAGACCCACCCAGCTGAGGAGGTGTTTGGGACAAGAGCTAGGAGACTGGCTTAACATTTTAAAGTCACATTTTCATTTGATTCTGCATTACTTTAGGCAATGCAGACCTTTGAGTATTTTCTAGAGCTCTGTAAAGTTTCCTTGGACAGTTTTTGCTCATTATTTTGGTATTTCCGAGGAGGGGTGGGCCCTTAGAGCTGCCTGCTCTACCATGTTCACTGGCATCACTTGGCTATCCTATTGCTGAGTTTTGTAAGCTCTTCATATATCCTGCATGCAGTCCTCTTGCCAGATAGATGTGGCTGCAAATAAGTTTTTAATTTGTGGGTTGTCTTTAAATTCTTTTAACTAGTTCTTTGTAGAACAAATGTTTTTCATTTGGATGAAGTCTAAAGCTTTGTTCTTTAAGATTGGCATGTTGTTGTTGTTGTTATGTGCTGTCGAGTTGGCTGTGACTCAGAGTGGCTCTTAACCCTGCTCTATTCTGAGCCTGTGTCATTTTCACCCACACACCTACCCCTTATCACTTCACTCACTGAGGCAACCAATCTCATCTGGGATCTTCCTCTCCTACGCTGTCCCTCCACCCTTCCAATCATGATGTCCTTCTCCAAGAACTGGTCCCTCCTGGCAACATGCCAAAAGTATGTGAGAAGGAGCTTTAATATCTTTGCCTCTCAGGAGAAGCTTGGTTTCACCCTTTCTGGGACAGACCAGTTCTTTTGTAAGTCCATGGTATATTCGATACTCTTCTCCAGCACCACATAGTGCTAAATAGAATAATTTTAGTCAGAACAATTAAGCTTTCATCAGTTCTTGAAAATATTTAACTATTAAATGTTTAACTTAAGATATTTTGAACTGTCAGCTAACTACATTATAGTAGCATTAGATAACAATGCAGGACTTTCATAGTATTTCGTTCCTATTATATTTAATTTTTTATTTAATATTTGTGAGGTGAATGGTAGCATCTTTCATTTATGATGATGAATATTTTGTCTTCTGTTTTTTGCCTCACTCAGTATTGCTAAAGCTTTGTGACTTTCATTGCTCTAATAAAAATAATCATTTTATTAACTATTCACAAAGATATTAAAAGGAGTTATATATATTTATTTATTGTCTGATTCAAAATGTTCCAAGCCAATCTGTTTTGTTTTGCCAATGCCTGTTGTTGTTGTTGTTGTTATTTATTTATTATTAAAATAATCAAAGCAAATTATTTGAAGGAAGCTCTGGTGGCTAGTGGTAAGGAGTTGCACTGCTAATCCAAAAGCACATAGTTCAAATCTAGCAACTGATCCTTGAGAGAGAGATGGACAGTCGCCTCCTATGTGATTTCCAGCCTCTGAAAACCCACGTTTCGACAGTACTTAGTAACAGCGAGTTCTTTGAGGAAGTATAATTACCTAATAACCAAATGGATGTAAGAAATTACTGCATTTTCTTTATTGTGTGCTTAAAAGAATCTTGCAGAAAAAGTTGTTTAGAAGAATTTGTCTCTTAAAGGATTATTATATCAAATCAAAACCAAACCAAACCATTTTTAGTGCGCCTTTCAGATGAGTTAATTTATATAAAATTTTCCTCCATGTGGCTGCTGAAGGCCCAGTTTGAAGTCTGAAAGGACTGCTGCTGAAAAGAACAACTTAGTAACTGTTAAGTCATGGCCTCGTGAGAGAAGACAGACAATGCATTTGCCAGACTATAAGGCCAGCTGAAAACAAGGCCTATATAATACCATGGAACACAGATACGATATTCACACACATGAGAAACCCTGTTTCTTAAATTTATGTATGGGGGGCTTATAATATTAACCCAATTACAAAGAAAAAAACACATCCTAGATTAATTAATTAACTTGCCAGAGCGTAAAAAGAAAGGAATTTAGGACAAAAAGACTACATTATATTTGTATTCTCCATAGTACAATGACTTGTGCAATAATCTGTTCTCAGTAAATGTTCATAGACATCTGAGGTTAATAAAGAGTTAGGTAGGACATCCAAGATGGCGGCAGAGGCAGAGATAGCATGGTGAGCTGCGGGAGCAGCGAACCACTTAAAGCAGGGCCATTATGGCCTTCCACAGACTTCGGCTTATTGATAATTGAACACTTAAACAGTTGATGACTGGCCCTCAGTGAAGATCGAGGCTCAACAACAGGAATTCAAGGATTCCCAAGGAGGAAA
>NW_006399781.1:6852265-6852837 GCF_000299155.1 Elephantulus edwardii | reverse complement strand
GGCCCTCTGCCCGGGGCGGGCTGCCCTTGGCCCTCTGCCCAGGGTGGTCTGCCCTCGGCCCCTGGCTTGGGGTGAGCCATCGTGGCCCTCTGCCCAGGGTGGGCTGCCCTCGGCCCCTGGCTTGGGGTGAGCCATCGCGGCCCTCTGCCCAGGGCGGGCTGCCCTCGGCCCTCTGCCCGGTGCAGGCTGCCCTCAGCCCCCGGCTCGGGGTGAGCCGTCGTGGCCCTCTGCCTGGGGCGGGCTTCCCTCCGCCCTCTGCCCGGGGTGGGCTGCCCTCGGCCCTCTGCCCGGGGTGGGCTGCCCTCGGCCCTCTGCCCGGGGTGGGCTGCCCTCAGCCCCCGGCTCAGGGTGAGCCGTCGCGGCCCTCTGCCTGGAGCGGGCTTCCCTCGGCCCTCTGTCCGGGGTGGGCTGCCCTTGGCCCCTGGCTCAGGGCGAGCCGTCGTGGCCCTCTGCTCGGGGTGGGCTGCCCTCGGCCCTCGGCTCAGGGTGAGCTGTCGCGGTGCTCAGGGTGAGCTCCTCAGTCCCCAGATTGTGCCATTGTCCCCAGATTGACCCCTGGGTGGGGAAGGAGG
>NW_006399781.1:6850226-6851723 GCF_000299155.1 Elephantulus edwardii | reverse complement strand
AGCTCTGCAACTGCATCCTGGCCCATCCTCACCTTTCTGCCCCCAACCCTCACCTCCTTGTACCCCCAATATGTTTTTCCCAATAAAAAAAAAGGAAAAAAAATAATTAAAAAAAAAGAAAGGAATTTAGATTCTCTGACAAAATCTGAGCATTAAACAAAAGTCCCCAAGGGAAAAGAAAATGCACAAATGGGTACTTAGGGTATTTATTTTCTCAACGCAATCACTGAAATTATAAATTAGTCATAAATTACTCATTTTTAAATATTAATTCTAAGCCAGTGTCTCGGGAAGAAATTCAGGCTCACTTATCCTCACTCATTGCCCTTAAGTCAGAATCTCCTCGTAGCTCTCTTCAGTGTTCTGAGGCTATAAATCACACAGGAGGAGATTGCTCGTCTTTCTCTCATGCACCTGCTGATAGACTGGACCGGCCATGGAGGGGTGGCCTTTGGGATGGCAGCCCCACTCCTTATGGATTACACCACCAGAGCTCCCTGGTTGGGGGAAATCTTTATTATTTATAGCAATTGGGTTGAAGCTTTGATTTCTTACAGCCAAATAAAAATTCCGAGCAGAAAGTTGATTCTCTGGAATCCCTTTCTAACAGTCATATGGAATCTGGTTTCATCCTTCAGTTGATTTGTTCTGCAACCTTATTAGTTTTTTACTAGTTGGTTTGTGTCCAGGTTTTGTTGAGCCTGAAATTACACAAATTTTAAAACTTCTGAGCTGGCAAATTGCTTCCACTGCTGCCATTCTTGGAGGCAAAATTTGGCAAAAACTCTTGCAAGACCAGAATGAAAGCAAATAAGACAAAACAAGATAGACAAAATTAAATTAGAATCCTTCAATAACCTTTAAGGCTGTTAAGCTCTGTGCAGAGGGATAAAGCTCAGGATCTGAAAGGTGATTTACTTTGTGGTGAATCAGAGAAATTCATGGGTCAGTGAGCCCACACATCCCTGCCTGAGGCCAAAGTCCAGTCCTGAGTGCCCAGAAATCACTCTATGCATGCATCTTCAATTCCTGCTTCTAAGACCAAGCGATTTCAAAGAGCAAACTAGGGTGTCTGTTAAAATGAAATAAAAAGTTTTCTTCAATGAAGAGGAAGATTGGGCTACAGATAGTGAGAATTCACTAAGGTGATCCACAAATGTCTCTCTCTCTCTTTTTTACACCTTTTAAAAATTGAGATAATAATGAAAGTTTACAGAGAACTTGGATTGGATTTCCTTTCATTCATTGTTGCACATTTTCTCCCCTAACCCTTGTTGTTGTTATGTTCCGTAAAGTTGCCTGTGACTCATAGCGACCCTCTGTACAACAGCCCTAAATCCTGCCCTATCCTGTGCCAATCTTGTTGTCTCTGACACTCCTATGCTCATTACTGCAATGACTAAATCAATCCACCTCATAGAGGTTCTTCCTTTCCTACACTGTCGCTCCACCCTCCCAAGTATGACATCCCTCTCCAAGGACTGATCCTACCTTGCA
>NW_006399781.1:6842439-6843639 GCF_000299155.1 Elephantulus edwardii | reverse complement strand
AAGCTACTCCTTGGAGGCAAGGATTCTGGGGCTTCGTCTGACATACTTTGGACATGTTGCCAGGAGGGCAGGTCCTTGGAGAGGGACATCTTGCTTGGGAGGGTGGAGGGACAGCACAGGAGGGGAAGACCCTGTATGAGATGGAGTGATTCGGTGACTGGGGTAATCGGAATGGGTGTATCAGAGGCGGTGCGGTTGGCGCAGGATAGAGCAGGGTTTAGGGCTGTTGTGCATAGGGTCGCTATGAGTCGGAAACCACTCGACGGCACAACAACAATGAAAGTTTACAGAGACTGAGAATTTCCATTCATTTATTTTTTCACTTTCCTCCCTGCCCACTCCTCCCTCCCCCCAATTTGCTCTTCTCTTTGAAAAGTAAAAGAAAAATTCTTTTATTGTTATACAGCCCCCTCCCATGAAGTCCACTCCACTATACAGCCTTCAGTCTGGACTCCTGTCATGACAATAATGAAGCATTTCTTAATATGTCTGTTTTCCATTTGAATATCTTCTGTGAAATTTCTTTCCGTATCTTTTGCCCATTTTGTAATCAGGTTATCAGTCTTTTTCTGGTGGAGGCCTAGAAGTATTCTATAAACTTTCATTATGAGACTCTTGTCTGAGGTGGTATTGCCAAATGTTTGTTTCTAGTCAGCAGGTTTTCTTTTCACCCTGTGGGAAAAAGTTTTGATGAACACAGAGATTTAATCTTTAGAAGGTCTCATTCATCAATTTTATCCTCTTCAGATTGTACATATCTGACTGTATTTAGCAGTCTCTTTATATCATAGACTAGGGCTTCTAGGCTTGATTCCAATGTGTCTCTTAGAAACTTTGTGATTTTGGGCTTTACTCTCAGGTCTCTGATCCACCTTGAGGTGATTTTTATGTGTGGTGTGAAATGTGGATCCTGTTTCAGCTTTCTGTAGGTAGCAGTCCAGTTTGCCAGCAACATTTGTTGAAAAGGTTGTCATTTCCCCATTTGATAGGTTTTATTTCCCTGTCAAATATCAGTTGACCATAGATAGCTGGGTCTATTTCTGGGTTCTCAATTCTGTTCCACTGATCAATGTGCTTGTCATTGTACCAGTACCATGCTGTTTTGGTTACGACTGCTGTGTAGTGGGTTTTGAGGTCGGGGAGTGCTATACCTTCTGTTTCATTTTTGTTTCTCGGAAGTGTTTAGCATTTTTGCAGTCT
>NW_006399781.1:6839896-6841264 GCF_000299155.1 Elephantulus edwardii | reverse complement strand
TTTTCTTATGGGGAAGTATTTTTATGACCTTTTCAATTTCTTCTTTTCAAGTGTTCTATTAGATTTTTAGAATCAGTGTGTCAGAGCTCTGCAGGAAAATCTGGGTTTTTTTTAATTTTAATTGCTTTGACATTACATTTCAATTTGGGGAGCATTTATAGATATTAATGTGTTGAATCATCTAATACCTTCCTTGTCTTTCCCCTTAGATTTAAATGGAAAATTCCTTGTGAGGAAGTAGTGGCTTTGTGTGCGTGGGAAACATACCTTCCTCTCCTGTTTAGTTTAATGGAACCTTAGCAGAGACTTTGGAAACTCCAGACTTTTTTTTTGCTTTTGCTTATTCAGATAGTGCACATTGATATTTTTTTTAAAAAATAATTCACAAGGTCTTATTGTAACTACCAATGTTCTTAGCAGTGCAATACATTTTTTTTACATGGTGATTTCTTGTAGTCTGTTTAACAAGTTCTAATTTAAAAAAAGGCCTAAAACCCTTTTTGAAATGACTAAAAATTGGTTTAAAATTTTAATTAATAAAGTAGCATTTATCGAGCTGAAAGAATTAAAGAAAAATTCAAGCCTTAACTTACAACACTGAAGAATTCTGTTGACAAAGTATTGAATGATGCAGGAAGGGCCAAAAGAAGATGAAAGAAATACACAGTCACTGTACCAAAAAGAGTTGGCTGATGGTCAACCATTTCAAGAAGTAGCATATTAGCATATGATCAAGAACCAATGGGAATAAAGGAAGAAGTCCATGCTGCACTGACAGCATTAACAAAAGATAAGGCTCCAGGAATTGATGACATATGATTTGAGGTGATTCAGCAAATAGATACAGCCCTGGTTGTACTCACTTAATGCTCATCTTAGTCTTTGCTGATAAATTTGGAAGGCAACTACCTAGCCAATTGACTAGAAGAGATCCTTCTGAAATGCAATTAAGCATAAATTTGGCCAACTTGTGGTGTTGGAGAAGAGTCTAAATATCCCACGGATTGTCAAGTAAACAATCAATAGTTTTTAAAGAAAGTGCAAATCTTTGGAGATGAGCATGGTAAATCAGCTTTACCTCACATACTCTGGGAATGTTGTTAGGAGGGACCAGTCCTTAGAAAAGGAAAGGTTTGGAAAGGTGAGTGAACAGAAGAGAGGAAGACTCTCAGAGAGGTGGACTGACACAGTGACTCCAACAGTGAGTTCAGAGATGATGAGTTGGCATAGGATGGCTCAGGGTTCAGATCTGTTGTTGCTACAAGTTGTGCTTGACTTGTGGCATCTAATGACAATGTTATATATTAATAGAAGGAACTCTGTGTTCTTATGCCTTCTGCTCAAGAATGTTGTTGTTGTTGTTATGTG
>NW_006399781.1:6805284-6838421 GCF_000299155.1 Elephantulus edwardii | reverse complement strand
TCTTCGCAGTCCATGGTATATTCAATACTCTTCTCCAGCATCACAGCTCAAAGGCATCAGTTTTCCTTCTATCATCCCTAGTCATTGTCCAGCTCTTTGATACATAGGAAGTAATTGTAAAGACCATGGTCTGTATAAGGTGCACCTGTAGTCTCCAGACTGACATGGTTGCTCTTCAGTACTTTAGAGAGGTCTCTGACAGCAGACTTTCCCAATGCAATACATCTTTTAATTTCCTGACTGCTGGTGCAAAGAGTGTTGATTGTGGAGTCAAGCAAACTAAAACTGTTGACAATCTCAATCTCTTCACCATCCATCACAATACTGCCAATTGGCCGAGTGGTGAGAATCTTTGTTTTCTTGCTATGTCCCTGGTTGGGAAGGTAAAATTCACTCCTTGTAAATGAGAAAAAAATGCTGAAAATTGCAAAGACATTATTTAGAATATGGTACCTTCCTGCAGGTGTCTGAGTGTTTGGGTTGTGTTATTTAGCAATTTTGTTAGCTTTAAAAACCACTCTTTTGTATTACCTCCAGATCTACTCTGTTGTTGATTACCGTCAAGTCGAGCATAACTCATAATGACCCTATGAGCAAAGGGCTTGAAGCATTTCTATAACTGTTGACATTTATCAGAGTTCACAGAGTTTCCAGAGGCGTGTTGTTTAGGAAGTGGATGTCACTCCTGCTTCCAAACCGGTCTTAAACTGGGAGCTTCACCAAACACTGTCCACCATGGGTAACCGTTATGGCATTTGACACCCCAAAGGCACAAAGTTCAGCATCACAGCAACCCCAGGTACCTTAGTACAGCATATTGACAGAAGAGTGCTGTACCACTTAGAAGAATGTTACTCCAAAATATAAGAATAACTGACTTTAAATACAAAGGCCTCTAAACAAGAGGCTTAAATAAAAAAGAAAAAAACCCAATCAATATAGTACATTGTTGTTGTTATATGTTGTTTTTTTTTTTTTTTTTTTTTTTTGTTATATGTTGTTGAGTCACCTGTGAGATCTACTCTATACAAGATAAATTGAATCATCAGTGTAGTGAATCTTTTCAAAATGTTGACCATAGGTGGACCTTGTCTTCCAATATTGTTTCCGTAGTCACTTTTGTTGCTACTAGGGCTCTTTGGGTCAGCCACAACTCATAGTAACCCTATGAAAAATGGATCAAAATTTTGCCCTGTCCTGCACTATCCTTACAATCAATGTTATCCTGAAGCCCATTATTGTGTTCGTATGCCCTGTGTCACTGTGTTAGCCCATCTTGTTGAGGGTCTCTTTCTCTCTTTCTCTGACCTCCTACTTTTCTCAGCATGATACTTATTTCCAAGGACTGACAATATGCTGAATGCATGTGGGATGGAGTTTAATCATCCTTACCTGTAAGGAGGATACTGGTTGTACTTCCTTCAGGCAAGTTTGTTGGTTATTTTGGAAGTTTATGGGATATTCAGTACTCTGCCCACAGCACAATTCATGGGCATCAGTTCTTTGATATTCTTTATTCATTGTCCAGTTTTCAGATTCATAGGAAGCATTTGGAAAAAATCCCATGGTTTAGGCAGGTGCACCTCAGTTTTGAAATTGATACCTTTGCTTTTTAGTATTTTAAAGAGATCTCTGACAGCAGCTTTGCCCAATGCAACACATCTTTTGCTTTCTTGACTGCTACCACCTTGGGCAACAATATTTTACCCAAGTAAAATGGGAGCATTGACAACCTCAATACATTCTCCATTTGCAATGACATTGTCCCACACTTCATTTTATTTTGGAGACTAAAGAATATATCTTAGCATAGGAACATGTTTAACAAAAATTCACTTAAAGCAAGACTTGATTTTGGAGGACTCTATCGCTGGTCATCCCTGATACAAATAACTACTTTTTGGCCGACTATACCACATTTCTGGTGGTTTAGTGGTAAGAGGCTGTGCTGTAATCCCAGTGGCACACAATTCAACCTACGAGCTACACTGTGGGAGAAAGATGAACTGTCTTCTCCTGTGTGATTTACGGCCTCTGAAAACTGTGCTGGAGGGTCAGCTATGGGTCAGTTCCAATCCAATGACATCCAGTAACAACAACATACTTAGTGGTAAGAAGCTGTGCTGAAAACCCAAAGGCACACTGTTGGAATCCACTAGCTGCTCTGTGGATGAAAGATGGGCAATCTTCTGTGTGATTTACTGCCTCTGAAAACTTATTGGAGGGTCAGCTTTGGGTCAGTTCCATCTCAATGGCAAACAGCAGCAACATAGAGCACTTTGTTATGTATAATTCAAAAGGAGAGTGGAAGGTGACAAAGTATATCATGTTTAGAGAAGTAAAGGGTCAGAAAAAGAGGAAGATCCTCAGTGAGATAAGTTTATACAGAGACTGAGTAAATTCTCCACACTGAGAATGGATTTAGACACAGCCCAGTTTATGATGCTGGCACGGGATTGAGCAGGGTTTCATGCTATTTTGCATTGCATCTCTATGAGTGGGAGTCAGCTGGATGGTACCCAACAACTAGATGAACTACTATTTCACTGACTATGAAATCTTTATTGATTTTTTTTTCATTACAGATAATCATGTTAAATTCTGCCTCTGATCTTCATGGCTACATTGACAGAAGCCAACTCACGCAGGAGTTAGGGGGAACTTTGGAGTATCGCCATAGTCAGTGGATAAATCACCGAACGGTGAGTACTCATGTGTGTTCCCTTTCAGTTGTTCTTTTTAGGTGCTTTTGGGTATGACTGATAGTGATCCTGTAAACAGCAGGTTTGGCCCCTGTCCTGTACGACCCTCACACTCTCTGGCTCATTGCTGAAGTCACCACACAATCCATCTTGTTGGGGTCTTCTCTTTGGCTGACCCTCCATCTTTCCAAGCAAGATGTCCCTTTCCAAGGCAGAGCCTCACCTAGCTACATGTCCAAAGTGTAAAAGATGAAGCTTCACCATCCTGCCTCCTGGGAGCACTCTGGCTGCGCCTTTCCCAAGACATATGTTTGTTCTTTTGGCAGTCCATGTGATATTCAGTACTCTTCTCCAGCACCACCACTCCAGAGAGTGAGGGATCAGCTGTTGGGAGAACTGTCCCTGGGAGTGTTGAGATTTCTAAGCCACAGGCTGGGAAAGGAATATGGTGAAAGGGTTAAGGTTTGAGATTTCTTTTGCTGACAACTCGTGCCTCGCTGGATAATTTAGCATGAGTATTTGTGAGAGGTTGTCCCTCCTTCTCCAGCAGAGCATCTGGCGGACTTGAACCGCGCACCTCTGGGAACAAAGATATTTTAACTTAATATGAAAATATATCTTGGAAGCAGGAGTGGCATCCACTTCTGTAATAAGCTTGCCTGCGGAAACCCTACGAACCTGGAGAGAGGATGAGAGATATCCAAGCGTCGAGGACTCTCCTTCATAGGGTTGCTATGAGTTGCCTGTGACTCGATGGCACTTAACAACAACAACATTTGTGAGAGGCTTTCAGAAATACCAGTACCTGGGCATGTCTCAGAGAGATTGGATTTACTTGATTTGGGAGAGATCCTTGACATTAACATTCTACAAACTTCTCTGAGTAATTCTAATGTACAGACCAGAATGACTCACCGAAAAATACAGATTTTGAAATAGACCAAGCTTTATTTAGATATTTTCACCATTAAATACTGTCTGACCTTGAATGAGTAGTTAAAATTCTTTGAGCTTGTTCTGACCTTTGTTAACACACCAATTCTTAGCTAGGAGGAAATACTGAAGATCAAAGCAAACATTTCAGTGTCTGTTGTTATTGTTGTGTACTGTCAAGTCAGAACCGATCCACAGTTGACCCTCTGGCAGGTTTTCAGAGGCAGTTAATCACATGGGAGGAGATTGTCCATCTTTCTTCCATGGAGCAGCTGGTAGATTCCAATTGTGTACCTTCCAGATTGTAGGGCATCTTCTTACCATTAGGTCACCAGAGCTCTCTTTCAGTGTCTCTAGACTTCTTTTATAGCCGTAACCTGAGGAGATGGAGGAACAAAGAAGCATCTAGTGAGTAGAGGCAGTAATGCAGCTAGACATCCTAATATTTACAGGAAAACCCCAAAATGAAGACTGAGTCAGCTAAGAATTACACAGGTGGTAATACTGATAAACATCAGACTCCTAGACGCCATCTAAAAGCTTAATAAAATGTATTTAATACTTATTTTTCCTTTTGCTCTATTTGATCATTGGTAGTTATTTTGATAAACTGGAAAGATGAATAATAGTATTGGAAAATAAGATTGAAACTCACTAGATAATAAAATATACATTCTTCCCCGCCTTGTCTCCTCCTATCCTTGAAAAGATTTTTATTTCTTTTAAAGCAAGATCAGGAGCTCACTTCACTCTTAAGTTTGGCAGTCAAAACACTTGAGCAGAATCTGGTCAGTTGTAAAATGTGGGCAATGTTTGCTAATGGATGATTGAACTACATTTATTTAATTCAGTAGAAGTCATCTTAGTAAAGATTGTCATGTAAAGGATTTTTTTAAGTAAGCTCAAAAAGTAAGAAAATAGATTGCTGGAAACTTTATATACTATGTGTTATTTAAAAAGCCAATTTCAAGTTATATCCTGAAATACAATGTTGTGAGTGATAGGATAATATCTATATACATAGAAGTAAGACTCATTAATATGACTATTATTCAAGTATATGCTTCTACATCAAGTGCCAAAGAGGAAGAAATTGAGAATTTTTACCAAATTTTTACCATATTGACCTAATATGCAATCAGGATGTGTTAAAGATAATTGGTGACTGGAATGCAGCTGTAGGAAACTATGAAGAAGGACCAGCAGTTGGAAAATATGGGCTTGGTGATAGAAATGAGGCTGGAAATAGAATGATTGAATTTTGTTTTTAAAATGATTTATTCATTGCAAATACTTTTTCTAAAAGGCACAAAAGATGACTACACTTGGATTTCACCAGATGGGCTACATAGGAATCAGATTGACTACACTGTGGAAGAAATCATTGGAGAAGCTCAATTTCAGCAGGCTTAAAACTAGGTCAGAGGCAGACTGGAAAATGAAAATAAGTCCAAAGGAACCAAGATATGATCTTGAATCAATTCCATCAGAATTTCATGATCATCTTAAAATAGACTTTAGGCATTGAACACCAATGATAGAAGACCAGATGAGTTGTGGGATGATATCAAGGATATCATCCATGAAGAAAACAAAAGGTCATTATGAAAACAAAGGAGAAAGAAAAAATTTAAATGAGTGTCAGAAGAGACGCTAAGATTGCACTGGAATGTCGAGAAGCCAAATCTAAAGGAAAACATGTCAGAGTGAAAGAGCTGAACAAATTGTTTCAAAGGGCAGCTTGGGAGGACAAAGCAAAGTATTTTTATTTTTTTATTAATTTAATGAAAGTTTACATAGACTTTGGATTTCCATTCATTCATTGTTGCACTTTTCTCCCTGCCCACCCCTCCCCCCAGTTTGCTCTTCTGTTTGAAAAGTAAAAAATAAAAAAACCTAAAAATTTCGTTATTATACAAAACGTCCCCCTGAGTCCACTCCACTATGCAGCCTTCATTCTGGATTTCTGTCATGGCAATAATACCTAATCATATATCCCTTTTAAACAGTTCTCTCCCTCATCTGTATCAATACAGTGTACATTATTTATCCCCTCTGTTCTTAGTTTCCCCACCCCACAACCCCGATTTCAGTCCCGCTTTACAACAGTAGCATTATGTAATACTTGTTCTTTTGCGACCAAGGTATTTCACTCAGCATAACATCCTCCAGGGTCATCCATTTTCTGTAATAATTCATGAGTTCCTTGTTTTTCAAAAAGCAAAGTATTATAATGGAATGTGCAGAAAGTTGTAATTGGAGAATAAAAAAGGAAGATCTTGCTCTGCATTTCTCAAGCTGAAAGAACTGAAAAACAGATTTAAGCCTCATGTTGCAATGTTGAAAGATGCTATGGACAATATATTAAATGACCCAGAAAGCATCAGAAGAAGATGGAGGGAATACACAGAGTCACTGTACCAGAAAGACTTGATTTATACTGAAAAGTTTCAGGAAGTACCATATGAACAGAAACCAATGATAATGAAAGAGAAAATAGAAGCTGCATTGAATGCACTGGCAAAAAATAAGGCCCCAGGAATCGATGGGATACCAATTGACTTGTTTCAGTTAACAGATGCAGCCTTGGATGCACTCACCAGTCTATGCCAGAAAATTTGGAGGATGACTGTCTGGCCAATGGATTGAAAGAGGTCTATGACTGTTCCTATTCTAAGGAAGGGTGATCCAACTGAATGTGGATATTATCAGACAATATCACTGATATCACATGCAAGCAAAATACTGATGAAATAATTATAAAATGGTCGGACCGGTACATAGATAGGGAATTTCCAGAAGTTCAAGCAGGCTTTAGAAGAGACTATGGTACCAGGGATATCATTGCTGATGTCAGACGAATCCTGGCTGAAAGCAATGATTACCAGAAGAATGTCTATTTAGGCTTTATTGACTATTTAAAGGTATTTGACTGTGTGGATCATGACAAGGAGAATGAGAATCACAGAGCACTTGATTGTGCTAATGTAGAATCTGTACCTGGGGTAGGAAGCTGTTGTGCCAAAGAAGCAGGGGAGCATTGCCTGGTTTGGAATTGAGAAGAGAGTGCATCAGGGATGTATTCCATCTCCATACCTGTTCAGTCTATATGCTGAGCAAATGATCTGAAAAGCTGGACTGTATGAAGAGGAATATGGCATCAGAATTAGAGGGAGAATCATCAATAATGTGTGTTATGCAGATGACACAACCTTGCTTGCTGAAAGTGAGCAGGATTTGAAGCACTTCTTGCAGAAGATCAAGGAATGCAGCCTTCAGTATGGATTGAAAACAGGTTCTTATCACTGGACCCATAGGCAGTGTCATAATGGATGAAGAGGAGATTGTAACTGTCAAAAGCTTCATCTTGCTTGGATTCACAATTTATACCCTGTGTACCAGCAGTCAGGAAATGAGGAGACACATTGCACTGGGAAAATCTGCAGTTAGGGACCTTTCCAAATTATTGAGTAGTGATGTCTGTTTGTGGACTAGGGTGTGTCTTATTACTAGCTATGCATCCAAGGTCTTTCTGATTACTAGCTATGCATCCAAGACCTGGACAATGAAAAAGGATGCCAGAAAAAGAATTGACACTGTGGTGTTGGAGAAGAGCACTGAACAGTCCATGGACGACCAAGAAAACAAGTATATATATCTTGGAGAGGGTGCGACTAGAGTGCTTTTTGGAGGCAAGAATGATGATACTTCACCTCACTTACTTTGGACATATTAGTAGGAAGTGCTAATCCTTCATGATGTTGGGAAGGGTTGAGGGTCGGCTAAGGAGAGAGGAAGACCCTCAACCAGGTGGATTGACAAGGTGACTACAGCAACGGGCTCTTGTGTGTCAGGTGGTTTGAGGATGGTGCAGGACAGGACTGGGTTTGGATCTTTTATTCATAGAGTCGCTATGAGTTGTACTCGACTTGATGTCACCTAACAATAACAACAATCCTAATCTCTATACCTATGATTAGGGAGCTCTGGTGGTGTAGTCTGTAGGGAGTCACATTGCTAACCCAAAGATCGTACCTCTTTGGTGGTTCAAATCCACCAACAGCTCCTCTGAAGACAAATGGACAGTTTTCTCCTATATGATCTAAGCCTCCCAAAAACCTGCTCGAGGCTTATCTAGGAGATGATTCCAAGTTAACAGCAATGTGTGAGTGAGTGATACCAGTGATTACCATTCCATTTGGGAATCATTGTCTTTGGTATTTTCATGAGGTGGAATTCTTGTAGGGAGGGTCTCTTTGGAGATTAAAGAGTAAGCAAGCAAAAGAGAAAAACAGAGATGGGAGAAGACACATGTGAAGCTATATGAAGGTCACCAGGGGTAGAGGCTTAGGAGAAACAAGGACTTTGCTCCAGAGTCAATAGGAAAAGGACATTCCCTAGAGCTCGCACTCTGAATCCAGACATCTAGCCTCTTAAATGGTGAAAAAGAAGTTTGTTTGCTAAATGCACACCTTTGTGGTATTTCCTATAACATATATGTGGATTTTTTTACATGACATTTGCTTGTTTGATAGCTTGCTTGTCCTCGTACAGCACTTGTCTGTCAGTTTGCTGTACTATAGTGACATGTGTGTTGCTGTTCCACCAGTATTTCAAAGGCCAGTAGGATTACCCATGGTGGATAAATTTCTGTGGTGCTTCAAGACTAATACAGACTCACCAGTTATAGTCTCAAAAATAACTCCCCTGATGGTCAATGCCATTTTTGTGGGTTTGGGCATGAATCTCCTAAACATGCCTCAGCACGCTAAAGTATGCTAAAATGCGGCTATCTCATCTGGAATGTTTGCTGTGAAGCTGCTGGGAACCTAGAACAGGCAAATTTTTCTAAAAAGGAAGTGTAAGTTAGAGGTTTATACTCTACCCACGTCTGGCAGAAAAGATGCTCTTGAAAGTTACTAGTGAGCTAATCATCAAGTTAATCTCTTATTCTGAGTTATCAGTTTCTCCCTATAGCACTTGTCAAAATTTTCAGGTGGTCAGATTGGTGAGAGGAAGTTCTAGGGAATGGAAAACAAAGGCGTTTTAGAGGGAAAGTTGGGTGGTCCTCCTCTTGTCAGCATTTCGCCCAGTGCACATCCCAAGTCACACATAAAAGTCGAATGTGCTCGTGCTCCTGTGCAGAATCCTGGCCTCAGGTGCAACTTGTTTTCCTTTTCATTTTAGGGAAATGATAGTGGGAAACTCACTTTGTTTATTAGAAGTTCTGCTCCCTCATCTGTAACATGAGGTGATATATCTACTTCAAGGGATGATTGAGATGAGAGGCAAATGTATAGTACTAAGTACAATGTGCAGTACTTTGCAGATATGAAGGAAGTGGTAGCTGAAGGTCTTTCTTAGCCATTGTTAGTTACTACCAAGCTGAGTCCGATTCATTTATTCTGTTCAACATAAATTGAGCAGAACAAGATTTTGCCGGGCATGTGCCACCTTCAAGATCATTTGTATATTTGTGTCCATTATTGTGGTTATTGTGTCAATTTATCACATTGAGGGTTTACCTAGTTACTACTAGGTGTGCTATTTTTGTATTGAGATACTATCTTCAATCCTAATCTCTCAGCATTATTGTGATTGTCTGACATTCCAGGCAATTGAAAACTTTGCCCTGACAGTAAAGACTACCGCCCAGATGCTCCAGATGTTTGGGACCCGACTTGGTGAGACAGAGCTATCTAGAGGTGTGCAGTGCACTGAAGACCTTCTCCTGGCCCACATGAGACAACGAGACAAATTGAAGGTCAGTGGTCAGTGAGCCCTTGGAGGCAAGTGCTGTGTCAGCAGCATAGATAACCACCTGATGTGAACCAGAAGCGAACCTAAAAGTTAAGACCTCTTCTTTCTTCTCTTGCATTTTCTAGCCAACAGCTGTCTTCAATCGCCAGGGTAGGCAATAGATGAATAGAAAAATCCTGTCTTGATCCTGGGTGATAAATAGAAAAGAATTGCACTCTGTGCTTCTGAGTTCCTGCTCAGGACATAGCAAGACATGTTGTTACTGTTGTGTGCACTTGATTCAGAACAGACTCATATCTACGAAAACTCTTCAGTGAGTTTTCAGTGAGTTTCAGAGAGGCCGTAAATCACAAGGGAGGAGATTGTTCATCTTTTTTCTGAGCAGCAGCTGATGGATTCCAACCACCTACCTTTGGGTTGGCAGTGCATATCCTTCCTATTAGTCCACTAGAGCTCCCTAGGACCAAGACATAATAAGCTGAGGTTACAATGATTGAGGGATTGAAAGAAGTGGAAGTCTCTCAGGGGCTGTTGTAAAATCTTGGGGCAGAGTAGTAAACTAATTTATGGGTTTATTTTCTCTGTGTTGTGTAATTTTTATCTGGGGACTAATTTGGGAAAAAGGATGGTGGATGGTGCTTTGACTTGTGATGAATTTAAGCAGAGGTTTGCAGTCAATGATTCATAAAAGCCCATCAGAACCTGCTGAGAAGGGAACTTGGCAGTTCTTTCAGGTCAGAGAGTGAAAGGCAGTTTCCCCTGTAGTTTGTCTCTAAGCATGTGTCAGCCTCTTTTCAGCTTCAAGAATCACAAACAGACTGAATCAAGCATTTCACAGGACACAGCCACAAAAGGGCAGCAAATTGAGGATAGGAAATTTGCTGGACCTTAGTATTCCATGTATCCTCATTGCACGGAGCTTAGAAGACCTGAACTGTATCTTTGTTCTAAAATTTGCAGAAATGCTTGGCTAGATGGTTGATTTCTTCATCTATTTAATACTTACTCAGTACCCATCACTATGTGCCCAAGTAATTAGAAGAGTAAAATCTTGAAGAATACAGTCTGATTAGAGAAATCTCAACAACCTAGAGACTGAGGCATCTGAATTTCTCTGTGTATTAGTGAGCACTGGAAATCCTCTCTGTAAGGAGCTTGGTACACAAAAGAGTTTATATCTGAAATTCTTCAGAGTAATCTGAGGACTTCAAAGATCTGGTCTGAAACTTTGAAAGGCTGGACTCAACTTGGAATGTTCCTGTAAATGCCCCCTGAGAAGCTTGATAATTGTCTTTCCTAAATAACTTGTCCAAATAAACTTCCCCTGGTCCCCGAGAAGGGAGGTCTGGAGGTACAGGTTAGAGACAGCAGAGTAAGATAGCTCAGTGATGTCTGCTAGAAAAGGAGGTCACAGAGCAAAAGGGACCTGCAGAGCTGTAGGCTGGTACAAGTACATGGTATGAAGGATGCCTAGAGCAGCAGAAGAGAGCTGTGAAAGGGATTCCATGCCAGAGGCCATGAGCACAGCTACGCTCCACCTTGTTCCAGAAGGATTAGGCCACGTTGTAGAGCAGAAACACAGAGGTGACAACATCATCTGTCACCAGGTCTCTGAGGAAAGGCTAACGAAATTTAGACTTTGGATTATGACATCTTTTGTGGGGTAGGAGAGAGTTTCTTTGGAATACAGCCAGTGAGGCTCTGTCGTATATACACCACCGGTTCCAAGAAAAGGTAAATGGGTTAAGTGTTCTGTAATTTCTCCACAGATGAAGAACTTGGTAGAGGTGGAGGGAAGGGAAAGGACCAGTCTCCAAGATGGAGTAAAATAATTTTCATTTGGAGGGTGACCAGCTATTCTGAGAATTAAAATATGCAGCTGTGTGTAGAGGAAGTGAAATCTCCCCAGATTATATATATGGGTAACTTAGTAGAACCACATAATTTACAATATTGTCTGTCATTTCTAAAAAACAATCTTGTACTCTAATTACCATTTCTTAATGTGATTCAACACCCATTTTTACATGAGCATGGTACCAAGTTTAGTATAAATAATGGTAAATTATCTGACCTGGAAGACAAATAAAAGGAAGTTAGGAACTTCCATCTAATTAACCTCTTAGTAAGAGAACAAATGCAAAGCCTCACATTAACTAAACTGCTATGCTTGTGTTCATATTTTCCATTGCCTCACATTAACTAAACTGCTATGCTTGTGTTCATATTTTCCACTGCTGTAAAATCAGAGATTTGTATTTTAAGATAAAATGATCAGAACAGTTGTACTTGCCCAGGTAGTTAAATTAAGATTACTTGATTTGGATTGAAATATTTATGTATATATTGTTGATGCGTGCAATTAAGTCAGAACTGATTCACAGCTGACCCATTGGCAGGTTTCCAGAGGCAATAAATCTCATGGGAAGAGCTTGCCCATCTTTCTTCTGAGAGACCGCTGGTGGTTTCAAACCATCTGCTTTTGGCTTGGAAATGCAAGACTTGACTACTAAGCCACCAGTGCTCCCTTCCATGAGCCCATGGTCACTGTAGCATTCTTTATAATAGCAAAGAGATGGGAAAGCCTAAGGACCCATCAGCAGACACCTAGATAAACAAAATGGCACATACACACGAAGAAATACTGTTGATGTTGTTTTGTACAATCTACTTACAATTCCTTACCACTAAACTACCATGTGAAAGTATAAATATTCCCCCAAACACCACATACTGTGGATGAACAAGCAAAGAATAATGCCAAGAGAGGTAAGTCAGACACAAAAGGGAAAAACAGTGTCTGATTTGGTGTGTCGGTGATTATAAATAATCTGAGAGAAAGTACATAAGCAGAAGGCTCTCAATTTCAGCCAGTCTCTTATTTTGGTTGCTTGCTGAGGTGACTAGGAATCAAACATACCACCATGAATTGCTGTCAAGTTGGAAGCAACTCATAACTGACCCTCCAGCAGATTTTCTGGGGGCTGTAAATGACAGTGGGAGGAGATTGCCCATATTCCTCCCAAGGCCCAGCTAGGATTCAAACTGCCTGAGAGGAGTTGCACCTGGGTTAGTAGCATGACTACATATTAAGAGAAAATATATAAACAGAAAACTCTTGAAGGAAATTACTCTTATTTTGATTGGTTATAGAGCTTATTTGAGTCTAATACAAAGACTCTCCAAGATCTCCAGGAATAAAGAAATTATGAAATCAAATCAAACCTCTGTATTAACTGTTTTGAAAAGAAAGCTCTCCAGAGTGGAAGAAAACCATAAATCACGTATTGTACATGTATAAATATTTAAATAAAATATTTACTCTTCTAAATAACACTTAAACTAATATTCTACTTTTAAAGTTGTTTCCCAAATGAAAAAAAAAAATCCACCATTATTCAATTCGCTATAAAGTCTTTACTAGAAAAGTTGGTGGTGGCTGTTGTTGTTTCTGCCCCAGACTCTTGAAGACCCATTAAATAACAGGGTCAAACATTGTGATTCATTTGCCTTTTGGTCTGGAAGCTCCAATGAAACATGTTTAGCATCACAGCACACAAACCTCCACTAACAGAGAGGTGGTGGCTACACATACGGTACATTTGGGAGTGAGCTGAACTGAGGCCCCTTAAAAGGTTGATAAAACACTCTTATAAGAATAAAATGTGATTTTTATTGGATCCACGATCAACATCCCTGGTAGTACTAGTAAAAAAAAAAAAATGTATGTTGTATTGGGACAAAGGACCTCTCCAAAATGCTAATGAGCAAGGATATCAGTTTAAAAGTCCTTGTATCTTCAATTGCTTCATACACATCTGAGAGTTGGACAATGGACAAGGATGATTGAAAAAGAGAAGATGCTTTTGAATTGTGGTGCTGGTGAAGAGTATTGAATATAGTATAGACTTTCAAAAAGAAAAATTGGTCTTGGAGGAAATGCAATCAAAGTGTTCCTTAGTGGCAAGGATGGTGAAACTTTGACTCACATACTTTAGACATGTTATCAGGAAGGGCCAATCCCTGGGAAGAGATTCCATGCTAGAAAGGTAGAGTGTCAGCAAGAAAGAAGAAGGTCCTCAACAAGATGGATTGACACAGTGACTGTAACAATGTGTTCAAGCATGTGGAAGATTATGAGGATGTTGCAAGATAAGCCAAGGTTCCTATTGTTGTTCATAGGGTTACTATGAGTCATAGTTGACTCAATGGCAGGTAAGAACAAGAAGAAAGTATGAGCTGTTTCAAGGAAATGGCTCATGTGCTGTAGAGGTTTGCAGATCAGACAAGAGAGAGCTTTCTGGGAAGGTCAGTGAGTCCAGGTCATTGGCAGGCAGGCAGGCTACCAGCCTCAGAGCTGGAGAGTCCAAAGGTCATTGTAGAGCAGGGTCATGGCCTGACGATGAGCCAAAAAATATTGCAAGTACAGCAACCCTCTGGTTCAAGTCTGGAGACCATTAAGTAGATGCCCAGATAGAGATCAGATGAAAAATTATCTAAATTTTTGCCAGAAGGTCTAAATATACACTTATCTCCCCTTAATTAAGTATAGCTGATCATGTGTTTAAGGAACAACTTCTAATCTTGCCTCATAAATACCATGTTTTGTTGTTGGGTACTGTCAAGTTAAAACTGACTCCTAGGTAACCCTCTAGGAGGTTTTTGAAGGCAGTAAATCACAAGGGAGGAGAATGACCATTGCTCTTCTGAGGAGCAGCTGGTGGATTTGAACTGAGCACCTTTGTGTTGTCAGCCCAGTCCTTTGCCACTAAACCCTCAGAGATCCCATTTACATACTAGAGGTTAGAATTTACAACACATAGGGTAGATTATACTGAGGATCATAACCATGCTGAGACACAATATTATCCATAGCAACACCTGTCTTTCTGTGTCCTAGCTCTTATTTATGTTTCTTTAAAGATGACAGCTGAGAAAACCCTATGGAGTAGTTCTATCCTGTAACACAAGGGGACACCATGAATTAGGTATCAGCTAGATGGCAGCTAATGACTGTTACCAGACTGCTTCAAATTTCAGTACGTGTTATTGTTTTGTAAAATTATTATATTTTAGGGCATTATTTTTATCGTAGGAGTATGCAATGAGGGTTGCAGAGTGGATTATATTTGGGGGTAGGGGGTGGGGTTTGGGAAGGTGCGGGGGGATTGTGTACCAATGAGGGAGTTTTTCTTTTGCTTTTCAAGGAGAGGAGCTAACGGAGGGGGGGGGCATTGTGCGGGGAGAAGGGTGCAACAATGAATGAATGGAATTCCAAAATCTCTGTAGATGTTCATTGAAATGAAAAATAAACAAACTAATAAAAAAAATTAGATCATGGACACCTGGGCTTATGCTAAGATTTGGAACCCTTAATTCTCTGTGATTTTTCTACACCACCAGACAGTCCTCAGCACACATCACATGTATTTAGCCTGGAAGCCAAGACCAGCAGACACAGTCATGGATATCCATCCTCTTCTGTGTGGCAATCTGTCAGATATTACAATTTATTCCCATATTCTGACAATAATTTCATATTATTATTAAATTTGGGAGTTTTAGAAGACCCTTTTAAGTTTAAATTGTAATTTAAGTTTAAATTGTACTTCAGAGAACACATATTAGTAATGGTTGTGGGCACATTTTCATTTTGCACAGAAAGGTACCATTGACATTCTTATGAATGTTTCAAATATAACATTATGTTAGTGTTCTGAACTCTTTTTATGCTACAGAAGTCTGTGTGTGTGTGTGTGTGTGTCTGTATCTGTGTGTGTTTGTCTCTCACCATAACTACAGAGAAAGGTAGTATCTATTTCTTTTTTCTGGACTTTTTTGTCTAAGTTATGAAGATATGCATCTTAAAGGTTGAACTTTGGAATTTATAAGTTCAGCTCAACTCAACTCGTTGTTGAGTCGTGACTGACTCATAGCTGTCCCTCCAGTGGGTTCTCAGAGACTGTAAGTCACATAAGAGGAGAGTGTTCGTCTTTCTCTCTTGGTCCAGTCTGCACTGCAATCCTGAAGGCACACAATTCAAATCCACCAGGTACTCCATGGGAAAAGGATGAGCAGTCCCCTGTGTGATTAACTGCTTCTGAAAACCCGCTGTGAGGGTCAACTATGGGTTGATTCCAACTCTGCAGTACACAGAAACAACAACCACCTTTGCATTGCTAGTGCAACTCAATATTGGCTAAGCCATTAAAGCTCTCTTTTATTAGCATTGTGAATGAAAACATAACAGTAAAGCTCAAGTTTGTTAGAAAATTTGGGTAATAAGTGAAACAGGGAGATCTACTGAGCTAGTGATATAATAACTGCACTGCAATTTCAAAGGCGTGCGATTCGAATCCACAAGTTAATCCATGGGAGAAGGATGGACAGTCTGAAAACCTGATGGAGGGTCAACTATGATTTGGTTCTGGCTCGATGGCACTGAACAACAACAATAAGTAAAATAAGGAGTACAGAGCCTTGGTCCTTCATGTGTTCTCTTGGCTCTGATTCAGCCTTTCATTTCTCACACGCGCTGTCTGCCCATGGCACAGCCTCAGACAATGCCTAACACTTACCATACAACCAGATGTTGTTGGATTGATTCTGACTCATGGCCACTCCATGCATAAGAGCACTTTATGGGTGTCTGTTGAATGAATGAGTATCCAAATTCATGTTGACCTTTGTCATAGAAAAGAATCCTCTCCCAGATAATTGTAGTTCTTTTGACTCTGCAGTTAATTCCTCACACCCTGCTAAGTGGGCCTTCTTCTGGGCCCACCTCTTCCTTCTTTAACTATATAAGCAGAGCTGATATTCATTGGGTATACACTGGAAGAGCTGGACTAATTTTTAAAATAATTTTACACTTACGTCCATGGAAACCCCCCCACTCAATCTCCCTAGTTCCTTTCCCAGGGCCCAAAGACAGCCTCATGATTCTAGCAACTAAAGGGTTACCGTCTGCATTCAGATCACCTAGGAACTGACTGTTTCAGCTCTGTGTCTGATGTTGGTGCTGACTGGTCAGTGCCTGCTCTATACAAGTGTTAAGTATTTTGAATGTTCACCTGGAATAGACAAGAGCCAGCGGATGTGTCCAGAGAATTGTGAGGGTCTAGATCAGAGAAGCTAAGTCTGTCATCGATGAGAGATCAAGAACTGAGGCTGAATCTAGACAATAGAAGCCTTTAGTGGGGTAGATAATAGAGTGGAATGGGTGACAAGGGACAAAAACATGAGATTGATCAGGCCCAGGACTTCTGTATGACCAGCCCAGGGAAATAGAAAACTCTTCCCACAGAAAATGAGCTAAATAGGATGTGAAGGTTGAAGAGATAGCTGGGGCTGGAGAAAGAGATCCATTTCCTACCAGTTCTGACATTGGTTTTGTTTGAGTCTGAGAACTTCACACCTCCTCTAACTCCCAGGGTCTTACCAAATCCACATCCTCTCACTCAAAGACCAAGTAAAGAATTTTAGCTCCTGAGAGCAAAATTCTAGACCAGACTCCACCCCTTTTGGCTTGTGGCCATGGCCTTGTGATGTTGGCTCAGAGCAGTGAGAGATGGCCTGTGATGAGCAAAGAGAAGACTAGAATGGTTGCATTTGGAAGGGGCTGGCCCACATCTTTCCCAGTTGCACAGCAATTCTTACCAGTGTAGGGTCGACTTTAAACCTAATCATTTCCGAATTATAAGACACTAGCGTAGACAGAGACATACACAGGAGAGTGTTGTCTTAAAACCAAGGAACCAGGGCCACCAACAAGGAAGAAACCAACCCAACTAAGATCTTCATTTAGAGTTTTGGTTTCTAGCGCTGTAAGAAAATACACTTCTGGTTTTCAAAGCTACCTACTGCGGTGTTTGTGTTATAGCATTACAAGGTACCTAAGACATAATACGCTATGCACAACACTAAGATTCACCTTCCTTTCCTCACATTGGTTCCTCACATCCTGCAAGTATTTGAATGTATCTTTCTTCTCAGCATCTTTCTGTCTTAACAATGTGTCTCTTCCCTTTTAGCTTGTCTACCTTTGTGAATAACTCTACATCACAAAAGTGTGTATATAATCTGTTGATGGACCAGATCTGTTGATAATCCAGATGGAGCTCAGAGGCAATTGTGGAAGTGAATAGGGAAAGCCAGGACCCTTCTCAAAGAGTTGTTGTCGTGTTGTTATGTACTGTTGAGTTGGAATCACTCATAGCTGACCTTCCAGTGAGTTTTGAGAGGCAATAAGTGACACAGGAAGGGACTGTCCATCTTTCGGCTGTGGAGCAGGTGGAGGATTCAAACTATGTGAGTTTGGGTTGGCAGCAAAGCTCCTTACCATTAGGCCACTGGAATAGAAAATGACAAAGGGGGATAAGAGCACTTACCTATGACTACTTTTCCTCCATTGTGTTTTATTTGTCTTTATTCATCTGTAACCTGATTTATTTAGACATTACAACCTGTTGTTGTTTTTGTTAGGTGCTGTCAAGTCAAATAAGAATCTTAGCAATGCTGTGAACAATAAACCTGAACGCTGTCATATGCTGTGCTGTCATCATCATCTCTGACGCACATGAGTCCATTGCTGTGGTCACTGTGACAATCTACCTTGGTGAGGGTCTTCCTCTCTTTAGCTGACCCTCCACCTTTCCAAGCTTGATGTCCCCCTCCGAGGAATAGCTTCTTCTAGCAACATGCCCAAAGTAGGAAAGATGTAGCTTTGTTATCCAAGCAGCATTCTGGTTGCACTCATTAATGAGTGTTGATGGGATAAGAAAAAAATGAAGGCTGACATCTGAACGTGGGAATGAAGGAAGCTGCCCACTCCAGGCAGAAATGCCAGCCAACTGACCAACATGGGGCATAACCTGGAGTGGACTGAGCCAGAGGGAGTGCCCAGAGAATTGTCAGGGTCTAGATCAGAGGTTGTGAGGATGACACAAGATAGGAGACGGTTCAGATCTGTTGTTCATAAGATCACTATGTATTGTATTCGGCTCAGCATCACATAACAACAACAAATCAGAGAAGCCAAATCTGTCATTAATGAGAGATCAAGGCTTGAAGCTAGATTTGGACAATAGAAGCCTACAATGGGTCAGATACTACAGTAGAAAGGGAGACAAGGGGCAAAGGCATGAGGTTGGGCAGGCCCAGGACTCCTCCTCCCACAGGAAATGAACTGCATACTGGTGAAGCTTGAAGACGTGGCTGGGGCTAGAGAAAGATTTACTGCTCACAGGCTCTGACAGTGGTTCAGTTGGAGTCTGAGAGTTATGCGCCTGTTCTAACTCTCAGAATCATAATAAATGTCCCGTGACTCAAAGACCTGATCAAGAACTTCAATCCCTGAGATCAAAATTCTAGACCAGGCTCCACCTCCTTTGACTTGTGGCCTTGGTCTTGCATTTGAGGCTGAGCGGAGAGAGAGATGGCCCGTGATGAGCAAGAACAGAACTAGAATGGTTGCGTTTGGAAGGTGCTGGCCTACCCACATCTCCCCGAATTGCAGAATCCGAAGTCCCCACATAAAAAGAACAGACTAGAGTTGACTTAAGCATCTGGATCTTTTCACATCAGATTGTAACTGCTCCCAGTCATTGTCACCCTTCAGTAGCTGACCAAGGCCACAGCTGGGGATGGGTGTGGGGGAGGGAGGAGCAGGTCTGTATTGATGAGAACAGGTTGAGGTGTTTCATGGTCAACTAGTAGTTATTATCTTGTAATTGGATAGTAGTGTCTAGCAATTAGTAGCAAAAATCTGTTATTTTCTTGTTTCTTGACATGATCAGATCAGGACCAGATTTTATGAACTGGTTTTGCTTTTCATTTGTAACAGTTTGAGATACATAAAAAAATGTGAGAGGCGTTGCATTTGGGGATGTAACGTGGTTGAGAGGGGGGCAGAAGTAAAAAAGACTTGCTTTTTACCATTTTGTATCATTTTAATTTTATGCGATCTGTCTGCATTCTCTACAAAGAAATAAATGTCAAGAAATTTTTTTTTAAAAAAAAACAAACTATATTGAATGGCTAAAATGGAGATGAACACGTGTCTACCATTCTCTTTTTCTACCAGGATTTTTTTTAAAAATTCCTTTTAAGAGAACTGGATATTTTTTTGTTCTCTAGGATGAGCTGAGATCCCTTAGAAAACAAGGGGCCATGTTGCTGACGTGCATCCAGGAAGCAGCAGCCAAAAACCTTACCAGCAAACTAAGTCCCAATGATCGTGAGAACGTCGCCACTATGGGCAGGTGAGTGAGAGCGCTGGGATCTGCTTTGCCAGGAGACTATCTGTAGAACCAGCTTAGCTCAGACAACCCAAAAGCAGCTTGGAAAAGCCCCTGTTCCGTATCGGTGGGGGTAAGAATGAATTCTGTTTGAGAATAAACACTAAGCATCCAGCTGTCACCTGTTTGTAAGCTCTTTTGATAAGAATTCTTTGCCTTCCTCATGTGAAATGCTCTGGTTCCAAGTTTCAAGGCAAATGGTAGAGTTTGTTGTTTCATTTACAATCAATAGCATTTCTGTGTGCTGCGCCTTAACACACCTGTAGTGTTAGGTGGAGACAAAACAAAAGACTGGCAAAGGTAAAGTCACCTGGGCCGCAGCAACAAAATCTGGTGGAAGTATCTTCCTGGCATTGAAGAAGTCCTGGTTAAAAAGTAAGAAATGGAGAAACTAGATGAACCTTAAGAGTCATGGGTGATACAGACTTTTGTAAGAAGGCGCTATGCCCCAGTGCACAACCCTGACTGAAAACTTAGCTGTTATCCACAGAGGCCTGCCTGAACTTCTGGGGCAATGAAAGTTACCCATGTGCTTTCTCATGCTTTCTTGACAGATTGTTGGTTCAGTTGGATGAAACAGAAAAAGCCTTTAGTCACTTTTGGTCTGAGCATCACCTGAAGCTTACCCAGTGCCTACAGCTGCAGCGCTTTGAGCAGAACTTTAGTGAGGTATTATTTCCTTGTTTGGTAAGAACTCTTCTGATGCAGTCACTTACCTTCTTTCCCCCATTCAGCCCCTTGGTCTAAGGCTTCCCTCTTCTTTCTAATCCAGCTCTTGCTTCTTCAAAAACTACTTTTCACTTTTCCAGTGGAATAAGTGTTCCAGAATCTCATTGTCCTATTGGGATTCACTGCCGTATTTCCTTTCCGTTTGACCCTCTGTTGAATGCAGTATACTATTCCGTTGCCATATGTCTCTGTACCCCCACCTTAATCTGCGAGCTAAAGAACAGGTGGGGTTTTTTAAAAATGCACTGATAGAAGCACACAAGTCCTGAATCCTTTCAAGATGTTGAGTTTCCTGAGATCCTAGCATGCCTGTCCTTCCAGATTCTCATCAGTTGATCTGTGCTGCTGTTTTATAGGTTAAAACGGCCCTGGATAACTTATTGGAAGAGCAAGCTGAGTTTACAGACATTGGAGACAGTGTGATACGCGTGGAACAACTTCTTAAGGAACACAAAAAACTGGAACAAAAGGGTCAGGTACAGTGTGAGGGGATTTTAATTTTGTTTTGTTGATATTGTTGAGTTCTGAGGAAGAGATTGTGGACAGTGACAAGTCATGGCCACTCAGATCTTTTGGAAGATTGCTAATGGAAATACCAAAAAAAACACAACATGCTATTGAGTTGATTCCAACTCACAGTGACCATATAGGACAGTGTAGAACAGAACTACCCCACAGCGTTCCCAAGGTGGACATCTTTACAGAACCAGAATTACCATGTTTTTCTTTCTTGGAACAGCTGGTGAGTTCAGACTGCCAACTTTTAGATGAAAAGCTGATCATTTAACCACTGCATTACCAACACTTCATTAAAGGACTCAGAAATGCCAAATTCTACCCATTTGAGCACCTTTTACTCCCACCTCATGCCTTCAAGGAGCTAGATAACGCCCATACAGAGCCATGATGAATACTGTCACCAGCGTGGAATTATATGCTCAGCATACAGATTGAATAGCTATGGAGAAAGAAGACTCGAAGCCTTTGAATTGTGGTGTTGGAGAAGAGAACTGAGGTAGGAAGGGAGAATCGATCCATGTTTGTTCTGTTTCTATACATAAGTGAGAAAGTCTAGGCCATAGCCTTCACAATTGTTTGCTATGTGTCAGAGAGCTGGGCAGTGACTAGGAATGATAGAAGGAGAATTGATGCCTTTGAGCTGTGGTGCTGGAGAAGAGTATTGAATATACCATGGACTGCTAGGAGAACAGGTTTGTCCTGGAGAGGGTGAAGCCAGGCTGCTCCTTGGAGGCAAGGATTCCAAGGGTCTCTCTGACTACTCTGGGCATGTTGCAAGAGGGGACTGGTCCTTGGAGAGGGATATCATGCTTGGGAGGGTGAAGGGACAGTGCAAAAGAGGAAGCCCCTGGAGGAGATGGATTGACTCAGTGACTGGGGCAATGAGGGTTGATGTGTCAGAGTCAATAAAATCGACACAGGATAGAGTAGATTTCAGGGCTATTGTATATAGGGTTACTATGAGTCCAGAGTGACTCGACCGCACATAACAACAACAACAACAACATGTCCTAAGAGTTGTAAATGTCAAAACTATAAGGGAGTAATGTGCTTCACAATTTTGATGCCAGAATGAATCAGTTTGCCAGTTCTGCACACAGATCAGGCAGGACTTAGAAGTGATTCTATTTTAAGTCCTTACCAATTTGACCTATTACACATTTGAGTCATCTTGTTCCAAAGAAGTTTCCCTGTGCTACTCTTAGTTAGATTCCCTTTATTTTTATCATTTGAAGATGGAATCCTTTGTGGTTAACACTTCACAAAGAACGGCACTCTCAGGTGATAGTTTCACAGCGCTAGAAATTTCTGTCTCAGCCATGGCCCTCTGGCAGCGACATTTGTGTCACATGATAGAAATGCACACTTTCAACGCCCTCCTCCGCCTCTGCATTTTAGTAAGAGCCCTTGATAGAGAGACCAGGTGGCACAAGCAGTTCTTCATGGGCTGCTAATGTAAGGTTGGTAGTTTGGAACCACGCAACCATTCTGCCCAAGAAAAGCCTGGAATTTTTCTTCTTCTTCTTGTTGGGTTTTTTTGTTTGTTTGTTTTTACAGAATTGCTACTGTAAACTTCCCCCCCCTAATTTCTTCTGTTAAAAAGTTACAGTTAACAAAATCTTTTGGAGCCAGGCTTAAGGAACGAGCTGGTGCTCTCTACTGACCACTCTGTTCAGAATCAACAATAGAAGTGGGGGGAATTGTAGAACAAACTCTGAGTTATTAGGAAGGACCCCAGACTTACTGGTCTGCTAGAGACTCGTGGAACCCTAAGACCTTTAGACACACTTCACACCTGGAGTTGAACCCCCTTTGGGGATCACCTTTCAGCCAAACGACAGACAGGCCTCTAAAGTGAGCAGTAACACCTGTAAGGAGCGTACTGTTCAGAGCAATCAGCCACATGAGACCTGAGGGCAGCATTTGCCCAAAACCAAAGTTCAATGAACCAGAAAGAACAGGGAAGATGGACAGGGTGGAAACAGGAACCCAGGGAGGAAAGGAGGAAGAAGGAAGGTGTGTTACATTGGAGGGAGTACAACCAATGTCATGAGGCAGCATGTGTACAACTTGTTGAATGTAAAACTTATTCTGTTAACTTTCACCGCACACACATGCATGCACACACACACACCGCACACCCACACACACTTGTATGGAGCAGTCCTACTCTGTAACACTCGAGGTCGTCATAAGTAGGTACCACCTTGATGGCATCTGTAGTAACAGCGGTCACCTGGTTGGCATTGCGGTGAGCAGCACACCCTCTGAAAGGACGCAGAGCAGATGTAAACCGAAGTCACAGCAACTCCAGGAGCTTCTCGTGGTGGCTTCTGAGCTTGAGGCACATCTATACCTGCAGGTCCCAGGAGCCCACCTGCGCACCCAGACGTGCCCTCAGGAATCCCACCTTCCCTTGAGCACTTTTTTCTGCTCTCTGTGACAAGGCCCACTGGTCACTAAGTGCTTGTGTGCTGAAGGCTCATGAGTCCTCAGACACATTTATCAAGAGAACATGGTTCAAACCCACCAGCTACTCTGTGGGATAAGGACGGACAGTCTCCTTGCGTTCAATTAACTGTCTCTGCAAACCCACATGAGGGTCAGCTATGGGCTGGTCCCGACTTGATGGTATGCAACAACAACAACCAAATAAGTAATTATATCAGATATGGCAGGGAGTGTGGAGAAGACAAAGGGATTTAGTAGAAAGTGACGGAAAGTCCTCCTTCAGCTGTTGTGGTCAGTGAAGGCCTCTGTGAGGTCTGGATAGCCATGCAGAGATTTGAGGAATAGCATGCGGGGTGGAGGGAGCTGCAAGTCAAAGGCCTTGCAGTGAGAATGAGGTTAGCTGACTCAAGGAATGTGGCTGGAACGAGCTAAGAAGAGATAGATGGGGCAGATGAGCAGGGGCCAGAATATATCGAGCCCTTGGGAGTCTCTGATGAATTATTTTACTTTCATTCTGAGTTTGCACAGACAGCTATTTGAGGGTGTTCTGACCTGTGTTTTGAAAATCACTGATGGATCTGCATGACTGAGTCCACATTCTCTTTCTGCCCCCATCCATGGACTTCTGATCCTTGCTCCATACTTTAAAGACTGCTGACAGGTACTCGGGCGAAACTCATGGTCACAGGACTTCACTGTGTGGGCCATGGCTGCCAGCTAGCTCATGTGTTTGACTCCTGCTCAGAGTTTGCTTGTTCATCCTGGACATTTACACTGTAAGGAAACTTAGAAGAATCCCCTGGTAGTGATCCTGTATAATTGTGGACTCTGACTCAGTGTATCTGGAATGGACTTGAGAATGCTCAGCTTTGATTTAACCATTATAAGCTGGCTGGGATCCCCACTGTGCACCTGTGATCCACCTTTGATGGACAGAGTTCTTGAGGCAGCTGGGCTAACCCCCTGCAGATGACCCTTGGCATTTAACTCATTGTGTGTCTTGCTTCCCTTGCTTTTTTCTGTTTTGTAAATGATGCAGACGATCTATCCCTTTACCCTTGACCAAGCTAAACAAAGCCAGCCTACCATATCTTGTACTTTCTTCACCATAACTTGCTTCAGATTCCCAAGAGGCACCATTTCTTTGGATAATAAAGGCTTGACAAGTCTTTTCATTTGTCCTATAAAGTGTTAAAGAGAAAAGGTAGTTTGTGACTAGAATCCATCAAAACCCTGCTTGGTATTTGTCCTTTACTGAAGGGTCACCTGCCCTCCTGGCATAACCACACATTGGTTTCTGGGCTTGTGCCAACTTCCTTCTTCTATACAGTGATATCATGCCAATGGTACCTCTGGGCACACACACTTCCTGGATGCCAGCCACATGCTAATTCAGACTACTGTCTGTTCTCTTCTTCTGCTTTGAGGGTTTAGCAAAGTTTTTAATTCTGAGGAACAGTGGCTCCAGCCACTCTGTTATATCTATAGGGGCACCATTTGCTGCCTGGCGTTTTACTGAGAGGTATCTTGGGACACAAAAACTGCACATAGGGAATCCACGTAATTTAAGCTTTAACCTCTCCCCGTGTCCAAGAAGGCTTGGAATCCGGGTCATTACCATTCTAGTACAATATAGCTTGGGGCATGGCTTATTTGAAAATGGAAATTTTTAGGCCTGCACAGAGAGCTTGCATGTGTTCATCACTCGTGGTCAGCAACCACTAACTTCCTGCCCCTTCTCATCTCATCTGGTCTACTTCCTTATATTTACATTCCATGCCTATTTGTTCTGGGCTCGCTAGTATAGTACTATCACTCTCACTCCCACCTCTTTCTTCCCTAGTTGATATTGTCATAGTTCATGTGTCTTGGCAGTAGAGACCTTTATAGTAGATGAGAAACTAAGCTGTAATTACAGTGAGGATTTGTGTGTCACATGTTGCAGCTTGACTATCCAGCCTTCTAGAATTTTAAGATGCCGGCAAGGATTGTGTCAGAGCACCAGATTTTGATTGTTTCTCTAGCATTATTTTGATTTTGCTTTGGAGGTTTTGTTGACTAAGTTACCATTAAATTTTTTTTTTTTTTACTTCAGAGGGTTACTTTGAGCAGATGCTATATAGACGAATGTTGTGAGGTTTTACAGTAAAGTTCCCTCCCACTAGTTTATTTACAAAATTCTAACACAGATTTAAACAAACTCTTTCAATTTCCCTTGCCCCCTCCCGTCAAATTATATAACCCAATGATTAATCCCCTCTTCCCCCTGCACATCCACATCCCTCTGCTTCCAGCCTCTCCCACCCCTCCTGGATCCTTATACTCATTCTGCAATAACGGTCTTATACAATATTTATCCTTATGAGACTGAGTTAGGTCACTCAGCAGAATGCTCTCCAGTCCCTGCCAAGTTAGGTAATAATTTACAAAGTTATTGCTCCTGTGTGCTGCATAGTATTCCAGTATTACATGGTATTATAGTAAAGTTCTTTAGAGCCGTCAGGAGGATCTAGTAGTCATGGCTGTGCTGTTTCAATCCAGAACATATGTTGGGAGGTCAGGTGGCAAGGAGTCAAGCAAAACCCTGTTCAAATCTAGGCTCTGATGGTTACCAGCTGTGTGACCCTCACCATGTTTCTTAACCTCTCTGAACAGTCACCTCATCTGTAAAACAGAAAATAATTCCTACCTCGGAAAGTCCATGCAGAGATTGAAGCAAGTGTTGCGTGTGTTGTAAGGGTGTATACTGACCCTCGTGAAAATGGTAGAGGACTGAAAACACTGCATTTTGTTAAACATAAAGTTGTTGTGAATTGGAGTTAGCGTGACAGCAGCTAATGACACCGAAGGACTTGATGAGACACCGGGAGTCTATTAGGAGACAAGGACTTGGGAGTCCCTGTACTTATCCATCCATTTGCCATGGTTATTCCCTCCCCCCCACCACCCAGTGAGAGTGCCTACTCTAGCTTTATGAAACATAACCTTTTCTTTTCCCTAGATGTGTGAGGACCTGCTGCATTTTCCTAAGCATCTCACATTAATTAAGAGTAGGTTAGTCTGTTTTTTTACTAATTAACTTATTTTTTTATTTGAGTGAAGGTCTATAGATCATATTAGGTTTTCCTAAAATCATTCATGGACATTATGTTTTATAACATTAGTTACCATTGATAAATGTAGCAATTAATTAAAATGTTTAATCAACCCCTTATTGTGCATATGTTGAGAAGGGTGGAGGGTCAGCGGAGAGGAAGACCCTCAACCAGGTGGACTGACACGTTGTCTGCTGCAGTGGGCTCTTGTGTGTCAGGAAGTGTGAGGATGGCACAGGACAGGACTGGGTTCAGATCTTTTGTTAACTGGGTAGCTATGAGCCATACTTATCTCGACAGCACCTAACAACAACAACAACATTGTGTATTGTTTTTTCCTTCTAACAACTTTATTAATTTTGTTTTCTCCAGAAGAGTAGTTTGCAGTGCAAGATGCTGCTTGGAAAATGAAAAGCAGGCTGTTGGCCTCACAGAACACTTTGGAAAAAAAATTTGTGGTCAATTTCCCTGGATTCAGAAACTCTGTGCTGTTCTTAATACACTAGGCACCTGGATTACAAAAAAAGAAAAAGAAAAAATCATCCTAGCCATATTTTTATGCTCCTATACTTCACTACAGGGTGTTCTGATGGCCAATAAGGAGTTGTGCTGCCAATCCAAAGGCAGGTAGTTCAAATCCACCAGTTGCCCAGCAAGAGACAAATAGGCGGTCTCCCATGTGATACACAGCCTCTGAAATCCACTGGAAGGTCAACTAAGAATTGGTTCCAACTCAACAGGACATAACAGCGACATATTTCACTACGAGTGATTTAGTGGCATGGTCTGTAGGGAGTTGCTCACAGGTCATTCCTTTCTGGGGTTTGAACAAACCAGCTGTTCCATCAGAGAGAGAAGGGCACTCCCCTCCCATGTGGTCCCCTCTTTAGCCTCTGAAAACCCGTAAGAGGGTCAACTCTGAGTTGGTTGCACTCGACATCCAAGAATTTGAGTTTGTTGAGTTTTGATCTTTCACTGTACCACCATCTCTCTGTCAGTGTGTCATTCTGTGGAGGCACGTGTGTTTCTGCGATGCTAGATATTTCAGATACCAGCAGGCTCATCTATACTGAACAGGTTTCTGCAGAGCTTCCAGACCGAGACTAGGAAGACAGACCTAGTGATCAACTTGTGCAACTTGGCGAATGAAAATCCCAAGGAGCACAATAGATTCTTTTTTGGTATAGTGCCAGAAGATAATCCTTCTAGGATGGAGGACACAAGAACAGCCAGCTCATGCATGCCAGTGATCTTAATGAGGGCCTGCGATGAGGCAAGATTTCCTTATGTTGGACATAGAGTCCCCATGAATTGGAACCAGCTCAACTCAACTGACAATATTTGTCTGAAGTCGGGTTTGAGCAATGAAATGCAGTCTCTAAGCTTAGGCAGAACAAGTGTGACTGGTTTTTCCTGTGATGGTCAGAGCTGGATTCCAGAGCTCAAATGCTCATACTGGAAGCCTAACGTTTCTCTTGCCTGCCTGGGCCACTTGGGCCATTGTGACTCAGTTTCTGTTTGGTGAAATATAGTGCCTATATCAAAGGCTTTGTGTGAGGTGTAGAAGTAATAATCCGTATGAAGTGTCCCCATCTGTGCCAGGCATGTCATAAACCTGCGGTGTATGTTAGCTATTGTTTTATGTAAGAGTCTCTCACTCACCGCTCATTCCACAAATACGTCCAAAGCACCACACTGTTCTGTGTTCTGAGAGCACAGAAGAGAACAACATAGACAAACATCATTGCCTCCTGTGATGAACCTTCTTAACCTCCTTTCAGGGATGGTGACCAGTGTGCTTGGCCTCTTCAGCTCAGAATGAGCGCACTAGATCGTGAACCTTGAGTCCTTTTACATAATCATTACTTGTTTGGTGTTACTTTAGTCCCAGTCATTAGTCCCCTTTGTTTTGCACAACAATCACTTAGTCTATTTTTTCTTTTTTAATTGTAGTTTGAATGAAATTTTACAGATTATACTAGTTCTCCATTCAATCATTCATATATTTTCTTTTATAACTTTAGTTATAATTTATTCATGTGATTAATAACAATGTCTGATGAGCTCCTAATTGTTTATTGCCTTTCCCTTCACCTAATTTAATATCTATTATCTATTTATTAACTTAGTATCTGTTATCAATTTATTAACTTTTATTTCCCTTTATTTCCTTCCTATTCCTGGTAACCATCCAAAAATGATCCTGTGTATAAGCCTTTCTTTAGTTTTTTATAGTAATGGTCAGATAAAATATTTGAGTTTTTGTGATTGACTTGTATCACTCAGCATATTTTCCTCTAGAGTCACCCATATTGTACAACATGACATTTCTTGAATTCTTCGTCATTCTCTGGTGTTGCATAATACTCCATTGTGTGGATGTACCATAGTTTCTTTAGCTGTCCATCCATATGAACACTTGGGTTGTTTCCATCACTTTGCAATTGTAAACAATGCTGTGGTGTGCAATCATTTATTTTTAAGGACCTGCTATGTGCCGTGTATGTAGTGTTTTATGTTGGATAAGACCTCTTGATAAGCACAAGGGTCTATGGCATCTTGTGGAAGCAGAGGGGCCATAGCATTATAGCTAAGTCAGTGCTCTGATCAAGAAAAGCACAGAGGATTATGTGAGCATTGAAGGACATCAAAATATAACAGTCAGAGAAAGTTTCCTGGAGGACTCTGAAGATTGATTTGAAGTCTGGCTCCAGAGGAGTATGGGGGCGTGGAGGGAAGAAAGGGAATGGATGAGACATTTGAGGCAGAAAAAGAGCAGGTTGAGAAGACTTAGAGGCCTGGAGTTGCATGTAGTGTAATGGTTAAACATTTGATGGTCAGCTAAAAGGTCTGCAGAGCAAATTCATCAATAGCTCTGTGGTAGAAGAGACCTAGAAATCTTCTCCCCTTAAAAGCTCAGCCTTGGAAACCCTATGTGGCTATTCTACTCTGACATATATGGGAGCTGTGCTGAACCAACTCAGTATCACATAGCAACAACACATGGTCATAAACATGATTACAGGGGTGGCCCTAAGGGGCAAGAAGCTGTGCTGCAATCCTGAAGGCACACAGTTCAAGCCCACCAGCTGCTCCATGGGAAAAGGATGGGCAGTCTCATGTGATTAACTGCCTCTGAGAACTCGCTGGAGGGTCAGCTATGGGTTGGTTACAACTCAGTGGTACCCACCACGACAACACGGAGGATGGGGATAAAGGAAGAGGATAAGAAGGAGTCAGTGAGAGGAACAAGTATGAGCAAACTAGTTAAATGTCTTGTGTGCTTGTTGGACAGTTGTAATTTCCCTGAAAACTATGGAGAGCCGTGGGAGGATCTGAACCTCGAGTTATACATACATTGTGCTGCTTTATCAGAAGTGAAGAGCATGACTTGAGGATCTTGATGGAAAATAAGAACACCAGTTGTCCTGGTGAGAAAGTTCAGACAAAGACAAACAACTGGCAGTGGAGGAAGAGAGCTCAGAATCCTAGAGATATTAGTAAAGATGCAGGCTGTGGACTAGACGACCCACTGAGAGTTGTTAGTTTCTGAGGTTCTTGAAACCATAAACAATTCTAAGTTAAGAGAGGGCCACGTTGTCATCACCTGGAGTCATCATGGCTCCTTAGGTTACTGTAAGATTTAAACCAAGATAAACGTGACAGACTGGAAGCTAGAAATTGTCCAGAGATGCTTTGGAATGTGGCAGCCATTAATGTGGACTCAAAGATGTTGTCATGTGCCATTGCATCAGAACCGACTCAGCTGACACTCCAGCAGGTTTCAGAGGCTATAAATTGCTCAAGAGAAGACTACCCATCTTTCTCCAGCAGAGTAACTGGTAGATTTGAACTGCCTACCTTAGGGGTGACAGCGCAACTCCTTAGCACTAGACCACCAGAGAACCCTAGGACACAAAGGCAGATGCATGTATTTCCTGCTCTGTAACTCTCAAGTGATGCTTTATCTTCTCTAAGTTTTCTTTTTCTCGCTTATAAAAGAATGGTCATAAATAGCATGTCATCACTGATGCCTTCATATGCCATTGGGTCTTGAGGGTGCAAATGGTTTGAGATGGTGGACTGCAAACCAAAAAAGTTAGCGGTTCAAACCCACTCAGCAATGCTAATATGTCTGAGCCCATCTCACTGAGGTAAGTATTGCAAAACATTGCCAAAGAGAGGCCCGGCAATTTTCTTCGAGTAATATTATGGCTACAAAACCCTTATTATGAGGTCACCATGCATTGTAATTGTCTCAACAATAATGGTTTGGGGATGTTTTTTGTTTATTTGTTTGTTTTCTTTTGTTGGTTTTTATTAATAATAAACAGAAAATGGACGAAAGTCTCTTAGTGTGGTGGCCTGGCTCCCCATAAGTGCTCATTAAATATTAACTGGTGTGATTTAAGCTAGGGAACTAATGGCTAATCGCTCTCAGTCCTTTTCTTTCCAGACCAGCATGGTGACTAATAGCATGAATTTGGAGTCAATCTGTCTGGATTCAAGTCTCACTTGCACCGCTTTCTGGCTCTGCAGCTGTCTTTAGAGAAGTGTTGTGCTTCCATTTCCTCACAGGTAGAACGAGCATAATGAAAAAGGCGTACCACATGGGCTGGAGTGAAGCTAGATTAATAAGTGGCAGAGCACTTAAAAATAAGAGCTTGGTCTGCATGTCACACAGTTCTTGCCAGGCATATTGAGGGTCATTAATTTGTTCCCTCATTCATTTTTGTTGCTTAGATATTTATTGTTTGCCTGCTAAGTGGCTGTGAGTGGAGGAGGCAGAAATCAGACCTTAAAGGAAAAAGTGAAGATACTCTAAGATAGAGGCTGTTGATGTTGTTATTCACTGTCATCAAACCAGCTCTGACTGATGGATCCCTTATGTATAATATAAATATCTCCTTGTCGTGTGCCATCTTCAAGATCGCTGGTGTATCACAGCATGCAGGAGCAATGATTTCGAAAAGGACTGCACAACTTGGGAGAGATGGAGAGCATTATGCTAAGTGAACTAACTCAGTCCCATAAGGGCAAATACTATCCAAAACCATTATTGTAGAAATAGAAAGATAACTAGTAAAACAAGTATGAGGACGCAAGGTGAAGCGGGTAGGAGCAGAGGGGTGAGGCGGGGCGGAGTGGGGGTAATCACGGGGCCGTACAACTTGATGGGTAGAGAGGGGGTGCGTAAACGAAATGGGGAAGATCCGTTGGGATCTGGAAAGATGGCAACAGTGGGCATATTTCGGTGTTGATTCATTTTATACAGTATAATCAATGGGAATGATTGTGTGAAACACAGTGTCAATGAAGATAGTGTGAAAAACGATGTATATGAACTTTGTAAGCAAACCAGTATAAAAGAAAAAATTATTTTTAAAAATGATCACTGGTGTATGAGTCCATTTCATTGAGATAAGTATTGGAAAAAGAAATTAAAACAAAGAAAGTGAGAAACATATGGACATTGAGTCTCTAATGAGCTTCCCTGGCAGACCTGTGGGTGAGGAAGATGTGGGGAGCTGAGGAGGTGACCTCCTGAATACGCCAAGCATGCTCCCACTAAGTACTTCTTGGCTTGCCGCCTCACTTCAGGTCTTAGGTGTGTGTTATGGTTTCCGAAACCTGCCCCCCTCCAGGTTTGAAGATTTACCAGGAGGAGTCACAGGACTCAGCATTTCATAAAAAGCAAAACCAGCAGAGGGGAAAGGAGCATAGTGCCAAGTGGGGAGGAAGCCAGACACAGGCTTCCAAGAGTCCTTTCCCAAGTTGTCCCACAGAACATGCCTCTTTGCCCCAAGTAGTGAGAAGCTGCTCAGTAATATATGCTGAAAAAATGAGTGACTAAATGAAAACCAGAAAACAAAAGCATGGTGCATGTGCTTAGAGCACCATGATCCACAGAGAGAGAAGCAGGAGATGTAGGAGGTGAGCTGAGGCAGAGCAGGGGGAAGCAGACACGTACCTCGTTAGCTGTGAGAGTGGGCTTAGGAAATCCTGTGTCTCAAATCTCATGTTGTTGTTGTTGGGTGCCGTTGAGTTGGGCACAGCTCGTAGCAACCTGTGAACAGATCTGAATCCTGATCCATCCTGTGCCATCCTCCTTATCTCTAAGTGCATTGATGCAGTCACGATGGCAATCCATCTCATTGTAATGTCTTTCTTTGAACCTCCAAGAAATATCTTTCCAAGCATGACATTCCTTCCCAAGGAATAGCCTCTCCCAACAACAGGTCCGAAATAAGAATATGCGAGATGAAGCTTTGCCATCCTTGCCTCCAAGCAGCACTCGAACTGCATTTTTTTTCTTCAAAACCTATCTTTTCATGAGATGAATATTCGGGACTTTCTCTAAACCACAGCTCAAAGGCATCAATTCTTCTTCTGTCATCGTTATTCATGGTCCAGCTCATGAATCACACAGAACTGAATAAACCAGATTTCCCCACCTCAACTCAACACCCCACACCCACTCACCACCATATGGCTGTTTTTCTTTTCTGTTCCAGTTGAAAGAAGAATTCAGATTTTTTTTTTTTCGTATATGCATTGTGCGGGGTCTGATGGCTGTCCTGTGAGGTGCCCAACTTCAGCTAGTCAGATGCCTAGCCTCTCCTTTGACCTTTCTGCCGGAACGGATGTCG
>NW_006399781.1:6771112-6801768 GCF_000299155.1 Elephantulus edwardii | reverse complement strand
TGTATCCTGAAACTTATCATAGTTGTAATAGTTCTGTTGTTGGTGTAACTTTTTAATGTCTGGGTTCTTTATTAACTGGACAATGTCTGGCTTGCTAAGATCTTCCCTGCCTACCCCAGAACTCAGTGAATGTTTGCATGGATGACCTGCTGTTCTTTGGAGGTTGGATAATCCTAGACGAGACTAGATGTGTTGGGGACCTTGAATACCCACAGAACTTCCCCAGACTCCTCAGCCTCAGACTCTGAGGCTAATGACTGAGTTGGCATCTTAACTAACTTCTTCACAATGCGAGGCATCTGTGGCAGTGAATCAGTCTCACAGTGACTTGATTGCTGATGTTTGTCTGTGGAAGGAAGGAGAATGTGGATTTCCTGCAGGACAGATCCAAAATGGCTACATAGTTCAGAAAAAAATACAAGTTACAATACCAAAGTTCCATTTCACATCCAGGTGCTAAAAGGGGGGTTCATTTGCTTACAGGTTTTCTTTGCTATGACAAATCTTTGATATGGGCAAGGAAACCATATCCACCTCTTATCAGACACACAAGATATTCATAGGCATAGGGAGGGGGGAAAACACTAAAAAAAATGCTACTTCAGTGTGTCTTGTTTCTTAACTAGGTAAGTGGATAGGAGACAGAAGACAAGATTCTCCCTAGTCTATACGCATGTGGAACCATCATGTCGTCTTGGTTTCTACTGTGGGTGAGCTCTAGTGGCCTTGTGGGTAAGGAGTTGTGCTGCCAACCTAAAGGCAGGCAGTTTGAATACACCAGCTTCTCCTTGGGAGAAAAATGGGAAGTCTCTTCTCATGGGATTTACTGCCTCTGAAAACCCACTAGAGGGTCAGCTATGAGTCAGTTCCGACTCAATGGCACACAACAGTTTTGACAGTGAGGCTACCTTATCAGGCGAGGAAACAGTGAAAGAGAGGGAGACCCTCAACCAGGTGGATTGACACAGGGACTTCAGCAATGGGCTCAGGTGTGAAGATGGCATAGGGCAGGGAAGGGTTCACCTGTGTTGTTCATAAGGGCATTTTGAGTCATAGTGGACTCGATGGTACCTAACAACAACAAATGACAAACTAAATGTGAACAATAAGGTATTTTCCCAGATGTAGGGGTAGGTGAAACTCAGAGAAATTAGCATGGAGCTAGTGGAGAAGTCCCTTCCGAAGGCTGCAGGTTGACTTTTGAAGTGGTGTTTGGACTTTTTTTTTATAATCGGCTTGTTACCCAAAGCAAACAGCTTTTTGTGCCAGGTTTAAACAGACCAAATGCTTTTCTCTCTAAAGCAGTGTTCACTTCTCAGGAGCCATTGGAAAAGGCCCGGTTGTGCGCACTGAGTGGGGACCAGCTTGTCCAGAGCCATCACTATGCAGTGGACACCATCAGGCCCAAGTGTGTGGAGCTCAGGCACCTCTGTGATGACTTCAGCAATGAAAACAAGAAAAAGCATGACGTCTTGAGGAGGTCTTTGGAGTTGCATCAACAGCTGGACAAGGTGAGCAGAACAGAACTGTGATGTCGTAAAATGTCTGTAAAATGATCTGAACCATACCTGCTCCTCTGCCCTGTGTGATTACTGAGGGGACAAAGTGATTGCAAATCCTTAGAAATGTCAATACTTGGTAGTGGGGATTACTGAAGGCAGAGAAGGCCCCAGCCATCCCCCCCAGAACTGGTAGATTATTTTCCATACTTAATGAGTATGCTTGACCAGTTTCTGTGAGAGTTTGTTTTGTTTTGTTTTTTTTCATTCTCTTCAGGAGCACAAGGAATTAAGTACTGTATTTGCAAAGTGTTTCCTTCATATAAAGAGTGCTGGTGGCATAAAGGTTATATAAAGGTCAGTGGTTCAAAGGTACCAGCTATTCTGCAAGAAAAAGCTGTGGCTGTCTGCTCCAATGATAGCACAGCCCCAGAAACTATGGGGGCAGTTCTGCTTTGCCCTGTGGGGTGGAATTAGCTCAGTGCAGTGGGTTGGTCTCTGGTAGCCTAGTGGTAAGGAATTGTGCTGCCAACTCAAAGGTTGGCGGTTTGAATCCACCAGCTGCTCCACTGGAGAAAGATGGGCTGTCTCTTCGTGTGATATTTATAATCTCTGAAAACCAACTGGATGAGTCAGTTCTGACTCTACAGTGCATAACAACATCAATAAGGCAACAAATTGTAAATCCTTTGGGAGAAACATAAGTAAGAATGACAGCTACCTCATTCGCTCACTGTATTCCAGTCAATTCTGCCTCATAGCAACCCCTTGTTGTTGTTGTTGTTAAGTGCTGTTGAGTTGCAGGCGACTCATAGCGACCCTATGAAGGAGAGTCCTAGACGCTTGGGTGCCTTTCATCCTCTTTCCAGGTTCATAGGGTTTCCAGAGGCAAGCTATTATGGAAGTGGATGCCACTCCTCCTTCCACACTTGTTTAATTGGGGAGCTCCACCCCACTCTCAGTCCACATTGGCTAGCCAACCATTCTTTAAAAGGAGAAGATTGCCCATGTTTTCCCTCGGAGCAGCTGGTAGATTCAAACCTCTAGGCCACCAGAACTCCTGTACCCTCTATTCTTTAGTAAGCACTGGGTCTGTTATTACAAGTAACGATTATGTCATTCATTTAACGCTCAGGGAGCCTAGATTGTACAGTTATTGTACTTGGCTGCTAATGGAAAGATCCAGTTCACCCAGAGTTGCTTGGAGGAAAAGCCTGCTGGTCAACCTCCCTAAGAATCAGGCACTGAAAGCCCTAGAGAGCACAGTTCTGCCCCAGCACACAGGGAGTCCTCAAGATCTGCAGTCAGCTGAATGGCAACTGTTGTGGGTTGTTTTGTGTGGGTTGGGTTGGTTTTTGGATTTGCTTTTTAAAATGTAACCCTCCTGCCAACCTTTGAGGAAGGCGTTGATAGCTCATTTTACAGAAAAGGAAACAGATTCTCAGAATTTAAGTCCATAGTGCTAAAAACTTAGTATGTGTCGCCAGAGGAGCTTGTTGTTGTTACGTATGGTCAAGCTAGAATCCTAGCTGACCCTCCAGCAGGTTTTCAGAGACTAAATCCTACAGGAGATTGTCTGTCTTTCTCCCATGGGGTGTCTGCTGGATCCACATGCTCCTTACCACTAGGCCACCAGAGGTCCCTAGACAAGCTGCTTAGGACCATAAATCCTCTGAGGAACCGCTCTCAAGATCATGATTCAGTGGGTCTGGGATGATGTCCAAGAATCAGAATGTTGGTTACGTGGCCAGATATGATAGTGCACAAACCATAGAGAAGCCCCCAGTCTAAGTGACCACCCATGATCACACAGGGGCCTCTCAGAGGAAGCCATGTTTGAAGTCAGGACTGGCAAATCCCTAACCCAGGTTTCTTGGGCTCATAGCACTGTCTTTGCAAGGAATGGTGTGGATGGAACCTGATGTCCTTGGGCTGTGATCTCTGGAACAAGTTCCTAATCTGCCAGAGCCAGATTTTTTGGAATCCTCTCCATCAGCTGCTCTCAGGCAGCCTGAGGCTAATAATGTGAATCATTGCACTCCTTCCCTACAGCTTTCTCTCTCCTGTGGGTAAGGCACCTTCTGTTACTCATCCCGCTGCCAGAGGGGTTATTATCAAAGAAATACAGCTGTTCCCAAAGCCAGTGGCCCAGGGAAAGGGAGGAGCCTGGGGCACACCCTGCCCTGTGTGCTGAGTAAAGCAGCTGTTTTCCTTACCTCTTTCCTGCTCCAGAGAGTAAAAGCCATGCGGAGTCCCTGGGTGCTATAAAAACGTTGAAGCTCAGCTGCTAATGAGAAAGATGGGGAGGCTGAGTGCATGTTAAGACCCCTGCAAAGAGTGGCCGGCAGTCTGCTGTGAGAGATCCACTGAGCTCTGCAGAGACAGCTCTGCTGTGTCACGTGTGGGGTCTCCATGAGTTGAGATGGAGTCAGTGGCAACTAATCTTCAGAGTGTGTGTGTGTGTGTGTGTGTGTGTGTGTGTGTGTGAGTGAGAGAGAGAGAGAGAACGCGCACACATCTCTCGGAATGCGCATAGTCATGCCTTTGCTGAGGGGCCCCTAGCATAACGCTTTCTGCAGGCTAAGCATGATGTTTAAAGCAAACGTGTCCACGGTGATTCTCAAAGCATGACACTGTATCATTTTAAAAATTTTAAAAGTGTAGGAAAGAGGTAGGAAAAAGTACTTAAGGGCACTTGTAACACCTCTCCCTCTCTTCCCACACTGATGCTCATTAATTTTGAAATGTATTGCTTTTGTTATTATTTTTAAAAATATTATTTATTACCTTTGTTATTATTAGAAGGAAAATGTTACATACTCAGTGTAAATCACTTGGGGGAATAATAAAGACAAAACTTTTAAGTGCCTGTTATCTTCCTTCTTAGGAATCATCATTTCAGAGTGCTCCCTTTTTGGTCTGTTCTCTCTGTACCATTTTTAGAAGAGCTTTTCAGACTCCATAGTAAATGGAAATGCACATGTATTTATTATACTGGAAAATTCCTATTATAAATATTCAGACAGCACAGAGGCACTTTTTTTAAAGTATCTTAGTGGAGTTGAAAGAGGAAAGAAAGCATGAATATGAGTCCTTTTAAAAAGGATTTATTACATTTCAACCTCTCTGAATTAATCTAGCAACCAGGAAAATGTAGGAACATTTGTTTCCTGAACGGGAAGCCTTTGCGTTCTTAACTAAGACAGACAGATGCCAATACATGCAGAAACCTGGAGACACAAAGATGAGAAATAATTTTTTTTTTCCCCCTCAAGAAGCGTTTCCGTGCCTCCAAAGGTGTAAGAGGGTCCACAAATACTTCTTTAGGAGAATTGTCTGATGTCTTATTAATCATGTTATGCTCATTGAGCCTATTACAATACAAGACAAGTCTTTGGTTACCTTTTTCTAAGGTTTAGACCAGCCTTAAGGAATGCTAACTCTTCTCCTGGGAGTTGAGTGATTATTGTTGGTTGAAACACCAAGTCTGTTTATGACATTCATGTTACTAACCAAAAGATTTCCCTAAGAAGTGGATAGAGAGAAAAATTGTCTTGGGGCCGTGCATCTGAGAGCTTCTTCACAGTGATTCCCTGCAGTGATGCCTGAGGGTCATGTACTGGGACCGTTTCCTGTGCTCCCAGGCAGGGTCTTTGGTGAGCTGGGCCCTCTGAGCACGGTGGTGGCTGGGCTGTTGTCAGACTAACTGCATGAGGCATTGTGTATCTTTCCAAAAGGTCAGCAAGTGGTGTGAAGCGGGAATCTATCTCCTGGCCTCCCAAGCTGTAGACAAGTGCCAGTCACGAGAAGGGGTTGACATTGCCTTGCACGACATTGAGACATTCCTGGACACAGCCAAGGAATACCAGTTGCCCAGCTCCAAGGAGTTTTACAACCAGTTTGAATTGATACTCACCTTTGACTTGAAGGTAATGGTTCTGGGTTATTTTTACCTTGTGGTTGGAACAAGGATAGGTGAGGAACTTTGCCACTAGATGAATGAATGACTAACAGGTAGGATTACTGAACAGGCTAACCTGTTCTTATACCGTTGGGTGACTTCTTAGATTCCTGGTCCATGCTTCCTTATAAGCTTACTCTTCGTAGTCTGGCTCAGGGGTCCCCGTTAGTCACTAACATTTACACCAAACACTTACATGCATCTCTGATGTATCATGCATTGTGCTGTGTGCTGAGAAGACAACAGTCATCAAGTATAGATGTGACCAAGCTCTCATGAAGTTGTGGTTTAGTAGGAGAGACTGGAATTAATAAAATTCCCAGACAAAGCTATCAAACAATATCATTATATCACATGCAAGCTAAATACTGCTGAATATCATTCAAAAATGGCTAGAACAGTACATAGATAGGAAACTGCCAGACATTCAAGCAGGGTTTAAAAGAGGCCATGGCTCCAGGGATATCATTGCTGATGTCAGCTGGATCCAGGCTGAAAGTAAGGAATACTAGAAGAATGTCTATTTGTGTTTTATTGGCTATGCAAAGACATTTGACTGAGTGGATCATAACAAGTTGTGGCTGACATTGAGAAGAATGGGAATTCTAGAGCACTTGACTTTATTCATGCAAAACCTATACCTGGACCAGGAAGCTGTTGTGTGAACAGAGCAGAGGAACACTGCATGGTTTAAAATTGAGAAGGAAATGTGTCAGGGAGAGTTGTATTCTCTCTCCATAGCTATTCAATCTGTATGCTGAGCAAATGATCCATGAAGCTGGACTCTGTGAAGAGGAATGTGGCATCAGGTCATCAATAATCTATGGTATGTAGATGACACAACATTGCTTGCTGAAAGTGAGGAGGACTTGAAGTACTTATTGTGGAAAATCAAGGAATGCAGCCTACAGTATGGATTGCATCTCAATGCCAAGAAAACAAAGAATTTTGCCACTGGATTGATAGGCAGCATCATGATGGTTGGAGAGGAGACTGAAACTGTTAATAACTTCATCTTGCTTGGATTCACAGTTAACACCCTTGGTACAAGCAGTCAACAAATAAGGAGATGCATTGCACTGGGAAAAATCTGCAGTTAGGAACCTCTCCAAATTATTGAGGAGTAATGATGTCAGTTTGAGGACTAAGGTGTGTCCGGTTGAGGCTATAGTCTTTCCGATCACTTGCTGTGCACTGGAGAGCTGGGCAATAAATAAGGATGACAGAAGAAAAATTGACACCTTTGAGCTGTGTTGGAGAATAGCACTGAACATTCCATGGACGGCCAAGAGAACAGACAGATATGTCTTGGAGAGGGTGCAGCTAGAGTGCTCTTTGGAGGCAAGAATGATGAATCTTCAGCTCACACACTTTGGGTATGTTGCTAGGAGGGGCTATTCCTTGGAGAGGGACATGATGTTAGGGAAGGTGGAGCGCTGGCAAAAGAGAGGAAGACCCTCAACCAGGTGGGTTGACACAGTGTCTGCTGCAATGGGCTCTTGTGTGTCAGGAATTTTGAGGTGGCACAGGATAGAACAGGGTTCCTATCTTTTGTTCATAGGGTGGCTGTGTGTCGTACTCAACAGCACCTCAAAGCAACAAAATTAAGTGTTCTGAATGAGAGGCTCAGGGTCCTCTTAAGCACGTGACAGAAGAACCTGATCTGGACTGGGTCAGGATCAAGCCATAGAGACAACAGAGAGCTAGCCAGGTGAAGAGGAGATTGAGGATTTCCAGATGAAAGGAACCTTGTGCGTGAAGGCCACAGAGCTCGAGGGAGCAAGGCAAAGTGAGGATCTGACATGTCAGCATTTCTGGAGTATGGGAGCAAGAGAAGAAAGTACAGGATGAGTTTAGTAAGAGGCAGAGGAGATGAGACTTTGTAGATCTCATTAAGGTCTTTATTCTAAGAGCATTGAGAAGCCACTGAAAGATTTAGGTGTGAAGATAACTTGGTTGGAGTTTTGTTTTGAAAGGAGTATGTTCCTGTGAAGCAAAAGAGTTGTGGCTCTTTCCTCCAAGATCCACATCACCTTGTGTGTGCCTCTTTTCCGTTACGGACCCTGTCTTAGCTTCCTAAGGCAGCTGTAATAAACTACCACAAAATGTTCTGGCAGGTTTAGATTTGCACCTGGGCAACTAGAGAAAGGTCACCTGAAGGAGCAGGGGCAGTTTGGGGAAAGTTGGGAGAAAGGGAAGTCTTGGTGTGTTTGGGCTGAGTATACAGACATTGACTCATACTTTGCTTTGTTGCTGCAGGCCAAAGCCCAGAAAGTCCTGCAGAAGCTGGGCGATGTGCAAGAAATATTTGACAAAAGGCAAGTGAGCCTGAAGAAGCTGGCCGCCAAACAGACTCGCCCAGTGCAGCCTGTGGCCCCCCATCCTGAGTCCTCTCCAAAATGGGCATCACCGAAAACCAGTCAGATCTCTGCTGTGGGTAAGTGATTTGGAGAAGGAAGTTGTGTGGCTTCCATGTTTTCATTAGTATCCACAAGGGTTGAGGTGATGTTTGTTGGAGATGCATAATGACCATTGTACTGATCAATCATATTTACAATAAACAACAGAGCAGAATGCATGCTGAGTGCTTGAAGTCAAAGAGAAGCTTGTGGTCTGATAGAGGAATAATAGAAACATTCAAATAACAACAGAGTAAAATAGACTCCATTAAGGAATTTTAAAAGACTCTGAAGATGCTGGTAGCAACTGAGTGATAGAGTCAATTCTTGGCAGAGTTTAAAAGTTTTAAGTCCTTATATGTATGCCATGTAGTCTTGACTATTAGAACTTCACTAGTAAGCCTTGAGATTAAGTAGGATAAATCTTCCAAATTTATCCTTTCTAAAGGATTATTTTGACTGGTTTAGACCTTTTTTCAATTCAATATAAGTTTAAGAATCTCCTTGTCAGTTTCTGCTAAAATTATGTTTAAAGATTAATTATGATGTAAACCAAACTTGGGAAGAGCAATACTGACTCTTCCAGTTCATAAACATTATATTTCCATCCTTTTTCGTTTCTCCTAGTAGTTCAGTAGTTTTAAGCACAGATGTCTTGGTCATTTTTCTGTGAACATATACACTCAACAGCTGCATATATACACACACACACACTCAGACACACATACACACATGGACACAGATACAAACACACCATGCCAACACCCCCCCCACACACACACACACCCCTGCCTTGGTCCCACTGTTGGAAACAAGATTTGGTTCTCTTTACTCCTCATCTTGGGCGCCTTTCCAAAGCTAACATCATTTTGGATTCTTACCTTGCTTGAAGACACATATATTGGTTACAAATTGATGTAACAGGAATGCTGTGTTGTTTTTCAGCTTTCCAAACATAGGGCTTCATAGTAGCTAATGACCCCTCTAAGGGTAGACAGGGACCTATGGTGGCCTAGAAGTAAGAAGCTGCACTGCAATCCCAAAGGTATGAAGTTTGTAGCCACAACTGCTCTGTGGGAGAGGAAATGTAATCTGCTCCAGTTTGATGTATGACTCTGAAGAGCCTCTAGAAGGTCAGCTGTGGGTCAGTTCTGACTCGATGGCACACAGCAAGGGCAGACTACTCTTCATTATGTCTGAATAGGCAGCATTGACTTTGGTCAGGCCACTAACTCGTTTTGCAAAGCAATCCTTCTGTATTGCAAAGCAACCATTGTGTGTTCTCAGCTCATGAACAGAAGTTTTAAACACATTTCTCTGATTCCTTAGCAACTGTGTCAGGGCCATAATAAATGATGATATTTCACATTAGTTGGAACTCAGACAGGAGTGCCTAGAGACTGGGACTAGATGTCTCATTAGCTATGTGCTTTGGGTACACTTAGCCTCTCTCAAGTCCATAGGGATGTGAGCAGTTGTTTTAATGCTGTGTGGCTATCATAATAGCAAAAATGTTTTGGGCACTTAAGAGCTAACTGCTATGTGTCTATTATCTCATTAAAACCTCATAGTGATCCTATTTTGTAGACTTTGTCATTATTCTTCGCTTCATAGATGAAGGGACTGAGGTTTAAAGACAACTCTGGCAATGTGTATCTTGTACCTGGAAGAACCAGGTTTGAATCCTGGCAGCATGCCTTCTCGTTAACTCTCTCATTGTACTTGTTAAAGGTGGGGGGCTGATTCTCAGTCATGGATCACCAACAATGTATGCATTTCCAGCATCCAGTTATTACGCTTGGAATGACTCAGTTGACAGAGATTTTCCAGAGTGAGAAACCCAAAGAATTGTCCATTGTTATATAGTAGCTTCTATAGTTACATGAGTGTGACAGCAAACAGTATAGTTAAGTGTAGATTTTGCTGTAAGTTCTCTATGGAAAACTCTCCAGGAATGGGCAGACAGTGGAGAAGACCACCGTTATTAAAACAAAACTAAACTACACAAAGTTTACATGTGGATAGCAAAATACTGTTGAAGATCATTCAAAAATGACTGGAACAGTACATAGATAAGGAATTGCCAGAAGTTCAAGCAGGATATAGAAGAGGCTGTGGCACCAGGGATATCATTCTGGATCCTGGCTGAAATTAAGGAGTACCAGAAGAATGTCAATTTGTGCTTTATTGATTATTCAAAGGCCTTTGATTCTGTGGATCGTAACATGTGGCTGACGTTGAGAAGAATGGGAATCCCAGAGTACTTGGTTGTGCTCAGGAGGAACCTATACCTGAAGTGGGAGGCTGTTGTGCAAATGGAGCAGAGAAGCTCTGCATGGTTTGAAACTGGGAAGGGCTGCGTCAGGGATGTATTCTGTCTCCATACCTGTTCAATCTGTATGCTGAGAAAATGATCCGAGAAGTTGGACTCTGAAGAGGAGTGTGACATCAGGATTGGAGGGAGACTCATCAATAACCTGCGTTATACAGATGGCACAACCTTGCTTGCTGAAAATGAGGACTTGAAGCACTTGTTACAGAAGATCAAGGAATGCAGCCTTGAGTATGGACTGTGTCTCAAGATTCTTACCATTGGACCAATAGGCCGTGTCATGATGCATGGAGAGGAGATTGAAACTGTCAAGAGCTTCATCTTGCTTGGATCAACATTTAACACCCTTGGTACTAGCAGTGAGGAGATAAGGAGACACATTGGACTGGGAAAATCTATAGTTAGGGACCTTTCCAAATTATTGAGGAGTGATGTCAGTTTGAGGACTAAGGTGCGTCTGATTGAGACCATGGTCTTTCTGGATCACTAGCTATGCATCCGAGACCTGGACAATGAATAAGGATAATAGATAAATAATTGGTGCCTTTGAGCTGTGGTGTTGGAGAAGAACATGGAACATTCCATGGACAGCCAAGGAAACAAATAGATATGTCTTATATAGGATGCAGCCAGAGTGCTCTTTGGAGGCAAGAATGATGAGGCTTTGCCTCACATACTTTGGACATATTGCTAGGAGGTGCTATTCCTTAGAGAGGGACATGATGTTGGGAAGGGTGGAGGGTTGGCGAAGGAGAGGAGGAAGATCCTCAACCAGGTGGACTGACATGGTAACTGCTGCAATGGGCTCTTGTGTGTCAGGAAGTGTGACCATGGCACAGTGTAGGACTAGTTTCAGATCTTTTGTTCATAGTGATGCTATGAGTAGTACTCGACTCGATGGCACCCAACAACAATAGAATTAATCTAGTATATTTATTGCGAGTGAAATTGGGACAGTATAAAATTAATGAATAGACACTGGCACGTTGGTGAAGAGAAGGACAATGTGGGACAAAATGATGATCAGACATTGTGGGTATAATAACTAACAAAATGGAACATAATAAAGCTAAGGAAAGGTTTGCAGACAAAATCAATGTTAGAGGGGTAATGGGAATGAAAAGGGAGGGAGAGAGGAGCAAAGATGAATAAATATATAGGTTAGGTGAAGGGAAAAGCAGTGTACAATGGGAGTTTGATGAGATATTTCAATGAATCATGTTAGCCAATTGTAATTAATGATCTAAAACAAAATTTTAGAAGCCCTCAGGAAACTGCTTTCAGTTGGTTTATTGAATCCAAGAGTTGTGAGGGCCATGCCTACCACGTAGAAGAATCAGAGTGGCATTTGACATCAGATGAATGGCATTTTCATCATAGGACCTAGATATGCTCATGTCCTATCTCAGTTTAATTGATTAATCACAGGGAGTTGTACACACAACTGGTGTGGTTTGGTGACAAGTATGAATTTAAAAAAAGTGCTCCTTCTTATTGACCTTCTAAGCCATCACTCCCAATGTAACCACCTGATGAAGCTGGCTTGGAAGGCCTTAACATCCATTCTTCCTGCCAGATACCCATGGAGCCTGCAGAAAGGAGATCAACTATCCCAAGTGTCTGACAGCATCTGTGAGAAAGAGAGAAAATGGGAGGAGAGAAGGGAGATAAAGTGACTAACAGAAGAAAGCAGAAGCGAGATAGACTGATTGCATCCTATCTTAACTGGTTCTCTCACAGAGTCAGTGAAATATAAATGTAGCTCCACCGATCCTTGAATCTGGTCATAAGATCACCCTTCTTCTCGTTAGGGCAGGTGTGGACACCTTTCCTGAGAATAGACTGAGAGTGTATGTGTGTGTATATGTTGTTCATTATCATTGAAGCTGAAACAGCTCACAACTGAACCCCTTCTGCGGGTTTTCAGAGGTAAATGGCATAGGAGGAGATTGCCCATTCTTCTCCTGCTAAGCAGCTGGTGGATTTGAACCATTTGCCTTTAGTTGGCAACACAGCCCTTTACTCAGTCGGCCACCAGGGCTCCCCTATATGTGTGTGTGTGTTGTTGTTGTTGTTGCATACTGTCGAGTCAGAACCAATCCACAGCCAACTCTCTAGCAGGTTTTCAGAGGCAGTATAATTGCAAGGGAGGAGATTACACGTCTTTCTCCCATGGAGCAGCTGGTGGATTTGAACCATGTGCCTTTGGGCTGACAGTGCACCTCCTTTACTACTAGACCTCCAGGAGCTCCATTATATGAATATAGTTAAAAGATTTTATAATACTGAGCCCTGGAGGCCTAGTGGCAAGAAGCTGTGCTGTAATCCCGAAGACGTGGGGTTCGAGGCCACCAGCTGCTCTGCTGGAGAAGGATGGTCAGTCTCCTTCTGTGCAATTAACTGCTTCTGAAAACCCGCCAGAGGGTCAGCTATGGGGATTTTATACTAAGACTTCCATATTTTTCAAATTTTCTATAATGGGAGCAAATAAGTTACCTTTATATTGGAAAAAACATATTAAATAAAATATAGTACCAATAATTGTGGTCTTTTTGAAATAAAATTTTATATTTATTATTATTTTAATGAAAATTTACGGAGAAGTTAGATTTTCATTCATTAATTGTTGCACATTTTACCCCTCCCTCCCTTCTCCTTGCCCAGTTCAGTTTTGTGATTTATTCATTGTTGCACAATTACCTACTTCCTCCCCCTCCCTTCAGTCCTCTTTGAAATGTTATACCTCTTATTCTGGGCTGTTGTCTTATGTGTAATGCCTAATCATATATTCCTTTTAAACAGTTCTTTCCTTCATCTGTTCCAATGCAATGGTCATTATCTATCTAATGTTATTCTATTCTCCTCCCAGTCCACCAAGTCAGACTTGCTTTATAAAAGTGGTGCTATGCAGTATTTGTCCATTTGTGACTGATATATTTCACTCAGCATGATGTGTTCCAGGGTCCCCCATGCTGTGTAATATTTTACGAGTTCATCGTTTTTCAGAGCTGCATAGTATTCCATTGTATGAATATACCATAATGTTTCTATCCACTTGTTTGTTGATGGCCACTTGGGTTGCTACCATGTCTTTGCTATTGCAAATAATGCGACAATAAATATGAGTGTGCATATATCTGTTTGGATGGAAGTTATGGTTTTGTTAGGTTATATTCCCAATATTGGAATTTCTAGGTCAAATGATATTTCTATTTCCAGCTTTATGAGAAAGCACCAAACTGCCTTCCATAGTGGTCTTATAAGAGCAAATTAAGAGCAATATATTATATCATACAAATAATAAATGCTAAAGTAGCAGGGCATAAAATAGTTCATAAAATTTGGAACCGTCAAGGAAGACTTCATGAAGCACATAGCATTCTAGCTAGACCTTAAACAAAGAAGAGTGATGGCAACTTGATCGTTACCATATTAAATTTACTGTGAGTTTAATGGGTGTGACTTTGATATTTCCAACTCCTCTGGAAGTCTCTGGATTTGAGAAATTTCTTTCTCTTTTGTACTTCTTGTAGCCTCTTCTTTACCCACCATTCAGTATATCAGTGCAGCAACTGGTTACAGCTTGTCAGTCGACCTGCCTCAATACAGTCTGTGTCAGGCTAAGTGCTCTGAGTTATTTGTGAGTTAAATAAACCAATTTCTGACTTTATTCCTTTAGCTTCTCCTCAGAAAATACCAGAGGATTCTCCTACAGAGATAGATTTGAACCTCTTGGGTAAGGAAGGTGACGAGACTACCTTTGAAATCAAGGTAAGATCACTTTTCTTTCACTGACAGAGATTTTTTTTTATATGAGAGAAGATTGTAGCCATAATTGTCAACAAATAAAAAAGCTTTGTTTTCACCATCATCGCCTCTCGAGTTATGCCCACAAAGGCACGTAGCACAGACTAGTGCTCCCAACAGCTGAGAGCTGTGTGGGATTTTTGTTTTCTTTACTTCTTTTATTTATTTATTTATTTATTTTCTTTTCAATTGCAACTTGATATCAAACCAGCCTGTTGGGTCATATACGTCACTATTGTTAGATACCGATTTGTTAAGGGAGAGGTCACTTTATTATTTCCAGTGATCTGACCTCATCTTTCAAATTACTAATATAGTATGTGATTCATGTGTAAAAAGACAATGGCAAGATTGCATCACGCTAAAGATTGCTTCAAGCTACACACATACTTTTTCTCCCTCTCTCTCTTTCTCTCTCTCTCTCTCACACGCACACACACACACATACACACACGTATGATCAAATAAGCTCTATGATATTATGCCAAAGTCAGTTTCCTGCATTTGCTTTTGTCTAAGGTGTTACCACTGGGGAAACCTATAGGAAGAGTGCAAGGGACTTTCCTAAGCATTTCTTTGTGATGAGCCTCTAATTCTTTTGAAATTATAGTGGTGTGGCAGGTGGGGAAGAACAGGAATTTCTGCATGAAGAAGGCCTGAGTGACATACTTTGGATGTGTTGCAAGGTGAAACCAGTCATGTTTGGGAGGGTGGAGGGACAGCTCAAGAGAGGAAGACCCTTGATGAAATGGATTGATTCAGTGACTGGGGTAATGGGCGTGTCAGAGACAATAAGATTGGCACAGGGCAGGGCAGGGTTTAGGGCTGTTGTACATGGGGTCGCCAAGAGCCGCAGGCGACCTGACAGCACATAACAACAACTTCTCTTAAGCCTCAGTTTCCCATCTGTAAACATGAGAATGACAACAACTGCCATTTTTAGCCATTTATAGAGCATGAGATGAGACAGCATATATGAGAATCCTTTGGATATTGCCAAGCCCTGTGTAGTTGGAAAGAAGTCCTGGTGGTGTGATACCTTACCTATCAGACTATTAACTGAAAATTAGCATCTCAAATCCAGTGTCTGCTCCTGGAGAGAAAGAGAAGGCAGCCTCCTCATGTAAACATTACAGCCTTGGAGACATGATGAATGGATAACATGAGTCACAGTGGACTTGACAGCAGTTATTTCCACAAGTACTTGCTGTTGAGTGAGAATGGACTCATAGCTGATCCTCCACTATGTTGACACAGGGGAGGAAATAGCCCATCTCTGCCTTCAGGAAAGTCTGGTGGATTCGAGCCTCATGGCTTTGGGTGGCAGTGTTGTACCTTTACCCAGTAAGGTACAACAGCTCTCTTGTAAAGTAGAATTCTATTTAAAAGCCTAAGTAAAAGAAATTGTAAATACATGTTGTTCCATGGAAATTACAAAGTTGTCCCCTTCTTCTTGCCTCACTACAAATGGGAAGTCTTGCTGACTGAATGGTTCTAATGTAGAGGTCAGAGATGATGAGCAGTGGACACTAATCTGCCATTAGTCCCTAACATGTCCATAGAAGGGAACCCACAGAAAGCTCACCGACCACTAAGGAGTTTGGCTAAAAACAAACTTTTGGCTTTTCTTCTTGGAGGCAGAAACCTTGTGGGGAGCTAGGGTTCTCAACGTATTTTTCTTAGAGAAGCTTCATTCTTCTGTCAAGTGTAGCTACTGTTCTGTGTTCTGGGTGGAGAAAGACAAACATTGCTGTGTCTGAATCCTTTCTGATTGCAAGCATTCTACCAAATGTATTTTAGTTTGCAAATTAATATAGTCTTTATCAGCCATTTAAAGAAGTATATAGCAAATTTTTGAAACATGTAAACATAATGAAACCTTGCTTGACTTGACTTCCGTGATGTCTGTTATCTTATTCTTGGGTCTTTAGAGAAGAAGCTAAGCTTGTTTTTGCATTGAGGATGGCACAGGATAGGGCAAGGTCCAAATGCATTATTCATAGGGTCTGTATTTGCTATGTGAGAGAGGGCTGGCCAGTCACCTACTCGTGTGAAATATACTGCCTCTGAAAACCTACTGGAGGGTCGGCTATGAATTGGTTCTGACTTGATAGCACACAACAACATATAAGCCATAATAAATTAAGGCTAACAAGGAGAAGAATGGGAATCCCAGTACTCTTAACTGTGCTCATAGAAAACCTCTACCTAGACTAAGAAGCTGTTGTGTGAACAGAGCAAGGGAACACTACATGGTTTAAAATTAAGAAAAGTGTGCATCAGAGTAGTATCCTTTCTCCATACCTATTCAATCTGTATGCTGAGCAAAGTACTTGAAAAGCTGAACTCTATTAAATAGAATTTAGCATCAGTTTTGGAGGAAGACTCATATATAACCTTCATTATGCAGATGACACAACCTTGCTTGCTGAAAGTGAGAAGGACTTGAAGCACTTACTGCAGAAGTTCAAAGACTACAATCTCCAATATGGATTACTTCTCTGTATCAAGAAAACAGAAATCCTCACCACTGGACTAATAGGCAGCATCATGACAGATAAAGAAAAGATTGAAACTGTCAACAACGTCATCTCATGTAACTCAGATCCACAATTAGTACATTTGGTACCAGCAGTCAGGAGATCAGGAGATGGATTGCGCTGGGAAAGTCTGTACACAGGGAGCTCTCCAAATTATTGAGGAGCACTGATGTCAGTTTGAGGACTAAGGTACATCTGATTCAGGCCACAGTCTTTAATCATTTGCCATGCTCCAGAGAGCTGGAAATGAATAAGGATGATTGAAGAAGACTTGATACCTTTGAGTTGTTTTGTTGAAGAGTGCTGAATATCCCATGGACTTCCAAAAGAACAAACAGATGTATCTTGGACAAAGTAGAGTCAGAATACTGTTTGGAGGCAAAGATGATAATTTGTCTCACATATTTTGGTATATTGCTGGGAAAGGTTACTCTGGGACATCATGCTTGGGAAAGCTGAGGGAGGGAGAAAGAGAAAGACCCTCGACCAGATGGATTGACACAGTGACTGCAGCAGTGAGCTCAAGTATATCAGAGATTGATATCAGGATAGGGCAGGGTTCAGATCTGTTGTTTATAGAATCATTATGAATTGTACTAAACTCAAGGGGACCTAACAACAACATAGGAGCCATAGTCAACTCAGTGGCCCCTGACAACAACAAAAACAATATATAGCCTCGCCATCAAGTCAGAACTGACTCAGAGTTGACATTTCATTGAGTTCCTGATGCTGTAAATCAATGGGAGGAGATTACTCATCTCCCTGCCATGAAGCCAAAGGTGGACTTTAATCCCCAGAGAGGTGCGGCAGTTTGGTTAGCAGTGCAATTCCCTGCAACCTGCACCATGAGGTCTGTGCATCAAAGCTCAGGAAGGAGTTCTCTCTCTCTCTGTTTTATTTTATATTGGGTTATTTACAAAGTTCGAATACATTGTTTTTCCCACTAGATCTTTCCCATTTCCTTCACCACCCCCACCCATCAAATTTTGCCACCCCATGATTAATACCCGCCACACACACACACTCCCACCCATCAAATTTTGTGACCCCAGTACTAGTTCCCCATCCGCACATCCTCTTCTATTGATCCCTCTGTTTCCACCCTCCCCCCCTTGGATCCTCATAACTAATTCTATGATAATGGCATTATACAGTATTTGTCCTTATGGGTTAGTCAGTCAGCATCATCCTCTCCAGTCCCTCCCATGATAGTATCTCTCTCTCTTAACCCTCACAGCTGGTGAGGTTATCAAGTTCAAAGTCATCAGGGCATAGATTGTATTGGGTCCCCTGCAAGTGTGTAAATGATGATATAATGTGGAAGCTGTGTAATGGTCCCCCATGATCTGATAAGCAAACAATTGTAAAAAGATAAAGATAGGCCACAACACTCTTTCCCATCCTAGTACTGATTTGCTACAGGGAGAGTTCCCTAGGGTTGTTTTCCGGATGTGAAAGAAAAGTTGAGGGGTAGAGCAGAGGGGAAGGAGGCTTAGTACAAACAACAAAGAATCTCCAGGAATAGAGTGCATCCTTTGGACCTGGGTCCCTGTGCTGAGAAGCTCCTGGACACCAGGGAAGGCCAAGAATTGATGGTCTCCACGGAATGCTGGGCCTTCAGTTGCTAGTAGACACAAAGATCTTTCTCCTTCCCCTAGTGTAAACACCCCTGAATTTGGACTTCTTTAGATAACTAAAACAGAATTTGGTATGTAAAGAATGGAGTGTTGCCCTAAGATATCAAAAATATCGAAGCGATTTGGGAAATGAGTTGTTGTTGTTATGTGCCGTCAAGTCGCCTGCAACTCGTAGTGGCCCCATGTACAACAGCCCTAAACCCTGCTCTCTATTCTGTGCCAATCTTACTGTCTTTGTCTGATACACTTACCCCAAAATGAAAAGACTAATTACATTAGGATAATGAGTAGAGGCTAGAATAGTTTTAGAGAGCCTGATATTAAAAGGTTAAAGAGCCGTAGTAGTGTTGTTATGTGCCCTCAAGTTGCCTGTGACTGATAATGACACCATATACAACAGCTCTGAACCCTGCTCTATCCTGAGCCAACTTTATTGTCTCTGACACACCTACCCCCATTACCCAAGCAATCTCATATAGAATCTTCCTCTCTTGTGCTATCAGCCTTCCAAACATATTACCCTCTCCAAGGACAGATCGATCCCTACTTATGACATGCCCAAAGTATATCAGATGAAGCTTCAGAATCCTTGCCTCCAAGGAGCAGCCTGGTCTCACCCTCTCTAGGACGAACCTGTTTGTTCTCCTAGCAGTCCATGGCATTTTGAATACTCTTCCTCAGCACCATAGCTCAAAAGCATCAATTCTCCTTCTATCATCATTAGTCATTGTCCTGCTTTCTGATGCTTAGAATGTAATTGCAAAGACCATGGCCTGGATGAGGCACACCATAGTATCCAGACTGGCATCGATGCTCTTCAGTACTCTGGAGATGTCCCTGACAGCAGACTTTCCCAATGCAATTCATCTTTTAATTTCCTGGCAGCTGGTGCCAAGAGCGTTGATTGTGGAACCAAGCAAGCTAAAGCTGTGAACAATTTCATTCTCTTCACCATCTATCATGATGTTGCCAGTCGGCCCAGTGGTGAGAATCTTTGTTTTCTTGATGTTGAGCTATCCATATAAAGACTACAGTCCTTGACCTTGGGCAGCAAAACACTTCAGGTCCTCCTCAGTTTCAGCAAGCAGGGCTCTGTCATCTTCTTGATGAGTCTTCTTGATGTCACATTCTTCCTCATCAAGCCCAGCCTCCCAGATGGTCTGCTCCACATATAGATTGAAAAGGCATGGAGATAGGACACATCCCTGGCATACACCCTTCCCGATTTTAAATCATGCAGTGTTTCCTTGCTCTGTTCTAACTACTATCTCCTGGTCCAAGTATAGGTTTCACGGAAGCACAATCAAGTGTTCTGGGATTCCCATTCTTCTCAGAGTTAGCCCCAGTTTGTTGCATATTGGTCTGCTAATCAAAACATCAACAGCTCTAATTCACCAGCTGCTCTAAGAAAGAAATCTGGGCAACCTCCTCTACAGATTATGTATTTGGTAACCTTGTAAATAAAGCATTCCCATGAGTTGGAATCAATTTAATGCAGTGGGTTGGATTTGGCTTAATAATAAAATCCCCAGTGACTCTGAAGAGACAATTGGTGGAACTATAGACATCAAAGGCAATTCCATTGTTTGTTGGTTCAGCAATAAGTGAGGAAACTGTTAACATTAGAGATGGGACAGAAGAGTAGTCGAAGCAGAGAAACAGCAGCAGCAGAATGAGGCAACTTGCACAGAGATGGAGGCCAACACGAGACAGCATGGGAGCTGCCATGGAGCAAGAGAGCAGAGTACCAGCCTGGCCTCTTCTAGAAACCAAGGAAGTGGGGATAAAACTGAATGAGACAAGGTGGATGGGAAGCAGAGCTGTCTTAGTCACCAATGGTAAGACCATAGCTTTCTGGGGCTTCTAAGGGTGGAGCCACAGTTTTCTTCATTTCAAAGCATCGTATCATCACCAACTTGGTTCTGGAATGTTGTGCTGCTGCTGCTGCTACTGCTGCAATGTGATCACTGCTGTAAGGCGAGAAGCTGGGACTGCCATACCCAAGGGGGCAGGAAAACCAGGCCTACAGGGTGGGAACCACAGATCAGTTAGGCTGTGGAATGGGGCTGCCCACAGCTGAGGGAGCAGAGATACCATCTTAGTGAACCTGGAAGGTGGAGATGAAGCCCTGGACTGAGAGCCAAAGAGCTCGACCACCATCCAGAATCTGAAGGGCAGGGCCACTACCTGCGTGATATCAGAGAATAGAGGCTTTGTTTCAAGCTTCAAGAGCTCATAAAAATTATTCTGTTGGGTATTGACCTGTGTGGCGTCTCTCAGCCCTTCTTTCCTTCCTGTGTGCCTCATTTGTAAAGGAAATGTCAGCTTTGTGCCTGCTCTGTTGTATTTTGGAATCAGATAGCTTGCATTCTAGATTCACAGATGAAGAAAATTTGTCTCCAAGTGGACTTAGAGTGGACTTTTGGGATGCTGTGATGGGATGATGAGTCTTTCTCCAATCCTGAGGCCACACTCTTCTTCATAGAGGCCAGCCTCTTCAATGACTTGCTCAGGTTGAACAGGTATGGAGAGAGCACACAGCTTTGATGCACACCTTTTCTGATTTTAAACCTTGTAGTGTTTCCTTGCTCTGTTCAAACAGCAGCCTCTTAATCTAGGTATAGGTTCACATGAGCTCCATTAAGTGTTCTGGGATCCCCATTCTCAGTGTGAGCCATAGTTTCTTAGGATCCACACAGTCAAATGCCAAGCTAGATTAACATTCTTCTGGTATTCTCTGCTTTCAGCCAGGGTCCTTCTGACATCAGCAGTGATATCCCTGGTGCACAGTTCTCTGTCAATGTACTGTTCTAGCCTGTTGTAGATGATCTTTCACAATATTTTGCTTGGAAACAATATTAACAACCTGTGTTATGCTGACAGCACCCTTGCTTGCTGAAAGCAAGGAGGAATTGAAGTGCTTGCTGCAGAATCAAAGACTTTTGTTGTGTGCTGAGAGTTAGAACTGATCCATAGCTGGTCCTCCAGCAGGTTTTCAGAAATAGTTAATCACATGGGAAGAGACTGCCCATCTTTCTCCTGAAGAGCAGCTAGTGGCCTTGAACCATGTGCCTTTGGGATTACATTGCAGCTCCTTGACACTAGGCCACCAATATGGATTACATTTCAATATCAAGGAAACAAAAATTCTCATCACTGGACTGATAGGCAACCTCATGATAGATGGAGAAAAAATGGAAAATGTCAGTGACTTCATCTTATTTGCATCCATAATCAACACACTTGATACAGGCAGGCATTGGAAAAGTCTGCAGTCACACACCTCCAAATTTCTAAAGAGTGATGATTTCAGTTCTCAAGCAGCCTGATTCAGGCTGTGGTCTTTTCTATCAATTGCTGGGCATGTGAGAGCTGGACAGTGAAGAAGGATGACAGAAGACAAACTGGTAACTTTGAGCTCTGATATTCAAGAAGAATACTGGATCTCTTATGGGCTGCCGAAAGAACAAACAGGTATGTCTTTGAGAAGGTACAGCCAGAGTGCTTCTTGGAGGCAAAGCTTCATCTCAGGTACTTTTTGGGCCTGTTAGGACAGGCTGTTCCTTGGAGAGAGACATCATGCTTGGAAAGGTGGAGAGAAGTTGAAGAGAAGACCTTCAACCAGATGAACTGACACAAAGACAGCTGCAGTGGGCATGAGTATGTCAGAAATGGTGGGGATGGCACAGGACTGGGCAGGGCTCAGCTCTTGTTCATACTTTCTCTGAGTAGTCATACTTGACTTGATGGCACCCAACAACAATGATGGAATGAAAGTATTTTGTACGTGGTAAGAACATGAATTTGGGGAATGGGTCAAAGTCTGGAATATCATAGATTGAATGTGTGGATCCAAAATATGTTATATGTACTGATATAATGTTGCAGTTAATGTAATGGCCCCGTATAAGCTAATCAACCAAGATGGTAAGACCTCTCCAAAGTATTCAAGAGCAACAATGTCAGTCTAGAGACTAAGGTGCACCTGATACAGGCCATGGTTTGCATCACTTGCTATGTATCAGAGAGCTGGACAATGACTAGGAATGATAAAAGGAGAATTGATGCCTCTGAGCTGTGGTGCTGGAGAACAGTACTGAATATACCATTCACTGCTAAGAGGACGAAGAAGTTTGTCCTGGAGAGGGTTAAACCAGGCTATTCCTTGGAGGCAAGGATTCTGAAGCTTTGTCTGGCATACTTTGGACATGTTGCAAGGCGGGATCAGTCTTTGGCGAAGAACCTTATGCTTGGGAGAGTGGAGGGACAGCGCAGGAGAGGAGGACCCTCTATGAGGTTGATTGATTCAGTGACTGGGGTAATGGGGGTAAGTGTGTTAGAGACAATAAGATTGGCACAGGATAGAGCAAGGTTTGGGGCTGTTGTACATGGGGTTGCTATGAGTCGCAGGCAAGTCGACAGCACATAACAACAATGAGTAAAGGTGGATGGTAGCACCCTTTAATCTCATCACAAGCCTGTTGTAAGGGGAGTTTCTGGGGAAATGTCCTGTAACACTTTCATCTCATGAAAGATAATAAGATAGAAGGACCACATGACCATCAAGAAGTGATTGCCAGGAGTGGAGTACATCCCTTGAATCCAGGTCCCTGCTTTGGGAAGCTCATTGACACAGGAGAAAGCCAAGACATTCGAAGACTTCCAACGACTGCTAACAATACCTAAGGAAACACAGATCTTCCTCCAGAATAAAAAAGGAGAGAAAGCCATCACAGTAATGGAACCTTCTTATTCTGTAAGAGAATAAACTTGTGTTTGTTAAGGCCAACCACTTGTATTTCAGCTACCAAAACATTAGATTACTAACACATCTGTAGAATTGTTGTTGTTTTGTGCCACTGAGTTATAACCCACTCAGAGCTGATCCTTCAGGGGATTTTTCAGACGCTATAAATTGCATGGGAGGAGATTGGTCCTCTTTCTCTTGTGGAACAGCTGGTGGATTTGAACCATGTGCCTTTGAGTGCAATGTAGTTCCTTCCCACTAGGCCACCAGAGAGCCCATGGAATCACTAAATGATATAAAAATGATTTAAATGGGATTTATATTGAAAGTCAACCCAGCTTTTCTGTTCCATGAGCTTCTGAGAGAGTGTTCTTTCAGAAGTAAGAGCCTGGTTAAGGGCTCTGGGGCCTAGATTCTGTCCTTAAAGTCACAGACGTCTGTCACTTACAATGTGATTTAATCTCACTTAATTTATCCAGCATTAAACGACATATTTATGACCTGCATGCTTTAGGAATTTTAAGTATGTGGCAGTTCTTATATAAATGAATTAAGAAGAAAATTATTTATTTCAAAATGTAAATAAGAAATCCAATCCTGTTGGTGTGGAGGAAAAGTAGTCCATATATAATGTTCACTACTGAGTCAGAACCAACTTATAGTTGACCCTTTAGCAATTTTTTAAGAGACAGTAAATTGCACAGGAGGAGACTGCCCATCTTTTTCTCACAGACAGCTACAGCTAGTCGATTTGAACTGTATGCCTTTGGCTTGACAACACAATTCCTTACCACTGGGCCACCAAAGCTTTCCAGAGCTGTGTTTTAGAAGTAGATCACCATAATTTTTTCTCCAGCAGTGTGACTGGTGGATTTGAACGTCCAGCCTTTTGGTTAACAGTGAGAGCTTTTTAACCACTGTGCTAACAGGGTCCCAAGGTATTTCTTGCTACTTATTGCTGTGACTCCCATTTTGTATAATTGTTCAAAAGAAGCAATGCAGGAGAAGGTGAGAGTAGGTTAGAAAGTGTTGAGCAGATCCTAGAAACTCTATCAGACTTTGGTTTCTTCTTTCTGCTATACTGTTTATTTAATAAAGACTCAAAGTACATATTATAAAAATATTATTAGTTCTTCTCTGTGTTTGGCACAGCACCAACAGTAAAGGTACTGTTAAAACAAACACAAACAATCCCTAACACGCACTGAGCCTGGAGGACAGAGTCGACGTGCCCCCTGGGAAGTGCCCCAAGGTTGTATCTTGAAGGAAGCCAACTGCTTCATTCTTCTCCTGAGGACAGGCTGATGGATTCAGACTACCAGCCTTACGGTTCACCACTGAGCCCTGTTAACCACTGTCCCATCAGGGCACAGCTGCATGTTAAGTCATCCTTCTGTCATTTAGTTGTTTTTTCCTCTGTGCTCTTTTTGTGTACTTAAAGACCGGTTTTCCCCACAACTCTATATGAGTTACTAGTCAATGTGGAGGAAGGGGAAGGATAGAGGCTCCCAAAGGAGAATGGACTTCTGCTTTTAAAGACGAAGCCTGTCAGAGGAAATGGGTGTGGTTTTATAAAACCAGGAAAGGTGTGAGTAAGAAGGAAATAGATTTATGTCCTAAATCACAGTATCCCAGACTTAGAAATCCAGTTAAGGCTAATAAATGCTATTCTGTTTTCACATAATCCTTTATTATACTTGAGGAAGTCAGTTTTCCAAAATATAAGAAAACCAGTAAGAGAGAATAGTTTTAGAAAAAATAAAATTTTTTCCCCCTATCTCTATCACCCATGAGCTATATATGAAAAGAGGACAGGAGATTGGCTACAGTCAAGAAGAGATAACCACTTTTGTTTTGAGACCATTGTCACAGATGAAAGGTGGTTAAAGTACTTGGCTGCTAACTGAAAGGTCTATGGTTCAAACCCACAAATGCATTCAGGGAGAAAAATATGGCACTCTGCTTCTGTACACATGTACAGCCCTGGAAATCCTTCGGGCTCCACAGAGTCAGGATGAATTGAAATCAACTCCACTTTGTTGGCAGGGTCAGAGATGAAAGACAAGAATTAACAGACCATTGTCAGATTCAGAAAGGCAACCCTGATCTTCCTCTGGTTACAGAATTGAAAAATGAAATGAAACTACCAAACTGGCAACCAGAACCATTCCTAATTATTATTATTATAATAATTACAAAAAGACTTCTCCAAATTGCTAAAGAGCAATGATGTCAGTTTAAAGACTAAGGTGTGCTGGATCCAAGCTATTTTTCAGGGTTGTTAAGGTTTTTTTGGGTTGGTTTTTTTTCAATTGCTTCATGTGCATCTGAAAGTCAGACAATGGATGAAGATGACAGAAATGACAGGACAAAAATAGATGCCTTTGAATTGTGGTGTTGGCAAAAAGTACCAACTATCTCATGATCTGCACAAGAATGAAAGAGAAACCTTAGAGGCAAAGATGGTGAAACTTTGTCTCTCATATTTTGGGCATTTTGTCAGAGGGGCCAGTCCTTGAAAATAGACATGATGCTAGAGAAGTTGGAGAGTCAGCAAGAGAGAGGAAGCCCTTCAACAAGAGGGATTGACAGAGTGCCTGTAACAATGGGCTGAGCATATCAGAGCAGGTGAGGACGGCACAGGACAGGGCAAGGTTAAGATCCGTTTTCAGAGCTGTTACGAGTTCTAGTCAACTCGACGGCATCTCACAACAACTACATGGAAACGAAATCATTATTTTCTCATCATCAGAAAAATAATTTTCCTCTGGCAGGATGGTCCTTGCTGCTCCAGTTCTCGAGAACTTGGCAAGCCGAGCTTGGCAAGGCAGCGGGCGCGGGCCACCACGCAGCATGTGCTTGGCTCGCTGACCTTGTTTGAGAAAGCCATCATGGAGGAGATCAGCTGTGGTTGTTGGCAGAAGCACTTTGTCTATTTCCCCTGGCTCACGTCACCAGCTGGGAGTGTGACTCAAAGGAACTGCTTTTCCTGGTTGCTTACACACGGCCTCTTCAGAAGCTGGCGAGAAGCCAGAGTCTGATGAGAAGTCCTTCTTGCTGACTGTGCACGAAGGGAAGTACTATTGCTTGTGAACAGTCTGCCAGGGAGCAGTCTTCTGGGCATCTAATAAAGTCATTTAAAGTAGCAGAAGCCTTTTCAGTAAGCAGTAGTGAGTGAGCAGACTCCCTAATAAGAATAGCAACAGCTGGCAGGGGGAGGTAAGAAGGGGCTGCCATGCTGTGCGCACCAGATCTCATTTCAGCAGCTCAAGGCAGGGCCAGCACAATCAGGTTTCCCTGTTAAATTTGTGCACCTGTTGAGACTCTGACATGTTAGGAGAATTTCCCCAAAGGTCACCTTAGGAAATAGTAGAGCTGAGGTTTGAAACTGGTTATGTAACTTGTTTACTTCCCTATCGAACTTAATTAATTAATGTATCTAAATAGCTGCTTACTGACTGTCTAAATTTCTTCTTCTGCACAATTAGGGACCAATAGCAGAAACCTAACAGGGCTATTGATATGATGACAAACACATGGAAATGCACACAGTATAATGCCTGCCACAAAATAGGTTCTTAGTGAATTTAATCCTATGATGTTAGACAAAATGTCTTGTGTAAAAGTTGAAAAGATGCTGAACAAAAGGTCCGATGTAGGCCTTAAATTGCATACTGATTTGCCAGTTACAGGAAGCTCTGGTGCCTAGGCTGTTGAGGTTGTGCTGCAAACCCACGCAGGTGGGGCACGCTTCCCTGGCAGTTTGAATCAACCAGCGACTCCGAGGACGAAAGATGAGCAGTCTTCTCCAGTGTAATTTACAGCTTCAGAAACCTACTGGATAATCAGCTGTGAGCTGGTTCTGACTCAACAACGAGTTTCAGTTTGATTTTTGAGATGTGTGGTGGTGGTGTTGTTAACCATTTGCTAAAAACTTTATTCTGCTCTTTGAGCTGTGTTGTTGTAGAAGTTGTAGAGTATCCCATGGACTGCCCAAAGAACCAACAGATAAGTCTCAGAGAAAGTGCAGCCAGAGTTCTCCTTGGAGACAAAGATGACAAAGCTTCGTATCACATGCTTTGAGCATGTTGCCGGAAGAGGCTGTTCCTTGTTGGGAAGATTGAAGGTCCACAAAAGCGAGGACGAAGTTTGATGAGATGAGTTGACATAGTGACTGCAGAAATATATATAATAATGTATATGAGTAGAATTGTACTCCAGCACTTCAATTGGCAGTCGAGCAAATTAATGCATGTTATAGTTGTTAGGTGCTATCAAGTTAACTACTCATTGTGACCCAGTGAACAACAGATCTGAATCTTGCCCTTCCCTGCACGATCCACATGATCTCCTGTGTGCTCAAGCCCATTGCTACAGTCTCTGTGTCAATCCATCCTAAGGCTCTTTCTCTGACCATCCACCTTCCCAGCATGATGTCTTTTTCCAAGGACTAGTCCCTTCTGACAACCTGCTCATAGTATGTGAAACTAAGTTCCACCTTCCTCGTAATGTGGGATATGTACCCTTTTACCAAATGGTAACAGATCAAGGTAAATGTCTTTCTTTGTTCTCCCACCCTCTTGAATTCCGAAAGCTTTCTTTCTGCCCTGCGAGCCTCCACAAGAGTACTTTGAGAATTCTAAGCACACTCCAGTGGTTATCTTCTACAGTGTTTGAAGTCTCATCAGTGTTAGAACTAATAAAACTGGAAAATTCTACCAAAACCCTCAGGCAGCCTCCAAACAAGCTCACTGAAGAGTTTCTAGAACAAAGGTTCTCAGTGTTCCCTGTGCACAGCTGTTCTTGTTAGCTGCCTCGAGTTAACTCCCACTCATAGTGCTCACCTGCGTACAATGGAGTGAAACGCTGTCCAGTCCGGCACCATCCGCACAACTTTGCTGTGTGTCCGCCCACTGTTACAGTCACTGTGTCAGTCTACCTCACTGAGGGTCTTCCTCTTTTTCATGGATCTTCAACTTTTCTAAGCATGATGTCTTTTTCCAAGGTCTGGCCCATCTTAATGATGCGCCCAAAGTATGTGGGACAATTACTATGTAGCCCTAAGAAACGCAGATTCTCATGGTCCACCTCTAGAAATCCTGTTGTCAGTAGACCTTAAATAGAGTCAGCAATTAGCATGTTTAACTTGCATACCTAGTAACTAGAATGCAGGTGTTACAAGGGCAATTCTTCTTCTTCTTCTTTTTTTTTTTTTTTTTTTAGATTTTATAAGACAACTTGGATTTCCATTCATTCATTGTTGCACATTTTTTTTTTCACTGTCTCCCCACTCCCCTACTTTTTTCTTTGGAAAAAAAGTAGTTTTTATTGTTATACAGTTTCCCCACCCCAGACCACTTTACAATGCAACTCTTATTCTGGACTCTTGTCATGCCAATAATACCTAATCATATATTCCTTTTATACAGTTCTCTCCCTCATCTGTTTCAATGCCGTGTACATTATTTAACCCCTCTTTTCGTAGTTTCTCCCAACCTCCCTGTCAGTCCTGTTCTATACAGTGGCATTATGCAGTATTTGTCTTTTTGTGACTGAGGTATTTCACTCAGCATAATGCTTCCATGGTGATGTATTTTGTATAATATTTTATGAGATACTTGTTTTTCAGTGCTGCAAAATATTACATTGTGTGAATATAGTGCAGCTTCTCTAGCCATTTGTCTGTTGATGGGCACTTTGGTTGTTTCCAGTTCTTTGATATTGTGAACAAAGCAGCAATAAACATGGGTGTGCATATATCTGTCTGGGTGGTGGTTATGATTTCTTTAGGTTATATTTCCAGTAGTGGAATTGCTGGGTCAAATGGTATTTCTATTTGCAACTTTTTGAGAAAGTGCCATACTGCCTTCCATAGTGGTTACACCATTTTACACTCCAACCAACAGTAAATAAGGGTTCCAGTTTCTCCACAACCTCACCAACATTTGTTGCTTGCTGCTCTGTTCAGTTTTGCTATTGTTATTGGGGTGAGATGATATCTCATAGTTGTCTTGATTTGCATCTCTCTTAGAGCTAGGGATTTTGAACATTTCTTCATGTGTTTGTTCGCCATCTGAATGTCTTCTTTGGTAAAGTGTCTGTTCATATCCTGTGCCCATTTTGCAGTTAGGTTGTTTACCTTTATCTTGTTGTGGTGACAAGAACAATTCTTTAAAAAAAAAATACACAAATAAAAAAAATGTCCTTGTCCTGGATTCTGTATTCGTGGGTCATGAAGATTTAGGATAAAGGAAAACTGATAAGCTTCATACCTGAATGTCCCAGACAAACACCGAGTTGATTGTTTAGGGATGTGATGAGAGTTGATAGTGTTAGGAGAATCTATCCTCACTGAGAGAACAGAGTGGGGAATAAAGAGAATAGCATTAAGAGCATTACTGGCTCTGCTTGTTGACCAGGGAGGTAGGTAGGGAAGGAAGGAAGGAAGGAAGGAAGGAAGGAAGGAAGGAAGGAAGGAAGGAAGGAAGGAAATAAATAGATAGATAGATAAATAAATAAATAAATAGCTAGCTAGCTATGACGAAAATATTAAGTGGGGCAAATTTTGGTCGCTTATTCGGGTCAGTTTAATACAGATTATGTAAATGGTTGTGTTTTACATGAAAATGACTAATGTAAGGTCTGCTTGTGAGCCTGTGTCATGGGAAAAACAGCATACATTCAATAATTTACACTGTCAAGCAGAGAATGACATATCTACAATAAGAGAGACATATGTGTTAGAAAAGAGGAGACATCACTAGGATATCAGGTTGGTATTTCAATTGAGGTGCTATTTGAAAAGCCGTTTAAAAGAATGACTTTAACTTTGAAATGTGAATAAGAAAGGGAAGAGTATAGGAAGGTGATGGGTATGAAATCCCAGAAGTAAGAAGGGGCATACACTAACCTGGGGATGGTTTGTGAAAGCTGGAAAAGTAGACCAGAAATAAGTTGCTAAGGACTTGGTTGAGGAATGTTGTGTAAGAAGAGCACTGATGGACTCTGACCTGGGCATTAAGACCGCCCTGACAGGACAGTGAAGAGTAGATTTGAAAGATCAGAGATTAGATTAAGGCATTCAGGCTCCACTGCAGACAGGAATTATCATAGGCTGGGTGAGAGTTAAATGATACCATCAGATTGGTGCCGCAGTGTGGAAAAAGGAAAGTGAACAGAGTCTTTTCAATCACGTGCTATGTGTCTGAGAACTGGACAGTGAATAAGGAGAAAAAAGAAAAATTGATGCCTTTGGGTTGTAGTGTTGGAACAGAGTAATGAATATCCCCATGAACTTCCAAAATAACAAACAGATAGGTCTTTACATCATCTTGTTCATCTTTATTTGCAAGCATTTCTCCCAAGACAAAACGGTAGCATCAAGAGGTAGAGGAACTGTGAACGAGAGAAGTAAATAGCACAGCTCTATGGAGGTCAACTTTCCCCTTCATCCCCATTGCCTCTTGATCATATGTAGTTTCTTGAAAATCTTCTGTGTCAGCCAATTCCTTTTGGTACAATGACTGTCTACTCCTTCCATCTGTTTTTAATGCTTCTTGAATAATTCAGTATTCTTCCCATTGCATCCTTAAGCATTACAACTTATGGCTTGACTTTATTCTTTAGTTCTTTCAGCTTAAGAAATGCTGAGTGAGTTCGGCCCTTTTTATTTTCTGACTCCAGCTCCTTGCATATTTCATTATAATATTCTGCCTTATCTTCCCTTTGAAA
>NW_006399781.1:6763726-6770697 GCF_000299155.1 Elephantulus edwardii | reverse complement strand
TCAAACCTATTCCTGAGTTGGTTTTTAAATTCATGGAAGATAGACTCAATGGTTATGAAGGAGGAAGTGCAGGCTGCTCTGAAGGACTTGGAAAAAATAAAGCCCCAGGAATTGATAGAATACCAATTCACATATTTCAGCAAACACATGCTGCCCTGCATATGCTCACCAAGTTGTGCCAAGAAATCTGGAGGACAACTGTTTGGCTAACTGATTCAAGGAGCTCCATATTTATTTCCAAAAAAAAAAAAAAAGGTGGCCCAACAGAGTGTGGAAATTTTTGAAAAATATCACTAATATCAAACACTAGCAAAATCCTCCTGAAGATTACCCAGAAAAGACTTGAACAGTACATTGACAGAGAACTACCAGAAATACAGGCTGGGTTTAGAGGAGGTCCTGACACTAAGGACGTTATTGCCAATGTCAGATGGATTTTGGCAGAAAGTAGAGAATACCAGAAGAATGTTTATCTGTGTTTCATTGACTATGCAAAGGTGTTTGACTGTTTGGATCACACTAAATTGTGGCTCACCTTGAGGAAGGTGGGAATCTCAGAACACTTGATAGTGCTTATATGAAACCTATACTTGGACCAAGGAGCAGTCGTCAGAACAGAGCAAAGAAACACTGCATGGTTCAAAATCAGGAAAGGAGTGCATCAAGGATGAATCCTGTCCGTGTACCTCTTCAGTATGTGTGCAGAACAGATCATTCAGGAAGCAGGGCTTTATGAGGGGGAGTGTGTGGCATCAAGATTGGAGGGAGACTCATTAACAACCTACGTTATGAAGATGACACAACCTTGCTTGCTGAAACTAAAGGAGACCTGAAGCACTTTCTGCAAAAGCTCAAGGACTGTAGTCTTCAATATGGATTGAAGCTCAACATCAAGAAGATAAAGATTCTCACCACGGGACCAATTGGCAGCACCATGTTAGATGGAGGAGAGATTGTGGTTGTTAGTAATTACAGCTTGCTTGGATCCATAATCAACACTCTTAACACCAGCAGTCAGGAAATCAAAAGATTGTGTTGGGGAAATCTGCTGTCATTGACTTCTCCAGAGTGCTGAAGAGCAACAATGTCAGTCTAGATACAAAGGTGCCCCTAATCCAGGCCATGGTCTTCTCAATTACTTGTTATTCTTCAGAGAGAGGGACAGTGACTAAGGATGACAGAAGAAGAATTGATGCTTTTGAGCTGTGGTGCTGGGGAAGAGTCTTAATCATACCATGAACTGCAAAAACAAAACAAAAAAAAAAAGCCAAAAACAAAAACAAATAGGTCTGTCTGGGAGAGGATGAAACCAAGTCTCTCTTTGGAGGCTAGGATTTTGAAGCTCCACCTTACTGACTTTGGGCATATGGCCAGAAGAGACCAGTCCTTGGAGAAGGACATCATGCTCAGAAGGGTGAACCTTCAGCACAGGAGAGGAAGACCCTGGATGAGATGGATTGATACAGTGACTGGGGCATTGGAGGTTGGTGTATTGGGTTAGTGAGACTGGCTCAGGACAGGGAAGGGTTCAGACCTGCTGTACAGAAGGTCGCTATACATTGCAGGCAACTCAATGGCACATAACAACAATAACATACTATGACAGGCTTGGAAGCAGGAGTGGCATCCACTTCCTAAACAACATGCTTCTGGAAACTCTATAAATTTTTATAAACGTCGATAGTTGTAGAGAGGCTTCAGTCCTTTTGTTCATAAAGTGGCTATGAGCAGTGCTCGACTCGAAGGCAATCAACAACACAGAGGTCAAATGGGGACAGTACCGTTACCACTGCCAGTGATGCACTGGAATCGCCTGAGGGTGTCATTCAGATTCCTGTACCCTGGTGCAGGTTTTAGGAGTAAGAAATAGAAGAGGTACACAAAACTACTGACTGGAAAAGATCAATATGTGTTCCAGTTCCAAAGAAAGGTAACCCAACAGAGTATGGAAATTATCAAACAACATCATTGATAACACATGCAAGCAAGATTCTGCTGAAAATTATCCAAAAACGTTTGGAGCAATATGTCAAAAGAGAACTGCCAGATGTGCAGGCTGGATTTAGATGAGTTCATGGTACTAGGGATATTATAGCTAAAGTTAGATGGATCTTGGCAGAAAGCAGAGAATACCAGAAGAATGTCTATCTGTGCTTCATTGACTATGCAAAGGCGTTTGACTGTGTGGATCACAACAAGCTGTGGCTGACTCAGAAGAATGGGAATCCCAGAACATTTTATTGTGCTAATGTGAAACTTTTACTTGGACCAAGAGGCAGTCGTCAGAACAGAGAAAGGAGACAATACAAGGGAGGAATGTGGCATCAGGAGTGGTGGAAGAGTCATCAACAACCTGCGTTATGGGGATGACATAACCCTGCTTGCTGAGATTGAGGAGGACCTGAAGCGCTTGCTGCAGAAGGTCAAGGAGGGACGGCGCAGGAGAGGAAGACCCTTGATGAGATGGATTGATTCTGTGACTGGAGTGGTGGGAATGAGTGTGTTTGAGACGGCGAGGTTGGCACAGGATAGAACGGCATTTAGGGCTCTTGTACATAGTGTCGCTATGAGTCGCAAGTGACTCGATGGCAAATAACAACAACAACACAAAACTTGGGAGTTTTTTGGTTTGGTTTTTTTTCCCCAAAAAACATATCCTAAAAAAGTAGGACCGAGATATGGGATGGTTTATTTCTTCAGTTTACATCATTTGAAGATTTTAAAACAATTTTTTAAAAAATTATCTGGGTAAGGGAGCTCTGGTGGTCTAGTGGCAAGACGCTGCACTGTAATCCCAGAGGTACGTGGTTCAAATCCACCAGATGGTCTGCTGGAGAAGGAGGAGGCAATCTCCTCCTGTACCTGTCAGATCTGATATGACAGTACATGTAAAAATAATACAATAAAAATTTTTTAAAAAGTAAAAAAAAAATTATCTGGGTGCAGCAGGTTTGGGCAGCCTAAGGTTCCAGACCCTCCTGCCACCTGCTGGTGTATAAACATGACTCATCCTACCTCTTGGGTCTCTATGCATAGAGTACACTCGCAGTAAGAGACAGCTACTTCTAAGATAACGTTTTTATTCATCCTGTGGCTTCCCAGCCCCTTCACATACCACAGTTTGCAACATGCAGAGAGGCTTTAAGGACAAACAGTATCTGTTCAACCTGAAGAACTCACCAGAAGAAAGAGAAACAGATATGTCTTGAAGGTGCAGCCTTCATCAATACTTTATCTCACATACTTTGGGTATGGTGCTAGAATGAAGTATTCCTTTGAAAAAGGACATCATGCTAGGAAAGGTGGAAGGTCAGCCAGCAAAAGAAAGAAAGACCCTTAATGAAATAGACACAGTGACTGCAGCAAAAGGCGCCAGCATGTCAGAGATGATGAGGATGGCACAGGATAGGACAGGGCTCAGACGTCTTCATGGGGTCGCTATGCGTTGTGTTCTGCTCACTGGAGCAGAGCAGCAGCAGCCGGTCTGTAACCTGGGGGTAGTCATCGTAGGACTCTCCCCTGTCACCAGGTTTTATCCCAACCAGTGTACCTCCTGCCAGCCACCACCTTTCTGTCAGTGCAGACTTGCATGTTGTTATGATGCTGAATGTCCAAGGTTCCATCAGAGCGTCCAGACCAAGATTGACTAAAAGGAAAGGATGGATGAGCTACTTCTAAAAATCAGCTCATGAAAATCTTACAAACCATTAGGGTCTTATCTGCACCTGCCCCTGGGATGGTGATAGACCGGGCAGTTTCCAGTGGCTGCAACAGTGGGTTAATGGACATTAAAGATTGTGAGGATGGTGCGGGACGGGGTTGCTGAGAGTTGGAGTCAGCTTGATGACACCCGAAACAGCAACAGCAACGGCAAGAGGTCACCATAAGTTAAGGGTTAGTTGACGATAAATCTATTAAATTAGCCCCCTTCTCTTTGTGTCAGTGTGGGCAGCACAAGCCCCAGACCCTGCAGCCCTCACTCCCCCCATACTCATTGATTGAGGATTGTTGAGCAGGAAGATCTCTGGCTGACTCTACCACGTGTACTGAAAAGATAACTCCAGTGTGACAGGGAAGGGTAGACTAGGAGACACAATTCATTGGTCTTATGTTGTTGTTGTTATATGCTATTGAGTTAGAAATTACTCATAGCTGCCCCTCCAGCAGCTGTTTCAGAGGTTGTACATCACATGAGAAAATTGCATGTCATCAGCCTGTGGAATGGCTACTGGATTTGAACCACCTGCGTTAGGGCTGGCTGCACAATTCCTTACTACAGAGGCACCAAAGTTTTCTTGTGGCCTTGTTGCTATGTAGAAATTATTTGTGGGCTAGCTTAGGGACCAAATTTGCTGAGCCAAAGATTAGCCTTAATAAAACACTTTCCTCTTTTGTGATTTTATTTACAAGTTAAAATAGGAAAATTAAGTTGCAGTGAAATGGAGGTTAAAATCACATGAAATCAAACCACTTAGAAGATTTAGGATGTTAAGGTCACATCTTTTCTGTGCCCTCCGTGCAATAATTTCCTTTACATTTTTCAGTATGAAATGAAGTGTAAGGTTTCATATTCCATGTTTCTTATTTTCTGATAGTTTAAGCAGAATTGCAAACTTGCAAGTCACTGTTAAAACAGTGTTCACAGTAAATTCTTTCAGAAGACATTTTCCCTGTTGTTGTAGTTGTCGTTAAGTGTCATTGAGAAGTAGGCAACTCATAGCGACCCTATGAACGAAAGTCCTCGACACTTGCGTGCATGACTTTCATCCTTGCTCCAGGTTCATAGGGTTTCTGGAGGCAAGCTATTTATGGAAGTGGATGCCATTCCTGCTTCCAAGCTTGTTTTCAACCAGGGAGCTCCACCAAACACTGTCCACCATGGGTAACCATTTTCACATTTGACACATCAGTGTCACAGTGTTCAGTTTCACAGCGACCACAAGTTACCTCTGTACAGCAAGTGGACATACCAGGGCTATACGACCTAGAAAACAGTTTGAACAAAAACAATGAAAAACAGGCCCGAGGGCCACGGATTAGAGTCACCCACTTTTGGCTTGGTAGCATCGCTTTCAGTCCACTAGGCATTTTCCGTACATATAAAATATAAGCCACACAAAATGGTGTTTAAAGCACTAGTCTTACCAATTTAAGTGGCCCACAGCTCCTTAATCCTCCAGGAAGTATTTGCATTTTTCCAAAGGGCCTGTCCAATTATGCAAAGAGATCTTTAAGCAGGAACTTTTTCAGGCATTGGAAATGGAGAGAAGTGAGGGGAGTGGGGAAAGATTGGAGCAGACAGAGCTGCACGGCCAGCTCAGAGTCCATTCCCACTGGAAAGAGTAAGCAGTTCCTGCTTTTCAAGAGGGAGCTCTGGTTAGGTGGCCTAGTGGGTAAGGAGTTGCACTGTTGACATAAAGCAAGTGGTTCAAATCCACCCTCTGCCCCTCAGGAGAAAGGTGGCCAATCTCTTACCAAGAGATTTACAGCCTCTGAAATCCCACTGTGAATCAGTGATTTGATGGCAATGAGTTGTTAAGTTTTTAAAAATTCTTCCAGTTCTCTACATCAGAAATGACTGAGTTTCAACAAAAATGAATAGTCACTCCTCTTTTCCCAGCGATTCCAACAGTGAGAGAAGAGAAAGCAGTTCTTCATTCATGAAGCTTGAGCTTTGTGCTCGGGGCTGTGTCTTAGACCACTTGGGAAGTAGGCCGGGGAAGAGGTGGCCACTCGAAAGAGAGGTTTCCTTTCCTGTTTTCTACTGCTACACCCAATTTAGTAGAGAAGATTCTGAGAAGTACTTAGTGATTCGTACTTGGCATACCTCTCCATTTATTTTTCTCAGCTTTTCATAGTTTACAGAGCCATAAAATACTTACCTTTTAACACTTCAAGTCATTTGCACTCTTTATACTTCAGATGAAGAAGGTAGGGACATTCATATCTTTTTCTATTCCACAAGAGGCACATTGCAAAGCAGACTGAGGGAGAAGGAAATAGGGGGAGGGAGGAAAATGTGCAAGAGTGAATGAATTTTTTTTAAAAAGAATTTGTTCTAATAGCCTTTCTGCCTAAGAAATGTGATAATAAAATATGACTTTTACCTTAATTGAGACTTTATCATCACTTTAAAAGTTTAACACCAAGAATACAAAGATTATCACCACTGAGCCAATTGGCAACACTATGATGGATTGAGGTTGTTAGCAATTTCAACTTGCTTGGCTCCACAATCAAAACTCTTGGCATCAACAATTAAGAAATCAAAAGATGAATTGCATTGGAGAAGACTGCTGTCAGAGACCTCTCCAGGGTGCTGAAGAGCGAAGATGCCAGTCTAGACATTGAAGTGTGCCTGATCCAGGCCATTGGCTTCACAATTTATTGCTATTCATCAGAGACCTGGACAATAACTAAGAATGACAGAAGAAAAATTGATGCCTCTGAGTGGTGGTGCTAGAGAAGAGTCTTGAATATATGATGGACTATCAAAAAAAAAAGCAAACCTCTTGGAGAGGGTAAAACCAGGTTTCTCCTTGGAGGCTAGGGTTTTGAAGCTCCATCTCACATTCTTTGGGTGTGTGGCCAGGAGTGACCAGTCTTTGGAGAAGGACATCATGCTTGGAAGGGTGGAGGGACAGCGCAGGAGAAGAAGACCCCAAATGAGATAGATTAACACAGTAACTGGGTGATGGGGGTAGGGGTGTCAGAGTCAGTGAGACTGCCTCAGGACAGGGCGGGGTTCAGAACTATTATACATAGGGTCACTGTGAGTCACAAGTGACTCTATGACACATAACAACTGAAATGTTGTTTTTTCTCCTTTGGAAAAGGGGAAATAATGTTCATAATTAGCTGATAAAACTTTTAAATATATCTATATTTGTTCCTATCCCAAAGAAAGGTGACCCAACAGAATGTGGAAACTACAGAACAATCTCACTGATTTCACATGCAAGCAAGATTCT
>NW_006399781.1:6760649-6762661 GCF_000299155.1 Elephantulus edwardii | reverse complement strand
TGGGAGGGTGGAGGGACAGCGCTGGAGGGGAAGGCCCTCTATGAGGTGGATTGATTCAGTGACTGGGATAATTGGGATGGGAGTGTCAGAGACAGTGCGACTGGCACAGGACAGAGCAGAGTTTAGGGCTGTTGTACATAGGGTTGCTATGAGTCACAAGCTCTTTTAAAATAAGCTGCTTTGTGTGTTTTGGTGTTGGGTTGTTTTTTTAAAAAACAAAATCTCTTTAAATTAGGGACTTAGCTTTTTTTTCAAATTTTTTATTAATTTTAATCAAAGTTTACAGAGACTTTGGATTTCCATTCAGTCATTGTTGCACTTTTCTCCCTGCCACCCCGTCCTCCAATTTGCTCTTCTCTTTGAAAACTAAAAGAAAATTTTTTTCATTGTCCCTCCCCTCAAGTCCACTCCACTGTGTAGCCTTTATTCTGGACTCCTGTCATGACAATAGTACCTAATCATATATACCTTTTAAACAGTTCTCTCCCTCGTCTGTTTCATTGCCATGTACATTATTTATCCCCTCTTTTCTTAGTTTCCCCCCCAACCTCCATATCAGTCGTGTTCTATAACAGTGGCATTGTACAGTATTTGTCTTTTTGTGACTGAGATATTTTACTTCGCATAATGTCTTCCATGGTCACACATTCTGTATAATATTTCATGAGTTATTTGCTTTTCAGTGCTGCATAATATTCCATTATGTGAATATAGTGCAGCTTCTCTAGCCATTTGTTTGTTGATGGACACTTGGGTTGTTTCTAAATTTTTGCTATTGTGAACAAAGCAGCAATAAATATGGGTGTGCATATATCTGCATGTTGCACTGCTAGCTAAGCCCAGCCTGTGATGTTTAAGTTGAGGATGACCACTTCAGCTTGAAAAAATGGAGGATGATTACATTGTAACATACCTACCACATTACGTCATCACATCACTGTCCAGCCACTGAGAATCGTCACCCAACCAGATTGACATGCAGCTTTTAACCATCACAGTCATTACTGTGACGTTGCACCTCAGTGTAACTGTCAGACATGTGTCATTAATGGGCACATAGTTAGATAGTTTGTTGTGTGCTGTGGGGTCAGAACTGACCCATAGCTGACCCTCCAGTGGAGGTTTTCAGAGGCAGTAAATTGTACAAGAGGAGACTGCCCATCCTTCTCCCACGGTGCAGCTGGTGGGTTTGAACCATGTGCCTTCTGTATTGCAGTAGAGCTTCTTACCACTAGGTTACCAGAGTTAGATGTTGTACTGTTGAGTTGGAACCAACCCATAACTGACCCTCTGGAGGGTTTTCAGAGGCAGTAAATTGCACAGGAAGAGATTGCTTAACCTTCTCCCACAGAGCAGCTGGTGGATTCGAATTGCATGCATTTGGGATTGCAGTGCAGCTTCTTGCTACTAGATTATAATATATTTATATTTATTCTTGCCACTAGATTATTTTATATATATAGTTGTTCTGAATATGAAATGTCTGATAAATAGAAGATCATTGATAAGGAAAGCGTAGGAATATATTGACCATGGTGGTTTCATGTTGGGTCAGTTTTCCAAGTCTACTGCCTTGTCACACTGTGGCTGTTTGTGTGTTGCGGTGAGCCTAGCAGCTATGTCACTGGTATTTCAGATCCCAGCAGGGTCACCCATGGTGGGCAGGTTTCAGTGGAGCATCCACACCAAGACCTGCTGGGAAAACCTGGGCATAGACTTCTGAAAACCAAGAATCACACCAGAAATGTGCCACAGATAAGTACTGCAGGATGAGCTGCCCAGGACAATGACTGCAACAAAAGACTCAGCAGGTGAGGGGCTGGGCAGTGGTCCTCTCTGTTGTGCCGGAGGTCATGGTGAGTCAGGACACATGCTGGCGACTAGCAACAGCTTTGTTTGAATAAAAGAACCAGAAAAGCAAGCTTTTGTTTGAATATGTTGTTGTTGTTGTTGTTATGTGCCGTCGAGTTGTTTGCGACTCATAGCAACCCTATGTACAACAGCCCTAAACC
>NW_006399781.1:6747029-6760225 GCF_000299155.1 Elephantulus edwardii | reverse complement strand
GCTACTGGTGCCAAGAGTGTTGACCATGGAGCTGACCTTAATCCCTGATGGCAATAGTGTGTAACACGCGGAGCTGCTAACTGAAAGTTCTGTGCTTTGAGTCCGTCAGCAGCTCCATGGAGAAAATCGGGCAGTCTTCTCCCATAAAGATGTTCAGCCTTGAAACCTGATCAAGGGTCACTAGGAGTGGGAACTTCTTGGCAGCAGGGCTTTTGGACTTGGGGTTCTTTCTTCCTAGAGCTTTCAGAAACCTTACATCAAAATTTCCTTCAAAAGTCTTTGGCTGTAATTTTGCTTTTGAGTAAATACCAGGAGCAGTCATGGCTGTGCTGGTAGTTTACATTATAAGCAGGGGGAGGTTTGATGAGCTGTCCTGCCAACACAAATGAACAAGGTTCGAATCCACCAGCTGCTTAATAGGAGAAAGATGGGCAGTCTCCTCCTATGTGATTTACTGCCTCTGGAGAGTGAGTTATCAGTTCTGACCCAACATTACATAACAACAACATCTTACACACAGAAGGTATCTTGGTCCCAATCTCACAGATGGTTCGTAATATGGGGCACAAATGGGTGCTTGGCCCAGCCCTGACTAGGGGTAAGGCAGTCTCCTTATTATCAGGTATCAAGCTTTTCTTTGTGCTAAGCATTATTGTCAGCTTTTCTCTAACCATTACAACCGCCTTCTAATGTTGTAATTGCTATTTTATATGAGAGAAAACGAAGATGTAGAGAAGTCTTATCCATGTAAAAGTAAACTAGCCATTCTTACTAAGTCTGCCTCTGAAGCCCAAGCTTACTCTTCTTTGACTCTGTAAGAAGTTTTCAAACTCCAGGTCATGGTGGTGATAGTGAATTCTCTTTAGAGAGTATGCTAGTACTTAAAAAAATAAATAAAAAAGATGAGATGCGATGGATTTGCATAATTTAAAAACAGATTATATCATAGTCAAAGTTCAAACTCAAACTCACTGCTGTCAAGTCAATTCTGATTCTAGCATCTCTAGGCTGTAAATCGCAACAGCTGGTGGATTATAACTGCTGAAACCACACAGCCTTTGGGGCAGCGACACAAGTTGCTATGAGCTATACCAGCAGAGCTCCCCCTATCATATGTATGTCGTGTAGAATGTTACAAAATAATCAGGAAAAAATTCTTTTTAGGAATATATATGTATGTCAGGGAGCTTTAGTGGCCTAGTGGGTAAGGAGTTGCACTGCCAACATAAAGATTCTTGGTTCAAATCCACCAGCTGCTCCATGGGTGAAAAATGAGCAATCTAGTCCTGTGAAGTTGACAGCCACTGTGAGTCAGTTCCGTGGCACTTAACAACAAACAACAACATATGTGTGTATCAAGAAGTAAATATACTTCCTGTGTATTGTAGTTGGATTTTGAAAGTTACTGCTATTGAATTTTGAAAGTTACTGCACCACAGCACAGTTTATCTAAACCTTAGCAAACATTGATATGTAGTGCCATTAACTGCGGCACTGTAAGCTCTAATTAAGGAATTCCCCAAATGTGGTTTGGCTCCTTCCCATATAGTGTGGTATCCTGACTAAGCTGGGGTGGCAGAGGCGTTTCCTCTATTTCTGCCCCAGTTGTCTAACAAATGGCTTTGGGACATGGCTGGAAGGCTTTTCAGTAAGCTCAGGTCATGTCATCACAAAGTCATTCAAAGGAGTGTCATCATTCACTGAAAAGAGGGCAAAGTCTGCTTCTACACCTACGGGCTATTGTGATTTTCAATCACTAGTTTATCGGGGAGGCTAGGCTCTATGAGGAGAATTGTGGCATCTGGATTTGAGGTAGAGTCACCGACAATTTGCGTTATGCAGATGACACAACCATGCTTGCTGAAACTGAGGAGGACCTAAAGCGGTTGCTGCAGAAGGTCAAAGACTGCAGCCTTAAATATGAATTGAAGTTCAACATCAAGAAAACAAAGATTCTCATCACTGGGCTGATTGGCAGCATCGTGTTAGACAATGAAGAGATTGAAATTGTTAATTTAACACCTTCAGTTTGCTTGGCTCCAGAATCAGTGCTCTTGGTACCAGCAGCCAGAAAATGAAAAGATGAATTGCACTCGGAAAATCTGCTGTCAGAGATCTCTACAAAGTACTGAAGAGCAACAATGTCAGTCTGAAGACTAAGGTGCCCATGATTCAGGCCAGGGTCTTTGCAATTACTTGCTATGTGTCAGAAAGCTTGACAATGACTAGGGATAATAGAAGGAGAATTGATGCCTTTGAGCTGTGGTGCAAGAGAAGAGTAGTGAAAATTCCATTTACTGCTAGGAGAACAAACATGTTCATCAAGGAGAGGGTGAAGCCAGGCTTCACAGGATTCTGAAGCTTTGTCTTCCATACTTTGGACATGTTGCAAGGAGGGACCAGTCCTTGGAGAGGATGGCATGCTAGAAAGGGTGGAGGGACAGTGAAGGAGGGGAAACCAAGTGAGATGGATTGATTTAGTGACTGGGTAATGAGGGTAATGGGGTGTGTTGGAGACAGTAAGATTGGCACAGGATAGAGCAAGGTTTAGGGCTGTTGTAGATAGGGTCACGGTGAGTAGCACGTGACTTGATGGCACATTATGACAACAAACGTTATTATGAAGGGACGTTATTATGAAGGGAGCTATGGTGGCCTGTTGGTAAGTAGCTGCAGTGTCAAACCAAAAGCAAGTGGTCCAGATCCACCAGCTGCTTCACAGGAGAAAGATGGACACTTTCCACCTGTATGGTTTAGAGCCTCTGAAAACCTGCTGGAAGGAGCACTTTGAGCCAGTTCTGACTTGAAGGCACATAACAACAATGGGTTGTTATAAAATTAGGGGCCTTAAACCCCATCCACTCCCCATCTGACAGTTTGTCATATTAGTGTCATGCTAATGCTGGAGGCTATGTCACTGGCATTTCGGGGTGCCAGCAGGGTTACCCATGTTTTAGCAGAGCTTTTAGATTAAGGTAGACTAGCAGACAGGCACGGCCATCTACTTCCAAAAACCATCCACTGAAAACCCTGTGGATCACAACCCTGCACTTCCTAGCAGGGAGCCACACGATGAGCTTCCTCGGCTGGGTACCACTTAGGTGCACAGTAGCCACAATAGTGGACACAAGCCCAGCAATGGTTTCGGAAGTGAGGCAGCATCATTCATGACCTTCTGACACGTCATAGTCAACCTGATGGCAACTGCTAACACCAGCAGATGGGTAGAGGTGAAAGGGCCTAGCTCAGTTCTGAGAAAGAAGACATTTTACAGTAGGAGAAAGTTTTGTAAGTTATAGTATTACTCAGCTGAGCACTGAGATATGTGTTGAGGATATAAAGGTGAATAGGCCTTCTGGGAGCTCAATGTACAGTTGGGCCTTCAGGCAAACATAACTCCCCAGTTGTGACACTGGAGAGAGATAACAGGTAATTTTATCTACCATATTAATGTAATTGAACTTTACATGGAAAATAGTAAGGAAGTAAAAATAGCTAGATTGAATCCTGGGACTGCAATTTACTTCCATATTTTCCATACATGAAAAATATTTCGTAATTTCAGGTCAGCTATAAATTGCTGTTAGGTGCCATACAACAGGTTGGAAGGTGTCCTACCTTGTGCCAGCCTCATCTAGGACACACTGGAGCCCATGGCTGCAGTCACTGATCAATCCATCTTGTCAAGAGTTTCCCCTCTGTTTCACTGACTCTTCTCTTTCCCAAGCCTGATGTCCCTCTTCAAGGAATAGCATCTCTTAGCAACATGTGAGATAAAGCTTTGTCATCTTTGCCTCCCTAAAACTCATTGCCATCAAAGTGGGACCCAACTAATAGCAGTTTCCTTCAATTGATTTTCAGACTGTGAATCACACGTAAGGAGATTGCCCATCATCTTTCTCTGGAGCAGTAGGTGAACTCAAACCTCCTGTCCTTCCTTTCCCTCTAGGCCACTAGAGCTCTCTTATATACAGAAGAGGGACCAGAAATCTAGGTTCTTATTTCAACAACATCGCATTTACATAGGCAAACATATCTGAACTTGGAATGCAAGATTGCCCTTGTATTTAAGAGCTAACCTGGTAGAATGTATATCCCAGATGCTCCTTATTTGTCAGATTCATTTCCTGAATGCTGTTGTTGTTAAGTTCCTCAAGTAGAGAACAGCCCATAGCAACCCCATGGACAATATATTTGAAGCCTGTCCTACCATCCTCACAATATCTGACATACTTGAGCCCACTGCAGCAGTCACGGGCAGTCCACCTGGTTGAGGGTCTTCCTCTCCTTCACTGATCCTCCACCTTCCAAGCATGATGTCCCTCTCCAAGGAATAGCCTCTCCTAGCAGCAGGCCTGAAGCATATGAGGCAAAGCTTTTTCATCTTTGCCTCCAAGGAGCACTTGGGCTGCACTTCGTCCGAGAAATATTTGTTCTTTTGGAAGTCCACGAGTGCTCTTCTTCTCCAACACCACAGCTCAAAGACGTCAATTCTTCTGTCATCCTTATTCATTGTCCAGCTCTCAGATATGTAGCAAATATTTGGAAAGACTGACTCAGATGCACCTTAGTCCTCAAACTGACATCATTGCTCCTCAGTAACTTGGAGAGGTCCCTGACTAAAGACTTCCCCAGTGCTGTATGTCTCCTGATTTTCGTGACTGCTGGTACAAAAGATATTAATTGTGTATTCAAGTAAGATGAAGCTGTTGACAGTTTCAATCTTTTCTCCATCTATCATGATGTTGCCTATAGGTCTAGTGGTAGGAATTTTTTGTTTGGGTTTTGTTGTTGTTGTTGTTGTGAAGATGCAATCCATATTGAAGGCTGTATTCGTTGATCATCTACAACTGCTTCAAGTCCTCCTCACCTTCAGTAAACAAGGTTTTGCCATCTGCATAATGCAGATTATTGATGAGTCTTCTTCCTCTGATCTTGATGCCACATTTTTCTTCATAGAGTCCAGCTCCTCAAATAATTTGTTCAGCATACAGATTGGATAGATATGGAGAGAGAATATAACCCCAACGCACTCCTTTCTTAATTTTAAACCATGTAGTGAGTGTTCCCTTGCTCTGTTCGCACAACCTCCTGGTCTAGGTATGGGTTTTGCAGGAGCACAATTAAGTGCTCTGGAATTCCCATTATTCTCAGTGTTAGCCATAACTTGTTATGATCCACACAGTCATATGCCTTTGCATAGTCAATCAAGCATAAATAGACATTCTTCTGGTATTCTTTACTTTCAGTCAGGATCCATCTGGCATCAGCAATGATAGCCCTGGTGCCACAGCCTCTTCTAAGTCCTGCTTGAAATTCTGGCAGTTCCATATCTATGTATTGTTCTAGCCATTTTTTTAGTGATCTTTAGCAATATTTTGCTTGCAACACATATTAATGATATTGTTTGATAGTTTCCACATTCTGTTGGATCACCCTTCTTGGAAATGAGAACAAATATGGACCTCTTTCAAACCATTGTCTAGACAGCTGTCCTCCAAATTACCTAGCATAGACTGGTGAGTGCATTTGGGGCTGCATCCATTAATTGACACAAGTCAATTAGTATCCCATCGATTCCTGGTGCCTTATTTTTTGGCAAAGCCCTCAGTGCAGCTTCAACTTCCTCTTTCTTTACCATAGGCTTCTGCTCATATGGTACTTCCTGAAATTTTTCAATGTCAGTCATTTCTTTTTGGTACAATTCGCTATGTGTATTTCCTTCAGCTTCTTTTGATGCTTCCTGGGTTATTCAACAGGTTACAGCATCTTTCAATATTGCAACTTGAGGCTTAAATTTGGTTTTCCGTTTTCTGAGCTGGAGAAATGCAGGGCGAGTTTTTCCCTTTTTATTCTCCAATTCCAGCTGTCTGCACATTCCATTATAATATTTTGCTTTATCTTCTCAAGCTGCCCTTTGAAATCTTATGTTCAGCTCCTTTACTTCAGCTTGTTTTCCCTTTGTTTTGACTTCTTGGTGCTGTAGTGCAATTATCAGAGTCTCTTTTGACATCCATTTAATTTTTTTTCTTTCTCCTCCATCTTTGTTTCCTCTCTTCTGCTCAAATTGCCCAGTATTTCTTTGCTCTGGAAGAGAATACCTTTTCCTTTCTTCACGAATGATATCCTTGATGTTATCCCACCGCTCATCTGGTCTTTGATGACTGATGTTTGATGGCTTCAGACCTATTATTAAAATTATTTTGAAATTCAAGTGAAATAGTTTCAGGATCACAATTTGATTCTCATGGGCTTGTTTTCATTTTCTTCAGCCTCAGTTTGAACTTTCACTTGAGTAATTGACGGTCTGACCCACACTCTGCCCCTGGACCAGTTTTGACTGCTAATTTTGAGCTTCTTCAGTGATTCTTTCCATAGATATACTCAAACAATCTAATTCCTATAGTCCATCAGGTGAGGTCCATGTATAAAGTCTCCATTTATTTTTTTAAAAGTATTTGCAATGAATAAATCATTGAAAATATAAAATTCAATCATTCTCTTTCCAGCTTCATTTCTGTCACCAAGTCCATACTTTCCAACTATTATTCTTTCTGCATTGTTTCCAACTTTTGCATTTCATCACCAGTTATCATTAACACATCTTGATTGCATATTTTGTCAATTTTGGACTGCAAGATTTAGTAAACATTTTTAGTTTTTTTTCCCTCTTTGGCTTTAGATGTAGGAGCATATGTTTGAAAAGTCGTATTAACAGGTCTTCCTTGTATGTGTATGGATAATATCCCCACTCACACATTGTGCTTAAGAATAGAACTTGAAATTGACTTTTGACTATGAACGCAACACCATTCTTCTTCTATTTTTCATTCCCAGCATGGTATACTATGTGCTTATCTGATTCAAAGTGGCCAAAGCTGGTCCATGTATCTTACTTACTAAAGCTTAGAATGTCCGTGTTCCTGTGCTCCATTTCGTTTTTCACAATCTCTAGTTTTCCAACATTCAAGCTGTGTACATTCCATGTTCTAATCTTTAAATGATGTTTGCCATTATTTTTCACTAGTACTGTAACTATGTTTCCATCTGCTGATCATAGGGTTTTCCGAGGCCTGCTGTGTAAGAAGTAGATGGTCAATCCTGCTTCCTAGTCTGTATTAATCTGGAAGCTCTACTAAAACCTGTCCCCCATGGGTGACCCTTGTGGCATTAGATGTACTGGTGGCATAGCTTTCAGCATCAACTTCATGGATACAACATCGGATTTGAGAAGATTATCTATTTACAAAAAATTTTGAAGGTCCATGATTTTCTTTCATCCAGTTTTTTTGTTTGTTTTTTAACTCTTTTTTTAATTATTATTATTAATTTCAATGAACATCTACAGAGATTTTGGAATTCCATTCATTCATTGTTGCACTTTTCTCTCCACCCACTCACCCCCACCCCCATCCCCAGTTCACTCCTCTCCTTGAAAAGCAAAAGAAAAACTCCTTCATTGGTACACAGTCCCCCCCCACCCCACACATCCCCACTCCCACCCCAAGTATACTCCACTCTGCAACCCTCATTCCGGACTCTTATGATAATAATAATGCCCTAAAATATATTAATTTTAAACTATTCTCTGGAGGACATTATGCTGAGTGAAATATCTCAGTCACAAAGGGACAAATATTATATGGTGCCGTTGTTGTAGAATGAGGCTGACATTGGGGTGGGGGTAAGACTGAGAAAAACTGGATAAATCATCCAGAGTTTTTAAGTGATGCTTTTGTGGTCAGCGTGGGCAGCCTTCTGGGAATCCATGAGAAGGGGTCTCCTCTTCCCTTGTCACCTTCTGGCTAAGCACCTGCCACTCTCACCTATTTGAGGATGAGGCCCACTCTGAATCTACACTCTCTTTCCTGAGAGTAAACTCTTTCTGTGACTCATTAAACAGTGACACCACCTGATTTACAAAGCCTTATGATGTATATTATAGTCAATAGAAATATATGATTTAAAATATTGCTGCATAAGAATAAACAAGAGTGTGATAAACCTGTATAATGGAGTACACACACACACACACACACACACACACACACACACACACACACACCCAGTCTAGTGGTTAAGCAGTTTTTAGACAGTCTCTTTCCATAGGATTTACAACCTCTGAAAACACTCTGGAGGGTCAGCTGTGAGTTGTTTTTTACTTGATGGCACATAACAGTAGAGGCAATACCATGAATGTATCATAAAAGCATTTTGCTAAGTGAAATAAAAACTCATTGCTATCTAGCGGATTCTCACAGAGACCGCTGTGTGTCAAAGCAGAATTGTACTTTACAGAGCTTGCTGGCTTTTCACAAGTAGATACCCAGACTTTTCTCCCGAGGTGCTTTGGGATCGACTCAGACTCCCACCTTCCGGTTGGTTAGCAGTCAAGCTCATACACTTGAGATCCCAAGACTGAGAAAGCACACGCTGTGTTTAGTGGCTCTCTGCCTCTTGCCATCCTTCTGTCTCTGGGCAAACTCACTGGGTTCCATGGTTTATTTACCAAAGTCAGGGATTTATTAGATCGAATGATCTTTCTTGTCATTTCTAGCTCAAAGTCTAAATCTTTTTTTTGAGTCAGTACTGGAAAGTGACAATTTGAATAAAACTCAACACACTGTCCTCCACACATGTTGACCCTGTGTGATTAGAACTGTCCCATAGTGGGGGTTTTTTGGACTAAAGTTTTTATGGAAGCAGGTCTCCTGACTTTTTCTTGAGGTGTCCCTGGATGAGTCTGAACTGCTAACTTTCAGATTAACATGGGTGACAAAACCACCTAACACAGCTGTTTAACACATTTGTTCTGCCCAGCCCCCTCCCATGGGAACAATCCTTTATTATTCAAATACAAGATGACTGCTTTTGAGAATGTGTTTTTTGACATGAGCTTGGGTGGGACAGCAGGAAAGTTGGTGGTTCAAACCCACCCAGGTCTGGTGGGCCACTGCCTTGAAGACCACAGGTTAGAAATCGGGCTGTAACAGCCTCTGTACACTGGGGTCACTGACTGGATGGTCTTATTTGATGGCAGACAAAAGAAGCCAATCATAACAGACCCGCGGAGTGGGGAAGACTCAAGAGTGAGCAAAAGGAGGAACTTGCTTAATCAGAAAAGTTCTTGTGTATGTGGTATGGGGGAAAGAATGAGTCCAAAGAGAGAAAGAAATAAAGGGTAGTGTGCTGGAAACAGAATAAAGGGCCTCACATTAATAAGACTATCTTATCCGAATTTCTTCCACTTTAGAATGAAGAAGAAATAGTTGAAAGCAGTCAAGATTTGGAGAATCTTGAACTGGAACAACTTGACAGTCTAGAAACTCTCTCTCCTAGCAGGTAAAACAGCAAAATCGGTTTGTAAAAGCCATTTTTATCCCCTAGGGGTGGGGTGGGGTGGGTTTGAGGACCAGGGTGAATGGTAATATAAGCTGCTTTATAACTGTAATATATTTTATAGCACATCACTTTTCCAGAAAAAAAAAATCTACAATGTTTGTTCCAAATACCACCCTTCATTTGTATCTGTTAAAATATCTGAGAACAGAACTCATGGTGGTCACAAAAGCAGCAAGCAAAAGAACCAAAAATGACCATCTTAGAAAAACCAAGCTTCCAAGGTTCCTGCTGCTGATTCCACCTTAGAGCAGCCCTGCAGCACAGAGCAGGACTGCTTGTGTAACATTTCCAAGACTGTAAGTCTTCATGGGAGCAGAAAGCCCCATCTTCCACAGAGCAACTGGTGGCTTCACTCCACCGGCCCCTTGTTGAACAGGCAACCGTTTAGACCACTGCTCTACAAGGGTTTCCTTTCTAAGAATTCACAGTGGGGTTTTAAAAAAAATTATCAAATAGTAAAGGTAAATTCATTTTAATATTAATTTAAGTATTAGTTTAAGTGCATTGGAAAGCTGTTGGTCCCCAAAAGAGACTTTGGAATGATACCTTTTGTGTTTTTATACATGCGAATGCTTGCCATTCAGAAAATCTGAATTAAGAAAATAAAGATGAACAGCATAGACACTAAGTTTTTATTTATTTATTTATTGTTGTTGTTGTTCCTAAGCTTTAAAAATATTCTTTATGCTCAGAATCCCAGTTAGCGCACGGTCACATCACTTGACCCACACCAAGTGATTCCTGAGGTACTTTTGTCTCCAGGCTGATTCTTAGCAGGCCCTCAAAGACAATCAAACCCAAAGGGACCTGTAGAATGAACAAGTATCTTTATATACTTGTCCTTGATGAAAAGCCAGTATTAAATTTACTTGATATTCTTTAGGGAGCTCTGTTGGCTTCATCGTCAGGAGTAATCCAAAGCCATGTGGTTTAATCCCACCACTGGAGAAAGATGAGCTGTCTCTTCCCATGTCATTTCCTGCCTCTGAAAACCTGCTGGCCGCTCGGCTATGAGTTAGTTCTGACTGACAGTACATAAGAACAACAATATATCCTTTTACTTTAGGGAGCACTCAGGAAAACAGACAGGGGCACTTACAAATTGAAATGCACCCTTGAGTTACAATAAATGGGCCAGCTAGTCTATTTTAGGGTGAGATTGTTGTTAGCAAGGTTGTCTTGGGAAAACGCCACTCAGCTGTTGTGTGACATTGTTTTTATTAAGTTACAGTATCAGTTGGGACATTTCTATCACTAAAACCCATACCTACATTTATAAATTTAAATCTTCATTAAATGGGTCCTTTAAAGTCATTGATGAATTAGTGTGTTAATTTACATTGGGGTAGTAAATCATCACTACCAGTGAGACAAAAAGGTCATGGCACTTCACTAATGAAACAAAAATATTGTTATGATTCTTGGAAGAGAACTTTAAGAAATGGGAAAATGAGCAAGGGGACTACAACAGAGCCAGGAGAATTATAAAACAGTACTGGTTTGGGTTTACCACCAGCTTTGAACAAATTCCCAAAGACCACCCATCTTTGCTGTCAGTTTAATCTGTAGTTCCTTACTCATTTTATTTAAAAAATAGTTAGTTGGATATGATGTGACTGAAAAATTCCTACCCTAAAAACTTAAAATTTTGTGAGGAAAAAGTATATGAAAGAACTAGCAGGTCACTCAAGGATATACATGATTAAATATCTATTATGGAGGAAAGTAAGAGAATACTTTCAATAGGTCGTGGACAGATTTTCAAGATTTTAAGAGGTATACAGGGTAGACGCAGAAAAGCTCTGGTGGCATAGTTGGTAGAGAGCTGTGCTGTTCATCCAAAGATGGGATTTCTCTGATGGTTCAAATCCATTAGCTGCTCCAAAGGAGAAAGGCGAATAATCTCCTCCCATGCAATTTACAGCCTCAGAAACCTCTGAAATGGAATAAACTTGACCACAGTAAGTAGGTAGGTAGTACTCCCCGACAGGGAAGCCAACTTAAACCACATATGGTCATGGATGAAATTTATGATGGCAAATAATAGCAGTGGGGGAAAGACAGCTACAAGGACTGGGAAAGGAGAGGAGGATTATATAGAGCCTTGAAAACCAGGTAAAATTTAGATTTGTTGCTGGAGACCGTAAGGAGCCTTTGATGTGTAGAGCAAAGCAGTATCCTAATGAAAATTCTGATCAAGGACTGGTTCTGACAGAATGCAAAAGTGAATTATGGAAAAATGGAAGGTACCTAGCATTTCCGCCATTCTTACTGTTGAATGAAGACCCTTGTTCTTCAAGAGTTCTCTGGTCCTATCCACACTGCAGTTATGGCAGCCAACACTGAAGACCCCCAGTGTAGGTCAAGTTCATGAATTTTGCATAGCTGTCATTTTAGTCCTGGCTACAGGGTGTGTCGGAAGCAGTGCAATTGGCACAGGACAGAACAGAGGTTAGGGCTGTTGTACATGGGGTTGCTATGAGTCGCAAGCAACTCGACGGCACATAACAACAATACAAACACGTAAATCACCCATGCCTCACAAGTAAAATCTACTGCAATCAGGTAATTCAGATAAAGGTTAAAAAAAGCATAGCCAGGCAGATAGATTGGTCCAGATTATATACTAAGAAATGAGGAGGAATCAGGTAAAAACCAGATGACAGAAAACTCTGGACACATATATCCAAGCGCCACTCTAAGGCATAAGAACGTTTGTGATGTTGGGACTCAAACTGGATTTGACTCTCCTTTTGGGCAGCTGACCATATGCTGTAGGAGGCAAAGCTGGCCTTTTTGCACATGGTGTCCTGAAGGAGTATGGGTACAGGCTCTTATGTCACAGTGGCGTTATGAAAAATTTCCCCTCTTAGGCATCCCAGTCATTTATGGGGTAAGTCACTTAACAAACGAGGTGGTTCAAGTTGTTCTACAGAGCTGAGGACATGTAAGGCTCTATCCCAGGCACAGTAGCATATTTGAACAGGCATAGGACTAAGATAGTCCATGGTTCTCAGACCTTGAAACCAAGCAAGTTGATCATATAAACAACTGGTGTTCACACAATGTTTAAAACCCTTTGTGAAAATACACATCTGCTGACAAGTTTTAGGTTGTTCACTGGAAATCATAGATTTTTTTTTTAAATCCTAAATTATTTTGCCATACAAGAGCAAAATTCAAATATAAATATTCAACATTTTTTTAATACAATTAGTTCATAGGGAGAAAAAAGATCCAAACCATCCAAGAGGTAAAAAGGTTTTAGCAATAACACTGTACATCCATATTCTACCTTAGAGGCTTCCAAGCTGGTCACGTTTTGGGGTTTTATTTGTTTGTTTCCTTTTATTGACCTTTTTTAAAAAAAAGACATCCCTGCACTGGAGCACCAAAAATGGTTTTGTGTTTGTGTTTGTTTTCTTTCTTTCTAAAAGGTTAGAATCCTTTTAATTATAAGTACCCTTCCCAGTATTTAAAGTCTAATTATGGAAGCATCTAGCAACTTCCTCTTAGAAAAAGGAGGAAAAAAGAGGAAATGCCTTCATAGTTCCTTCAGATTTAAACTGGTTGAATTCTTTTCTAAGCAAAATAAATGTGAACACAGTTCAAGAGAACTCTTCAGCAAATATGTAATTGCTTCACACAAGTCCTCATGTAAACAGGATCATTTCCACAACTAGATGGACATATTTTCAACCTATTACAAGTTTGTGGGTTTTGTTTTTTCTTTTATTTTTTTTTTTTAATTTAGGTTGTTTATTTTTCATTTCAATGAACATCTACAGAGATTT
>NW_006399781.1:6706940-6746800 GCF_000299155.1 Elephantulus edwardii | reverse complement strand
AAATAGACACATGGATATATTTATATATAATTAGCAAAAACAAGACAGTTGACCCTTTAAGTATCAATTAGTAAAGAATAATTTTAAATGAGCCTTATCAAAATGGGTCTTAGTGCTCTACAGTTTTAAAAAGTGTTAAAAAAATTAAACTATAATGCTAAAAAAAAAAAAATCCCTGCACTGACCCTGAAAGTAACCATAACCCGGAATGTTGGACAAATCATTTTTACATTGATCAAACAATACGAAATTATCTCAGCCATGTAAATAAGCTTCAGTTTGCAAAATAGAAAATAGACAAAATAGTTTCTGTAAACATTAAAAAGCTGCCTGCTAGATTATAAGCCTCGCCATCCAGTTGTATACTTTGTGTTTTCATCTTACTTCTTCCCACAGGCCTCTCAGTAGCCCACGGTTTTTATCCTCAGGTCAGCCATTTCTGCTGCGGTCAATCTATGAGTCTTTCTCTAATCCCTCTAACAATAGCCATCACCTAGATCTCTCCACTGTGTGGGCTGGTTGTTCACAGCATGGCCACATTTTTTTAATCCTGCTTTACAAAATAACTAGAAAGTACTCTTTTAGCTCTCAGCCACATCTCTTGGAACACAAGGACTGAGCAGCTCTATAAAACTTCCCATCTCATTCTGGTGGTTTTTCTATCATTTCTATTCAGCTTTCATAGCTACACAGGATTTGGCTATTTGTAATGAAATGCGTATATTTCCCTAAATGTCCTCTTAATGATAAGAGATTTCCTTCTTTCAGATTCATGTACTTTTTCTTATGCCAACACACTCTCTCCTTGCCACCACAGCCAAATACTCTTCATGAAAAGAAATTTTTATAACTGGTCCAACAGTATATTCATTTCTTTGAAATTGATAACCTTTAAATAACCTGGTATTTTCTAACATCACAAAATACACTTTGGCCTTATAAGTGAAAACTTAACTTTCTCTTCATTTCTTTTGTTATTTAAAAATAGAACATTTCCTAAATAGAAATTGCTTGAAACAAATTTAGGCAATGAAATAGATAATTTATACCGAATAGTTTCTGGAATCAAAGAAACATTCTGAGGGAGTTTTTTCAAAATACTTCTCCAAAATGAGAACTGAGGCACAAATGGGGATTTATACACCAATGTTCATAACAGCATTAATCACTATCGCAAGAACATGGAACAGCCCAGATGTCCAACCACAAATGAATGGATTGAGAAATTATGGTACATTCACACAATGGAATACTATGCAGCACACAGGAGCAATGACTTTGTAAATTATTACCTAACTTGGGAGGGACTGAAGAGATTATGCTGAGTGAACTAACCCAGTCCCACAAAGATAAATATTGTATAAAACCTTTATTGTAGAATGAGTATAAGGATCCAAGAGGGGTGGGAGAGGTTGGAAGCAGAGGGATGAAGGTGGGCAGGGGAGGCAGGGATTAATCATGGGGTTGTACAATTTGATGGGAGGGGTGTGAGGGAAATGGAAAGAATTTGTTCTTGAAAACAATATATTCAAATTTTGTAAATTAGTAGAAAATGTAAAACAACAACAACAAAAAACGAACAAAATACTTCTCTGTCTTCCATATTTATTTTACTGAGGGACTAGACAAACAGTTAAAGGTTTTTCACCCAGGGGTGGCTCAGTGACAGTGAAAACAGACAACATTCAAGTCCTATTAAACAAACGCAGCCCGACAAGGGTAAGTGCTCATATACCTCAGTTTGCAAAGGAGTGCTATCCTAATGAGTCTGCAATATATCTGACCAAGGAGCCCTTTCGAAACTGATTTTACTTTAGGATCTGTGGCATCTTTCCAGAGCTTCTCAAGGTCTTGTACATGCCCATGGGATGTCATCATTTTATCATAGATGCACGGATGATAAAGTGTTTTACCTTCCCCAGAAAAAAACACGTGGTGTTGTGGTACTATCCCCATTTTATTGGCACAGATGCCCATGAACACATCGTCTATGTAAAGACTAGAGTTAAGTGTCTGTGATGCCTCATAGACTTTGGCAGCCACATCACTGGAGACCACATAGGCAGAGCCAGAAGTATAGTCAGGGTAAGCTGGCCACGGGTACATCTCATAGGACACGAAGTATTTGCTTTTTTTGTCGCGGATGGGAGGCGCGCCACGATGAACATAACCAATCCAAAAGTCTTGCACACCAATTTGTGCCAAACTTTGAAGGTATTCAACCAGATTTGGTGTGTGAACAAAGATGTCATCATCAGCAGTCATAAGGAATTTGGCGTGTGGACAGAACGTTTTTGCCCAGTTGAACTGCAGAAGTAATTTAAGAGTAAGATTGTAGAAGGAATCAGTGAAGTCTTGCTGGATTATATCACCATACATTTCATCTTCCCTGACCAGTTTTCTTTGTAATTGTTCACTCGTCAGTGGATTAGAAGGCGTCCCTAAGGCAAACAGAGTTTTGATGTGGGCATTCAACTGAAACCGAACAATCTCCTCGTTGCCCCATGTTTTCCTAATTGCAGAACGACGTTCGTAGTTTTCGGGAGCAGACTTTATAAACAGTAAGAGGAGGACGTCTTGAGAGTGACACTTCTCCTCGTGGTTAATCAAGTACTGGAAGCTGGGAGTATCCTCCAAGCTGCGGTTAACGGACAGTCTGTCACTCACAAAGTCATAGCTATTTATGAGGTATCTGTAAGAGTAGGACTTCATATGGCTCACAATGTGGCTATCAAACGGGCTCCAAAAAACCATGAGGCTTAGTATGAAACAACTGGCAAATATCTGAACAAACTGCCATTTTTTAACTCGCCTGCTACTAACAAACATCTTCATGTCCATTCAGGTCGACTTTTATTTAGGATCTGTTTGAAACGGGCCCTTGCTTCGTTGAGACCATAGAACTGTGTGTTCTTTAGAACCAATGTCCATCTTAATACCAACTGGTAATTAAAAATAAAAAAGGAGCTTATGTCACAGGAACACAGTGTAGGATGTACACGGTGGCACCCCAGAGATTTTCCACACCGGCATCCTTCCTTGAGTTTGGTGGTCAGCCTCATGCAGCTGTCTTCAAAAGCTTCCTATTGTGAACTTGGAAACAAGACCTATGGGATTCACAAATAGAAAAGATGAAAATAAATGGATTGCTTAGTTATCACTCCTCCCAGGTCATTAAAAGCTAAAAGCAAGCAGATTGAGCTAGACAAAGACAAATGAGTAAATTGGTATTTGTCATGGGGACAGAGCCGCCTGCATTTTCTGAGGAGCATAAGGTAGGTTAGGGACTCTGGTGGACATAAGTCATTAGATGTTGAGCTACTAACAACTGAAAGGCCAAGCAGTTCAAATCCAGCAGTTGCTCTAGTGGAGAAAGATGGGTACCTCCATAAAGATAACTCCAGAAACCCGGTAAAGAGATGCAGTGAGCAGAGTGAAATTGTCAGCTGTGGATTTATTTTATCTTTTAATAGAGAAGGGAAAAGAATTACTCTGTACTGTACTGTACTGTTTTTTCCATTCAGAATACAAGGACTCTTTTCCTAGCCTTAAAAAAAAAGTTTCCAAAGTTAATATCTTATATATACTTAAAGTTCAAATTTCTCAAATATTTGGATCAACAAGAGTATGTTGGCTTGAATACAGTAAGGATGAAAGTAGATATATAATTCAAGGCAAATACTGGATGAAAAGAAAGGTAAAAACAATTTAAAACAAAACAAAACAAAATGCTTTACAGCTTGCCCCAGGAATAAGAAAAGTGTTGGATTTTGTTTTGTTACATCCAAGTATAGAATGAAGGAGGAAAGCCATGATTCTCAAAAGGAGAAAAGAGAGAAATGAAGTTCTCATATGCTGTGGCATGGAGGGACCTTCAACATATTAGGCTCAGTAAAATACGCCAGAGAGACACAGAGGGCAAGTATTGTATGATCCTACCTACATGAAGTATCTCAAAGAGGCAAATGCCTAGAGGACAAGGTCTACTAGAGGTCACCAGAGGCTGGAGGAGAGGGAAAAAATGGTGGACAACTTGATGAGCACAGAATTTCCATTTGGAGTGATGTAAAAGCTTTTGAAATAAATGCTACACTATACACACAGCGGGCGTTCTGGTGACCTAGTGGTAAGAAGCTGCACTAAAATGCACTGGCATGAGGCTCAAATCCACCAGCAGCTCCACAGAAAGATCTCTCCTCCTGCGCTTCTGAAAACCCAGCGGAGGGTCAGCTAGAGGTCGGTTCCGACTCGATGGTACTCAACAACAACATTCACACAGAAGGAATTCTGGTGGGTTAGTGGTTCTGAAGCTGCACTACAATCTTGAAGGCACACAGTTCAAATCCACCAGCATATCTGTGGGACAAGGATGGGCAATCTCCTTCCATGCTACTAAGCACCTCTGAAAACCAGCTGGGGGCGGGGACCAGCAATGGGTAGTGTCTTTCTCTAATCAAATTTCTTTTCACTAGCCTCAAAAAAATGAAACATAGATAATTCTCAAACAGATAACTGTTCTTTCTATGATTTTTCATTTGGAAATGCATCAGGCATCTCAGACTTTACATGTGCAAAACCAAAAACTAGGAGGCAATAGAATTTCGCCAACAGGCACCGTCTCCATAGGCAGCAGTATGGGTACCAATGCTGACTTAGTCATTTATGCGTCTACCAGCAACCTGAAAAGCTAGGATGATACTCCTGAAAGTCTTCATCCAGGTTAAATGGACATACACACAGAGGTAGGTTTTTACTCAGCACACAGGGAATACTGATAGGTCATTTTTAACCCATTCTCCTACCTCTCACCTCATCCTGCTATTCCCATTTTCTCTTTATCTGTGCCATCATGTATCTGCTTCCAGCTATTTAATACTCTGGATTGTTTCTTCTCACACATTGCTTCTTCCCGCCCATGCATGTCATCATCTCTTGGCACATAGACCAGTGCAGCCCCATTCTAGGCAGAAGGACTAGGACTCAGATCTCTAGCAGCCTCATGGTGAGGAGATGCAGTGTTAACCTGGAGGCACACAGTTCAAATCCACCAGCTGCTCTGTGGAAGAAAGATGGGCATTCTCTTCCTATGTGATTTCCTGCCTCTGAAAACTGGCTGGAGGGTCAACTATGCGTCTGTTCTGTGACTGTACGTAACAACCGCCACCACTACCCTAACTGAGCTCTTTACACCCCTTCAGAGGCTCCTTGCTAGTGACAGGTTTATGTCTATTTTATGATTCAGAGAGGTATACCCAACCCATTGCCCTCAAATAGATTACAGCTCTTAGTGACTCAGTAGCGCAGAGTGGAACTGCCCCAGCAAGTTTCCAAGGTTGTAAATTTTTAAGGAAGCAGAATGTTTCATCATTCTCTCACAGAGCAGCTGGTGGATTTAAACCACTGACCTTTCATTATGCATCCCAACACTTAATCCGCACATGCCCCAAGATACACTTTTTCAGGTAATTCATGGCATCCTTAAGGGCTCTTTGGTGGCCTAGTACCTGGGGAGCTGGGCTGTGAACCCAGAGGTGGCCCCGTACATCCCTTAGTGTTTGGTAAAAGCAATTTTCCCCCCCAAAACACAATCCTGTCTGGTACTTCATACACTCTGGTCATTCCCACAACAGTCTTAGGGCCTTCCATACCCTACCTTCCCTACAAATTCTCATCCTAAATTCTACAGACCTCCTTCTCTCTGAGTTGTCTGAATTGGAACACTCCAGCCCCCCAAGCATGTTCTCACTAATTTTCATTTAAACAGCACCCCTCAATTAGACCATAAACTCCAGCAAGATACTGTAGACACACTACCTTCAGCATGATAGGGTAGCACCTGACACCTAGTAGGTGTGAAGTATCGGTGCAAAGAACCATCCTGAGGGTGGTCACTGGGGAGAAATTAAGCGTTAGCTAGGTGTCCCCTCAGATGAGGTCCATGTCGCCATGACACCAGCCAGGTTTGCCCTCAGATGAGGTCCACATCACCACTAGCTGCCATCTACTTTCCATTTCATTCTGCCTCAGTGCGTGTATGTAAGATACTTCCTGGAGAACTAGGCTTTCTCCCCTGAGAGCTGGCACATTAGTCTCCTCAGCTTCCAAGAGGCTGGTAACACAGGCTCTTCAGTCAACAGCCCACACAGGCCAGGATAGTTAGACAGTTCAGTCTATGGCACAGCCTCACAGCAGAGGCCCTGGCCTTATGCCAGAGATCTGTCTTCAAGTAACCCTGACTCACATCCACTTAGGCCCATGTATGCAATGATAGCATGCCACAGTGCACCCAACCAGCTGTGAAACCTCCTTACCAACACCATGGCTTTCCAAATCAACTGCATTTCCTACCCCCTGTGTTCACTCCATGGAAGAATGACAACTGGAAAGGGCAGACATGCAGAAGATCCCCAAGAGGACAGGCCATGACAGTGAATCCCAGAAAATGGTGCAGAGATCACGACACAAGTCACACTTTACCCTCTAGGAGATTTTAAAACTGCATCTCAGTTAGGAAGCAACAACCAAGATTTTTTAAAAGGTGAATGACACACAGAATATACTGTAAGAAATAAGCGTATGGATGTGAAACTGAGTTTTACGTGTTGTGTATTCAAGATGATAATATAAAATGTGAGTCCAAAGTATTCCTATAGGGGCTGGTCAGTGTCTGTAGTTCACTCCTCGGGATTAGCTGGTATTTCTGGACAGGATGGGCCAAGGAGGGTGAGAAAGGAAACAGGAAACAACAGTGTCACAGAGTGGGGTCCGCCTACGCTTCACACAGTCAGTCATTCACAGAGAGCCACTTCCTCTTGGTCATTCACTGGTACTCAACTGTTTTAAGTAAGAAATTGAGGCCAAAATCCCCTTCTGCCTCTTTCATCCCACATCTGAAGGCACAGGCGGTAGAATTCCTACTGGATGGTTTTTAAGACAGTAAGAACACCAAGGAAATTCCCAATTGGAACTCATCTGCCACCTCTCAGCAGTGTAGCCTCTGAAACCTGATGGCTCACAGGCAAAACCCACTTCAGCATGTGTTTAGTATGCACACGCCTCAGCTTCGCGAGTGGTGACTCTCGTCTTGGAGCGCGTCAGGCACCCGTCATTGCACCTGAATCACCAGAGACACTCCTACCTCTGTCAAGACGCTGGGCTGTTAGTCAGCAGGTGGGCGTGTGCTGTGGCTGCTGGCACGTCCCAGGCCTTGCACCACCTCACCTTGACACACACACACGGGCCTGTGCATCCACCTGATCTTCCTGTATATTTTTATAAGCTGTCCCCAGAGAGTCTGAACCCTTTTCTGGAAAAGTGACAAACCTCCACATGTGGTGGAAAAAAAACCCCACACTACTTGCAGTACAGGATGTGAAGTTCTAAAAAACAAATTTCAGCACCCTCAGCAACAGCATGAATTGTTTTACTCCTGTCTGCATCAGTTATAACCAAATCATACTGAGAGAGTTGATCTGATGAGGGCAAGATTCAGGAACGGTGGACCACTATTTCATGTTACCCAGCTTTAATTTTGGAATCAAAAGAACCCCGTGTAACTCTCCCAGCTCCGACCCCGGTCACCAGGAGATCTTTCCTGGACAGAGAAGTGAAGCTGCCCTCTTCTGCATGCATTAATGACAAAGCCACAATGCTGCACCAGCTCGGGCTTTCCTGAAGAAGACCAAGCCACATGCAATTGGCGCTCGCTCTTCCAGATTGCATAGCATCTCAAGGCATCTTCAAAGCACTTCCAGCGTCCACATTTGAAAGGCAGGGGAGGGGTTAGAGCGAAGGCCACAAGCTGTCTGATCTAATGAAGGCAAATTCTGGGCCTTACAGGAAACAAATCAGCCTAGTAACGAATGCAAAGCTCAGCAGCCATCCATAGAGAGGCCATGGGCACTGGCTCCTTTGTGTGCTCGCCGCGTGGCTCAGCGCCTGGCCAGCACTGGAAACTCGGGATCTATTCCTGTTTGGGGCCAGATTCATTGTGTAACTGCAGTCAGCCTTCACCTCACTCTGATCTGATGGCTTAATCGGCAAATTGAGCTGAACACTAATGCAGTGTTACCGAAGGGAGAGAAAAATTATAGATGTCTGCAGGGCCTCCTGAAAAGCAGGAAAGGGCATGAGAGACAAGAAGAAATAGAATTGCTCAGACGCAAAGATGCAAATGGTTAGGACACAGCTTGGGTGGCTTTTATTTGGGCTGGGAAAGAAGAGATACTGTATTGTTAGCATTCTCTTTTCTAATAAATAAAAGTGGTCAGAAGAATAAAGAATTGAAGTAGAACTGAAATTATCAGAATGAGAAAGGTGGTGGGCTCTAACCCACATACTTTCAGTCTGTGAGCTGTGGCTTTCAGTTACTCAAACAAGTGCTTTGTCACGAGATCGATTTAAACTTGTCTAGAACACACTAGAGTTGATACATGTAAGGCTGTACTTCTCTCTACAACAACTACTCTTTTGATGCCTTTGAGCTGTGGTGCTGGAGAAGAGTATTGAATGTACCCTGGACTGCTAAGAGAGCAAACAGATTCATCCTGGAGAGGGTTAAACCAGGCTGCTCCTTGGAGGCAAGGATTCTGAGGCTTCGTCTGACATACTTTGGACATGTTGTAAGGAGGCAGAGGTTCTTAGAGAGGGACATCATGCTTGGGAGGGTGGAGGGACAGCGCAGGAGGGGAAGACCCTCTATGAGGTGGATTGATTCAGTGACTGCAGTAATTAGGATGGGTGTGTCAGAGGCAGTGCAATTGGCACAGGATAGAGCAGGGTTTAGGGATGTTGTCCACAGGGTCACTATGAGTCACAAGCGACTCGATGGCACATAACAACAGCAATCTCAGCCAGGCTAACAGGTCTTTTCATTGTTAGGATCCTAAAGCATTGGTAAAACTTACACTTTTTGATGTTTCAGTCAAGATGAAAAGGTCAGCACTTTTAAGTTCAAATGAAACTACTTCTACATCCAAGGTTTCCTAAATTAGTCCCACAAATATTTGAGTATTTGTGATATTAGTTATTATGCCAGACAAGGTAAAAGGTCATGATGTAATGCTTCAGAATCTCCAGCCTTGAAGCATTCTATCAAGTTGAGATGAGACTTGGTTCCCATTGAAGACAGCAGACAATATGCTATGGTCAAGTTCAATGTGTTGGTACGATATGGGGCTGTACGGATGCCAGGTGTTGAAAGCACAGGGACGAGTAGAGAGGTCACTCGAAGTTGGATCAGTCAAGGGCTTTCAAGGACACTAAGGATACACAGAATTTTGGTGGTTACAGGAAGAAGAGCAATTTTTTTGCAGGCAGAATAGCAGGGACTGGAGAGACAGGATATTACTGATAATGTGGGGAGGATGGGGTCTGCTCATGGGGAACGTTTGAGGGCAGCAGGTAATGTTTTGCTTTTTAATGAAAACACCTCTGTCCATTGGTTATTAAGCTTCCTGCCTTGATGCATGGGGCGGAATGCAAAAGGCTCAGAGATCCGGGTGCCAGTGCCGTTGGGACCTTGTACTGGTGCACAGTGAGTGAGAAGGGCCATGACCAGGGTGGTGCAAGCAGGAGAGGAAGGAAGGAATAAGAGAGCATTTCAAGAAGATAAACACCAGCATTCCCTGGTGGGAGTCCTGGGGTGGGGAGTATAAAAGGAGGATGAGGAGAAGGAAGAAGAGGAGGAGGAGGAAGTGACATTTAATTTCAGGTTCTACTGACAAGGAATGAAACTCCTAAGAGCAGGCGGGGCCAGATTTGGCTGTTGGTTTGTGTTGATCTAGAGGTGTGGTGGTGGTGGTGTTTTGAGGTGCCATGGAGTTGACAATGACTCATCATGACCCTGGGAACAACAGATCTGAACCATCTGTGCCATCCTCACCATCTCTGACATACTTCTGAGCCCATTGCTATAGTCACTGTGTCAATCCATCTTATTGAGGGTGTTCCTCTCTTTCCAAGCATGATGTCCCTTTCCAAGGAAGAACCTAAATTAGCTAATTAGTAGGTAATCTAAGACTGGAGTTAGGATTAAGGATCCAGGTGGGCGCTGTGAGTATGAAGATGGCCGCCATCATAGGCTCTCAAGAGGATGAGATGAGTAGAGAGGCCTGGAGGAGAAATGGGGTAAAAGGAAGGAGTCACGGAACAACAACGGAAGAACCACAAAGGACTAAGTCAGTGAGCACATCGGTAGACATAGTCTGTAGTATGGTGAGAGCTCCATGGGAGAAAGGTGGGCAGCCTCCTCCCATTGAGATTTACAGCTGCAGAAATGTGATAAGTAGGGATGAGTCAGCGTGGAGTTTATGGCCGTGGGTGTTGAACGCACAGAGCTCTAGGCAGGTTGACAGACACTGACCTAATAGTTATTCTTGTGCTGGGAGCCACAGACATGTCTAAAGGTGACCCAGCCCCACTTGAGGGTTGACGATGAGGCTGAACAAGTTATCTGTCAGGAAGAGACATCACACTGGACCTGAGATCTGAAGACTTGTTACCTTGGTGGATTTGAATTTAAAATGCATGTATTTTTGTCTCCTGATCACTCTCTCTCTGACTGCAGTAATATACTGTTGTTATGTGCTTTTGAGTCAGAACTGACTCACAGCTGACCCTCTATCAGATGTGCAGGGGCACTAAATGAGACTAGGAGAGATTTCCCATCTCTCTTTCAGAGCAGCTGGTAGATTCTAACTGCAATTCTTCACCACTAAGCCATTAGGCTCCCCTTGTAATGTATTGTTATGTACCATGGGATCAGAACCAACTCATAGCTAACCCCCCAGTAGGTTTTCAGAGGCAGTCACTTGCACAGGAGGAGATTACTCATCTTTCTCCCATGGAGCAGCTGGTAGATTCGATCCATGTGCCTTTGGGTTGGCAACGCAACTCCTTACTATTAAGCCACCAGAACTTCCTCTGTAATATATTGTTGTTGTTGTTGTTGTTGTTATGTGCCATCGAGTTGCTTGCCACTCATGGGGACCCTATGTACAACAGCCTTAAACTCTGCTCTGTCCTGTGCCAATCGCACTGTCTCTGACACTCCCATCCCAATTATCCCAGTCACTGAATCAATCCACCTCATAGAGGGCCTTCCTCTCCTGCCCTGTCCCTCCACCATCCCAAGCATGATGTCCTTCTCCAAGGACCTGTCTCTCCTCACAACATGTCCAAAGTATGTTAGACGGAGCCTCAGAATCCTTGCCTCCGAGGAACCACCCGGTTTAACCCTTTCCAGGACGAATCTGTTTGTTTTCCTATCAGTCCATGGTATTCTCAATAGCAACATCTAATCTTAAGGCAGGGAACTCTGGTGGCCTAGTGTGTAAGAAGTTGTGCTGTCAACCCAAAGGCAGATAATTTGAATGCACTGAGTGCACCATGGAAGAAAGATGGGCAGTCTCCTCCCATAGAATTTACATCCTCTAAACAGCCACTGGAAGCAGGAGTGGCATCCACCCTAAACAACAGGCCTCTGGGAATTCTGTGAACTTTGATAAATATTGATGGTTGTAGAGGAGCTTCAAGCCTTTTGTTCATGGGGTCGCTATGAGTCATGCTCGACTCTAAGGCAATCAACAACAACAACAACAACAACAAGAAGCACCCACTGGAGGGTAAGCTATCATTCAGTTCCTACTCAATGGCATATAACAGCAGGTCATAGGGAAATGATATTATTAGATTTTATATAATAGGTAATACAACACTTACAAGACTAAGGCAATCATATTTTATTTTAAATATATATTTTGAATTTGTATATCCATGCTGTTCACAATACCTCTCAGACATCTAAGGCCAGTTATCCAGAAGAAATTAATTTATGTGACCACACTGCCTTTCCTTAGAAATTTTAAATTCCAAAACACACACTGTTTAATCACAGTCTCTAAATATTCACTTAGAATTCTCTGCCTCCAATCTCCCCACCTATTCAGCAATCTCCTGACCTTTCTTATTATCCTCCCTCCAGGTCTCAGATGCACAGCCAGCTGCCACTTTTTCCCTCCTCTCCCTGGCTTCTGTCCTGACACAAAGACCCCAACTCTTGATCACATCTGTCTACTTCTCCTTACAGCAGCAGGATTACAGGAGAAACTAACATAGTAGGCCAACAGCAGCACTACACATGGAAAGATGTGCATGACTGTCCTTGTCCTGCATCTTCCCCTGCCCCCGTTGCTGCAGCAGCCTCACTAAACTCTCTCCTGACCCCACCCCTGTCCCCTCACTTTCCGTAGACAGTTTCACTTCCTGCTGCACGGAGCAAAGACATCAGACACATCTTCACTCCTCATCCCCACAGTGCTCTCTCAGGCAGTTCCCAGTTTCCCCAGCACTCTCCATTCCATCTTACAATACACTACCGATCACCCACCGTGTGCTGAATGTTGTTGGCTGCTGTGTTTACATGAACATCCATATATCTACACTGCAAACCCAGGGTCACAAAACAATACTAACCCTTAATATGTGTAGTACACCTTTCTATTTTTTTTCCTGGTCACTACTACCTAAATAGAAATGTGCATTTTTTAATTCTTTATTCTGATCACTACTATCTAAATAAGGAACTCTGGTGAACTAGTGGGTTGGGAGTTGTGCTTCCAAAAGACTTTTGGTTTGACTCCACTGGCTACTCCACAGGAGGAAAATGGGTAGTTTCCTCCTGTGTGATTTACAGCCTCTGCAAACCCACTGGAGGGTCAGCTACAAGTGGGTTCCACCTCAATGGCAGTGAATTACTAACACTTAAAGGGATCTCATAAACCATTTGTGGATTGTGTCCAGCAAAACTGAAGATCACAAATGGAGAAGGAATCAAAGGTCTGCTATAAAATGACTCCTTATTTTGACTATAACCCAAATAAAAATTGACCCCGAATGTCTGCATAAATAAGCATGACAATTTAATGAGAAGAATAATGAGTTAGGATTTGGAGATCTTATAGAAGACCTTATGCAAGAATAAAATTAACCACTTTAGAAGGAGCAATAATGTCAATCTGAGGATGAAGGTGTGCCTGATTCAGACCATGGTCTTTTCAATCACCTGCTATACACCTGAGAGCTAGACAATGACTAAAGATGACAGAAAAAGAGTGGATGTCTTTGAATTGTAGTATTAAAGAAGAGTGCTGAATATCCCATGGACTGCCAAGAGAACAAACAGAATGTCTTGGAGAGAGACACCATGCTTGGAAAGGTGGAGGGGCTGTGAAGGAGAAGACCCTCAACCAGCTGACACAGTGACTGCAGCAATGGGCTTGCATGTGTCAGAGATTGTGAGGATGGTACAAGATAGGGCAGAGTTCATATCTGTTGTTCAGAAGGTCATTATGAGTTGTAATCAACTCAATGGCACCTAACAACAACTAGTTGCCTGGTGGTGAGGACCTGCACAGTAATCCCAAAGGCACGTGGTTTGAATCCACCAGCTGCTCTGCAGAAGAAATATGAGCAGTTGCCTCCCATGCGATTTACTGCCTCTCAAAACCCACTGGAGGATCAGTTTATGAGTCAGTTCCAACTCAATGGCACACAACCACCACCACAAGTATTTTTCCTTTGCTGGGGAAATAATGATGTCAGTCTGGAGATGAAGGTGCACCTATTCCAGGCCATAGTCTTCGTGATTACTTGCTACGCATCAAAGAGCTAGATAATGACTAAGGATGATAGAAGAAGGATAGATGTCTTTGAGCTGTGGTGCTGGAGAAGAATATTGTACATACCATGGACTGACAAGAGAACAAACAGGTCTGTCTTGGAGAGGATGAAACGAAGTTTCTCCTTGGAGGCAAGGATTCTTAAGCTCAGTTTCACATACTTTGGGCACATGGCCAGGAGGGACCGGTTCCTGGAGAAGAACCTCATGCTTGGAAGAGTGGAGGGACAGCGCAGGAGAGGAGGAACCCGGATGAGACGAACTGATACAGTAACTGGGGTAGTAGGTTAGGTGTGTCAGAGTCAGTGAGATTGGCTCAGCACAGCAGGCTTTACAGTAATTTTACATAGAGTCGCTATGGATTTCAGGTGATTCAGTGGCACATAACAACAACAATGGCACTCTCCCTGAATGATCTCTTAGGAAATAGGACTGGATTAATGATTATTTTCATTTTAAAACTCAGTTTATTATCAATATCCACATCAATCAGTAAATCAGCCCCAATGATGCTGGAGGCATGTAAATATGAAATGTAGGGAAATACCAAATGAACAAATAGTCAAGGACAGGTCAAGTTTTTAAGGAAACTGGTGACATGAGATTCTAAAATATTATTTTCAAAATATCATTGAATCTTTGTCTTAACAGTGACAAAGCTGAAAAGTAAAGTAATTTTCAACATTTGCTTTTCTGAGCAAAGCCCTCTGACACAGTCTTGTAGCATGGTTATGAGTGTTGACAGGGCTGCTAGCTCTTCTAAATAGAATTCTTAAGGTTTCTTTTTCCTTGCCTCCACCCCACCCCAGAACAATACACTCCAGCATCTAACATGTAAGTGTTACAGTTTCTAACATGTAAGTGTTTACTACATGTTACATTTAAGTGTTAAGGAGCTCTGGTGGCCCAGTGGTAAGAAGCTACACTCCAATCCCAAAGGCATGTGGTTCGAATCCACCAGCTGCTCCCTGCGAGAAGGATGGGTCTTCTCCTTCTGTACGATTTACTGCCTCTGAAAACCCACTGGTAGGTCAGCAGTGGATCGGTTCTGACTTGATGGTACCCAACAACCATATGCAGCAGGAACTGTTCTCACAGTTTGAGCCTCACAACAACTCAGTGAAGGACAAGAATCACCTCCTTTAATAGAAGAGGACACTGAAGCCCCAAGACACTGGGTTAATCATGTGATCTCCATAAATTCCAACCCCTAGGCAACTCAGAAATGCTGACTGCTTTGTCTCAAGCTCCTTACCTCCCTTGTTCCCCCAAAACTGGTGCAGCTATTCCTTGAGATTCCATCAGGACTGGAGGGCAGAGAAGGGGACAGGATAGGGCCAACAGGCACTGTTTGCTTCACAATTTGAAATCTCGTGTCATTTCTATTATGCTATCGTCTGCATTTTGTTTGAGCGTCTTCTAGTTTTCTTTGTTAAAAGGCCCTTTTCTAAATGCTCAATCTCAGTTCCTTATCTCTTTTGGTCCCAATAGCATTGGGCACTGCCTTACTAGACAATGTGCAAAATGAGCCTCATGACTCAATCTTGGTTCCACAAAGATTGGAGGACCTAGGGAAACAGATCTAAAACAGTCAAAGAGGAGGGAAAGAGCATGGAGGAAATGGGGCGTGAGGAGAAGGAAAAGGAGACTAGAGGGGGAAACTATAGGACTCAGAGAGGATATTTTAAATAGGCATTCGATGAACAAGTATTTGATCAAATGAAAGGAGAAAAGTTATGAACACACACATATGCTAATCCTGGAAAAGCATTCATCAAAAGTTACATCAAAAGGAGAGAAAAGAGAGATTGAGAAAAGATGGCCAATGAGGTAGGTGGTAGCCCAAACTCTCTACAGCTAGGATATCTGAAAACAAAGATAACAGATACAGATGATAATCCTGAAGGAAGAAACGGAGTAAAATCATCGAATAAGGAGACAGACAGAATAGTGGGCAGTGCAACTTTCTGAACTTTTCAAACAGTTTTCTAATTGGTGTGGAAACCCAGAACTGTAATGGTGTCCACACTGGTGGCTAACAGATGACAGCAATAGTATTCACACAGTCCAGTCACACACATACTTCTTGCAACTTCACCCAGTGGGAAAGACGAAAAGCCAGTTCCACATGACTAACAACAGACTCCCGCCAACACCCCCTCAGTCTGTCCTCAGTTACTGTATACAGGCAGTGAACAAAGAACTGCACACAACCTCCATCCTCTGTCACACCCACCAGAAGATAGGAGGTGAATGACTCAGTCAGAGTGTACACCGAGGCAAAATAAGGCAATCACAGCACCAGCATAGTATCTGGAAATGTCTAACTTCATTGTCATATTTGAGGGCCAGTTTTTCTGGGTATATAACTCTTGGTTGACAATTCCCCCCCTTCAGTTTTATGTATGCCATCGCATTATCTTCATGCATGTGTAGTTTCTTCTGAAAAATCAAACATTGGTCCCTCTTTTCAGTCAAATCTGTTTTTTCTAAGCTCCTTTTAGTATTCTTTGTCTTGATTTTTTGCAAAATTTCATTGTGATGCATCATAATGGTGTTTATCTGTTGAGGTCAGTACTACTTGGGGTTTGCTCAGCTTTTAGAATATATATATTTCTCTCCCTCTTTCTCTCTTATTTTTAATATTTGAGAAGTTTTCTTTTAAAAAGTTTTCAACAATTTCTTCCATGTGTTCTTTCCCCCTGCCCCTCCTTCCTGTTCTGGAATTCCAATCACATATGTATTATTCCTCTTTATGTTGTTTCACATAAGTCTTATGCTTTCTTCACTTTTCTTCCTTCTTTTTTCTGATTGTTCTCTTAACAGATTAGTGTTGAGGGATTTGTGTTCTATCTCACTAATTCCATGTTTTATTTCTTCAATTCTTCATTTTATCTTTCCAATGTGTTTTCTAGCTTTGAGAGTTTAGCCTTAATATTCTAAATTTAAGTTTGCTGTTTTTGAATGGCTGCTAGTTTCTCATTTATTTTATCTATTTGACCTTGTGATTTTTTAAAATAAGAAATATTACATGTTTTCTGTGGTTTTCTGAACCCTTCCAATCATCCATTGAAAGCACCTAATTGTATTCTTTGTATTCCCTATCAGGAAGTTAAAATAACACTTCTTCCTCTGAAACACTTTTCTGATTCTATTTTTTTGTCACTTGTTTGTACCTGTACATACAAGAAAAATTAGACCTAAAGGTGTCCTAGTCCATAGGGAGTTGCAGAGCTAACTCAAAGGCTGCATCTCTCTGGTGGTTTAAATCCACTAGTCTCTCCATGAGAGAAAGATGATAATTCACCTCATGGGAAGTTTACAGTCATAGAAACCTGCTAATGGGTCAGTTATGAGTTGGTCTTATATACAAGGAGCGAGAATCACAAAAGAAACAGAACAGGCCATCAAAGGAAACAAAACCCCACACATCTCCCAACCAAAAAGTCTTGACTTCACCAGTGAAGAGAAGGGTTGACATTAGTCAGAACAGCTGAAGAGCTAACACTAATGCTACTCAAACGATTTCAGAATCTTGAAAAAAGATAGGATACTGCCAAATTCATTCTATGATATAAGCTTAACCCTAATAAATTTGTTACTTGTTCTTTTAGAATTGAAAATGATATTTTTTTTAAAAAACAAAAAAGCTTTATTAAATTCATGTTCATAGGTAGGGGAGTTCTGAAGGAAAATCCAGGAATGGCTCAATATGGCACATAAGATGTTAATGTTATTAGTAGTGATGCATCAGAGTGCCAGTAGATGAACGAAAGTACCAGTGAACCAGTCAATAAGGGTAAATGTTCAAAGTGCATGTATTCCACCAAGAAAACGCAGATTTATACAACTCTAATGACATAGGCTGCAAGGAGTTCCACAGCTATCCAAAACCTGAACCTCTCTGATGGTTCTAATTCACTAGCAATTCCGTGGGAGAAAGATGGACCATCTCCTGTGTGATTCACAGCCTTGGAAAACCTTTAGAGGGTCAGCTTTGAGTCAGTTCCAACTCAACAGCAATAAACTGACTTGAATGGAAAGCAATAAACCTATTTGTTTTTTGTGTTCATGGACTGGCAGTTTGAACACTGAAAATGTCAACACTACCAAAAGTAATCTATACAGAGGTAACTCGAGGTTGCTGTGATGATTAACACTGTGCCACTGGTGCATCAAATGCCATAATGGTTACCCATGGTGGACAGTGTTTGGTGGAGCTCCCAGATAAAGACAGGCTTGGAAGCAGGATTGGCATCCACTTCCTAAACAATATGCTCATAAAAAACTCCACCAGACAGTCAAAAGAGAGAGCATTAAGCTGAGTGAACTAACTCAGTCCCATAAGGACAAATACTGTATAAAACATTATTGTTGAATGAGTATGAGGATCCAAGGTGGGGAAGGGAAGCCGAGGGATAAGAATATGCAGGGGGAGGGAGAATCTGTTCTGAAAACAATATATTTGAATTTTTAAAATAAATTAGTATAATAAAAAAAGTGTAATGATTTGGGGAAAATCTTTGACAACGACATATCTGATAAGGCTCATTATTAGTCAAAACCAACTCCGTGGCAGTGGATAGTATAAAGATGATTATAAAAAGTGAAGGGACAGATAAACACATGTAAAACAAAATTATTTTATGGTTACCAGAGAGGACAGGAGGAGGGAAGGGACATGACTCTCTAGGTGGCAGACTCTTGTTACTTTGTGGTAGGTAACCCAAGTCAGGCCAACTGGACCAGGGCAGATAATGACACTAAGAAGAACCTAAGTAAAAAGGACAATTTTGCTAAATGCTGTAATATTAGGCTGCTTTGAAGGAAATGGCAAAAAATAAGGCTCCAGGAATAGATGGTATACCAATTGATATATTTCAGTTAACAGATGCTGCCATGGGCGTGCTCACCAAGTTGTGTCAAGAAATCTGGAAAACAACCACTTGGCCAACTGACTGGAAGAGATCGATATTTGTTCCTATCCCAAAGAAAGGTGACCCAACAGAATGTGGAAACTACAGAACAATCTCACTGATTTCACATGCAAGCAAGATTTTACTGAAGATTATCCAAAAACGACTGGAACAGCACATCAACAGAGAACTACCAGAAGTCCAGGCTGGGTTTAGAAGGGGTTGTGGTACTAGAGATAGTGTAGCTGATGTTAGATGGATCTTGGCTGAAAGCAGGGAATACCAGAGGAATGTCTATCTGTGTTTCATTGACTGTGCAAAGGCATTTGACTGTGTAGATCATAACAAACTATGGCTGACTCTGAGAAGAATGGGAATCCCAGAACACTTGATCGTTCTAATGCGAAACTTATACTTGGACCAGGAGGCAGTCATCAGAACAGAGCAAGGGAACACTGCATGGTTCAAAATTGGGAAGGCCGTACACCAGGGATGCATCCTATCTCCATACCCTTTCAACCTATATGCAGAACAGATTATCCGGGAGCCTGGGCTCTATGAGGAGAAATGTGGGGTCAAGATTGGTGGACGATTTATCAACAACCTGCGTTATGCGGATGACACAACCCTGCTTGCTGAAACTGAAGAGGACCTGAAGCACCTGCTGCAGAGTGTCAAGGACTGCGGCCTACAATACGGATTGAGGCTCAATGTCAAGAAGACAAAGATTCTCACCACTGGACCAATTGGCAGCTTCAGGATGGATGGTGAAGAGATTGAGACTGTACACAGCTTTAGTTTGCTTGGCTCCATAGTCAACAGTCTTGACACCAGCAGCCAGGAAATTAAAAGGCGCATTGCCATGGGAAAGTCTGCTGTTAGGGACCTCTCCAAAGTACTGGAGAGCAATGGTGTCTCTCTGAAGACTAAGATGTGTCTGATACAGGCCATGGTCTTCACAATCACTTGTTATGCATCAGAGAGTTGGACAGTGACCCAGGAGGATCGAAGGAGAATTGATGTCTTTGAGTTGTGGTGCTGGAGAAGAGTATTGAGAATACCATGGACTGCTAGGAAAACAAACAGATTTGTCCTGGAAAGGGTTAAACCGGGTGGCTCCTTGGAGGCAAGGATTCTGAGGCTCCGTCTAACATACTTTGGACATGTTGTGAGGAGAGACAGGTCCTTGGAGAGGGACATCATGCTTGGGAGGGTGGAGGGACAGCGCAGGAGAGAAAGGCCCTCTGTGAGGTGGATTGATTCAGTGACTGGGATAATTGGGTTGGGAGTGTCAGAGACAGTGCGATTGGCACAGGACAGAGCAGAGTTTAGGGTGTTGTACATAGGGTCGCTATGAGTCGCAGGTGACTCGACGGCACATAACAACAACAGGAACAAACAAACAAACAGGTGGTTTCATACATAGATATGGATGCGTATATGTACATGTGGTTGTTGTGTGTCGTCTGGTTGGCACCACCTCAGAGCTGACCCTTCAGCAGGTGTCCAGAAGCTGTAAATCACACAGGAAGAGACTGTTCATCCTTCTCCCTCAGAGCAGCTAGTAGATGAAAACCACTTATCTTTGGGTTGGCCACCAGAGCTCCTTATATGTGATGTGTATGTAGATAGGAAAGCATAGTCAAGTAAATGCAAGTGCATGTACACATAGACCTGTAGACCTACGAGTATAAACTCATTGTTGTATGCTGCATTTCTCTCTACACACACACACACACACACACACACACACACACACACACACGGGAGCACAGTAGTTTAGGGAGATTTCTTAGACCTATCCAAAGAACTTGCAAGATAAATTTACAATATCAAGTGATTTGGAACCATAGTCTTAAGGGAAACTTAGTAGTCATAACATTGTTCATAAAAGGAGCCCTGGCTGCATAGTCTGCAGGTGAACTGCTCACCCAAAGCCTGCATCTCTCTGGCAGGGGGTTCAGACCCAAATGGACTCTGCAGAAGAAAGGTGGGCAGTCTCCTCATATGTGATACACGGCCTCAGAAACCTGATGGAGGATTCAGCTATGTGTTGGTCACAGCAATGAGATTAGTTCATGAAGATAATGCTTAGCCTCCTAGCTTGGTGAGCAGTGTCTGGGGTCTTAAATACTTGTGAATGTCCTTCTAAGATAAAATTAAAAGATCAGGGACTACAGCCTTCAATACCGATTACATCTCAACATCAAGAAAACAAAAATCTTCACCACTGGGTCAATAAGCAACACCATGATAGATGGAGAAATGACTGAAATTCTCAGTGATTTCATCTTACTTGGAGATCAGGAGACATTTAACATTGGGGAAGTCTACTGTTGGGGATTGTCTCCCAAGTCCTGAGGAGCAGTGATGTCAGTTTAAAGATTAAGGTGCACCTAATTCAAGCCATGGTTTTTCTGATCACCTGCTTTGCTTCGAGAGCTAGACAATGAAGAAGGATGACAGAAGAAGAATCAATGCTTTTGAGGTGTGGTGCTGGAGAAGAATAATAAATAGCCCATAGACTGTCAGAAAACCCCAAAGAGCTATGTCTCAGATAAGGTTCAAACAGAGTGCTCTGTGGAGGCAATGATGGTGAAGCTTCGTCTCACCTATTCTGGGCATGCTGTTAAGAGAGGCTACTCCTTGGAAAGGAACCTGATGCTTGGAAAGGTGGAAGGTCAGTGAATGAAAGGAAGACTATCCGTGAGATGGGTTGATACGACTGCAGCAATGGTCTCGGGTGTGTCAGAGATGACGAGGGCAACACAGGACACGTGGGAGGGGGTAGTGAGATGAGGATGGCTCGGCTCTGTTGTTCACAGGGTGGTTCTGAGTCATACTCGACTTGCTGGCACCTAACAACAACAACTCACTTGGAGCAAAAGAGAGTTGAAGGATATCAAAGGGTAAAAAAAAAAACCAAAAAACAAAACCAGTCCAAGCGACCATGGTCCACATGAACCACAAAAGCTCTTTGAACCTGAGACCAGAAGAGCTACATGGTGCCCAGAAACCACTATCAAGCATTCTGACCACAGAAGGTCTGGGATATAGGAGGGAGGAAAATGCAGAACAAAACTCAAATTCCTAAAAATGCCAGGCGTACTTTGAGGCAAAGTCGGTAAAGCTTCGTCTTTCATACTTTGGACATATAGCTAGGCAAGGCTATTTTCTGGAAAGGGACATATTTAGAAAGATAGAGAGTGAGCAAAGGAGAGGAAGACCCCCAACAAGATAGACTGACACGGTGACTTCGGCAGTAGGCTCCAGTGTGTCAGAGATGATGAGGATGGCACAGGATAGGGCAGGGCTCAAGCCGGCTGTTCATAGGGTCGCTGTGAGTCATACTTGACATCATGGTGCCTAACAATAGCAATTACTGGACTGATAGAGACTGGAAGAACCCCCTTTGATAGGGACCCTTTGATTGTGGAATTGAAGTTATGTATGCAGGTCACCAAACTGGTTTGTAAAAGAAACAATATCACTTCTAAGTAACGTGCTCCCTTACAGAATTAACTATCAGAGAACAAATGGTCAGCACTTACCCAAAAAGCAAAGAAGAAACAGCAAGGAGGAGAAGAAAATCCAGGGCAATGGAAACAAGAACAAAGCAGAACAGAAATAATGAGCATGCTGACACAATGTAAAAACTGTAACTAGTGGCACTTAACAATTTGTATAGAAGTTGTTAAATCTGAAAAAATACTCTCAAATTCACTGCCATCATGTCAAATCCAACTCAGATTGATTCTCTGTTTTGTTTCCCAGGGATGCAAATCTTAATGGGAAGGCAATGTCTGTCCTTCTACCAAGAAACTAGTGGAATTTACCAAGTGGAGATGCCAGCCCTTTTGGTTCACAGTGCACCATATTACAGTCTGTGCCACCAGAGCTGTTAAAGGGGAAGCTAATTTGCAGTGCAAACTTCCACCTAAAACACAGTACAATAACATGAAAGATGAATAAAATACATGCCTCCCCCTTAAGACAGCATAAACATACTGAAAATTGCCGCCATGCCCCTACCACCCCCTGCTAGGAGTGTCCAGACACAATAAATGCTTCATCTGGGTCCCTAACAGATTCACATTCTCTCAAGCTAGTTTTCAAACATTCTAGAAATTTCTTGAGAGAGTTTTGCCCTATATAAAAACTAACCAAGGTACATTTAAAATGATGCATTTAGGTGGGGGGGGGGGGGGGGGGCGGGGTGGAGAATGAGAGATGAGAGGCTGGTATGAAATTCATCCATGAACCTGATTTGGAAAACCCTGATACTACAATTCTGTGAAGAAACGGGGGTGGGAAAGGATGAAGGAGACAGAAATTGGGAATGATTTTGTGGAAGATAAGTAAGACCTAGAAGAACGAGTAGATCTGAGTGTGGGTTTAGGGAAGAGAGGAGATGATTCAAAAGGAGAAAAGGAAAAGAGAGGCAAGCAGTTGGTTTAACAGGGTCAGGTATAGGAAGCAAGATCATTCCAGGAGAGACTATTATAGGAATTCTAAAAGTCACAATAAAGCAAACACATATGTCTTGAGGAAGGTGCAGCCAGAGTGCCCCTTGGAGGCAAAAATGGTAAAGCTTTGTCTCGTATACTTTAGGCTTATTGCTAGGAGAGGCTATTCTTTGGAGAGGGACAGCATGCTTGGAAAGGTGGAGGGCAGGTGAAAGAGAGAAAGACTTTCAACCAGATGTATTGGCATAATGACTATAGCCATAATGACTGTAGTGAGCTCGAGAATGTCAGAGATTATGAGGATGACACAGGATAGTGCAGGGTTCAGATCTGTTGTTCCTAGGATCACTATGAGTCGTACTCTATGCCACCTAACAACAACAATAGAAAAAGTTGTAGCTTGAGTGGAGAATACCAAATAACCAAGCTGGCATGACCTGAGATTAGAAAACGGTGAGTTGATGTTAAGTTATATTACGAAACATGATGATTTCAGAAATAAAGATGATTATATAAGCCAGTATGTGCTTACTGTCCAGCAGTAGCTTATATGTCCCATACTGGCTATTACATTGAGAAGTAAGATTTCATTAAGGGTTTACATCCCAAAGCTTTTCAAAAAGCAAAAGATAATATGAAACCTATGGTGCGTGCACAGCGTCCTTCTGTCTCAGACAAGCAACATTTGTTATAAGTTTACCACCAGTTATAGATCACCTACCCATCACATCCAAAGTGGCTGGCTACAGGCAAGTTGTGGTAAAGGCTTCAGAGGTGTCTCGGGTGCAGTTGCTCAATCTGAGAGGAGATAAAGGTCCCGCTCGAGTCTGGACCTGTTAGAAGCAGGATGAGAGGAAACAATGGGGAAAACCAGTTTTGAGAACGTGAACAGATACTATTAGCAAGATCCTGGCTTTTCCAGATCACAGGAGCTTGACTGTTGCTGAACCAAGTGCTTCTGATGATCATCTGAGATAATTTATTGACAATGTACAGTTCAGATCTGGTGTTCAATATGTGCTTAATTACTCTCTTAGAAATTACTCATGCATCTTTACTGAGGGAGCTCTGGTGGTGCAGCTCGTCCGGAGTTGCACTGCTAATCCTAAAGGCACTGCCGCTCTGGCGGTTTGAAGCCACCAGCAGTTCTGAGAGAGAAGGAAGGGCAATCTCCCTTTACTCGATTTACAGCCTTAAAAAAAAAAAAATACCAAAAACAAAAAAAAACCCAAAAAACAAAACACACAAAAAAACCCCCACTGGAATGTCAGCTATGTGTCAGTCCTGACTCATGGCAATGAGGGATTTTTTACCTTTACTATGATGGTGGCTTAGTGGTAATAAACTGTGCTGCCAACCTGAAAGCATGTGGGAGAAGGATAGGCAGTCTCCTTGCATGCAGTTTACAGCCTCTGAAAACCCACTGGCAGATGAGCCATGGGTCCTTACAACTCAACGGGACATAACCACATTGATGATTATGCAGTGTGGATGGCTGTCAGTTCTTAGTTGTTTTCCTTTCCAGATGATGAACTGTATTATTACTATTCCTCAAAATCATATTTATTGGCAGTGATTACTAAGAGTCACATAATTGTTGAAGCTGTAAGTACCATTCTTGGTTGACTAAAGGTGATCTGTTATCCTTGGCAGAGGAGAACAATATGGTCATCATAAGCCCTTAAAACACCAGTAATCAGTCATCAGTGTTGAGGCCACATATACAAGGTTTTCAGACCCTGCAAATCATACAGAAGAAAACCTAAGTTGAATCAGTTTGTGGTTATTCATCGTGGTTGAATCAGAATCAACTCCTGCTGACACTTAAGTCGTTTTCAGATTTCTTATAAATCACATCAGAAGAGGCTGTCCACCTTCCTGCCTTTGAACAGTTAGTGGATCTGAACTGTCTGCCTTTGCATTGGCTGTGAATCTCCTTACCCACTAGGCCTCTAGTCTGTTTACAGCAGCCCTACCAAAAAGCAAAAGAATGAACTGAGCATATCCATTTTTTTAAAAGCCAGTAGAGTATTTCCTGTTCATTTGGGAAGAAAGCCATTTCCTTCTCATTTCTTCCTAATCGCCTTCCTCTGTTGTTCTGTAGGTTCTGCAGCAGTCAGTCCTTAGAAGGAACTTGACCTTTCACAATCTGAAAGTCACTAAGTGCAGTGAGTCTAGCCACAGTGACCCATTTTTAAAAAGACGACCCATTTCAAAACCCATGAGTTATTATTCAAGCTGTTCTATATTTGAGAATTAGAAAGTTATTTCTTTTTCCTACAACCTCACTATTTGAATGAGTTGTATTTGGTTGTTGTTGGTTTGCTTGTTGTTGTTTTTTTTAAAAAAAGGGAAATTTGATCTCCAGTGTATCTGAATATAATGTCAACTTCTGCTTGATAAGGTCATGCACTTTATTTTGAAAATCCTTTACTAATCTATGTTTTCTCTGTGGCCAAAGCACTTATGTGCAAAAAAACCATGCAGGCTTTCCTCCTCCCTTGTCTCTCATCCTAGACCTTCTCATTCAGACCTCCCATCTGAACGCTTCCTGTCATGGCATTCATCCCATCTCAGAACCTCACTGCGCACCACCAGGCTGGCCGACTGAGTCAGCTTCATCTTCAGCGATCCCCAACGCCATGGGGCCAGGGATGTGTGGTCACCAAGTCAGCTGCCATGAGGTCTATTGTAACACATAGTGACCTTGCATCACACTGAAATGATCTTTCATGCCTGTGTCCTTTATGGAGCAGATGATCAGGCCTGTCTTACCCTATGCCCCTGGGTGGATTCGAACGCCCAGCCTTTTCGCTAGTGACCAAGTGCTTAACCGTTTGCGTCACCTAGGGACTCTTCATTCTCCAGGGGTGCTCAGAGGCTACACGTGGAGAGCCTAGAGAGAGGAAGTGTGAGAGGAGGTGGAGCTCTGAATGGGCTGGAGCCCGACAGGGGACTTGAGTATGGCACAGGATAGGACAAGGTTCTGGTTCAAACCCACCAGGGCCGCTGGCAGGAAGTCTCCTCCTGCTGGATTTACAGCCTCAGAAACCTGCTGAGGAGTGAGCTCTGAATTAGTTTCAACTCCACACCAAATGAGATTTGCGTTTTCAGATTCTGAATTTGCCCTGTGAAAAGAGTTGGCAAAAAAAGAAAAGAAAAAAAAAGTTCCCCCTTTTGTGATAAAAGAACAAATCTAGCGTACACTTCTTTCAAGAAAACTAAACCTCAGCTGTTAGTCACCAGATCATCTTTTCAGAAAGTCCAGGCTGGGATTATTTCAGGGCCACCACTTAATAATACAACTATTTTCAATCATTCTTTTCTGGGTCAGTTTCAGCTTCTCACCTCCCTTTTCCCTTCCCCAACAGGGACCAAGCAAAGTTTCCCAAAATAAAGGCACAGAGGAATTAAGTCCAATTCTGATAGATGTACTTTCATCAGAGTATTATCCTAAATATGAGCTACAAGCCATCCCCAGCCACTGTGAGGTTACAGCATCGGTGTCCTTTAACATAGTCTACAATCTAGGAAAGGCAACAATAGCACGGAAACGACATTGATGTGTACTTGGAGTCAGACTAGAAGTCTCTTGCCTATATGGTATCTGAACAGGCAAGTTAACTGTCACATCAGGGTGCAAAGTAAAATGAGGCAGGGCCAAAGTAAAGAAAAGCAAAGGTCCCTCCACCCAACTCCCACACACCCGCTAGCTCTTCATTCTCCAGTCTTCCCTGGTGCCCACTTCCTTGTCTCTTTTTCCAGCCACTAAGTTACCGAAATCATCATCAGTCTTGCGGGTTCATCATTTCCAATCCCACGCAGCCTTTCTAACTAACGGTGGCAGCGAAATTGGAGTCCCCCATCAGAAACAGGTCCGCAGGGCGTGCAATCCGCCTGGGGCGCTCAGGCCGATCTTGGATCGCTGAGCAGCTGCGGCCACGCTGAACCTCGGCGGGGGAAGGAGAGCCGGGCGGATCCCGGGAAACTGTTCACCCCAGCCCTTTCCAGAGCTCGGGGCGCCCCAGCCTACCTGCCTCACAGGAGGGGCAGCTCAGTCCTGGGCTACAGCAGGCAGGCGCCCGCGCCGGCCAGCCCGAGTGAACAAAGGCACTCGGGGGAGGAACAAACGAGCCCTGCTTCCCCGGCTGCTCTGCCGGACGGGCGGCAGGCCGACCTCGCCCCGCGGTGGGCCGGGCCTCCCGGCTTCCAGGAGCTCGGCCGCTCGCGGTTCGGGATCTGCTCCAGCCGCGCCTCCAGGACTCCAGCACACATTCCAGCCCTGGGGCTCCTCGGGGATCCCGCCGTGCGCTCTCCTCCCAGCCTCCTCCTCCTCCCCACCAGACAGAGGAACCTCGCCCGGTCCAGCGCGGCCCCTCGGAGTTAACCAAAGGCGCGGCTGGGCTGCGGGCCGGACGGGGGCGGGGCGGAGGCCGAGCCGCCTGAAGCCCCCGCTCCGAGCACCCCCGAGTCCACCGCGGGCGAGCCCGCGCCCCCAACCCGGCACAAAGAGCGAGCCATCCTGAGTCCAGGCTGACCTCCCAATCTCCCCACCCATCGAGGGGGCTCGGCCCCAGATTAAATGCATTTGGCTAGAGAGCTGTTTTTTAATTTATTTTTTTTTAGAGGGGGGAAAAAATCGTACGCTTAACCACATATTAAATCCATATGAAACAACTGCTTTCAGCCCGCTTCTCACTAACAGACAATTCTTTGGCACACACAGCAGTCCCATACGGGAGGTAAATTCTGACTTAAGTCTTGGTTCCCGGATGATCCCTACCGGCTGGCGACTCTTAAAAGGTCAGACCTTGCATTGGTGGAGACGGCGAAGTAACAAAGAAACTAAGATACAGCAAGAATTCAGTCTGTTCTTGAACATTTTTAAACTACGACGGTGAGGAGTTGGGACCATTCCCTCCCCCCGCCCCCAAAGAGTTGGGGTTTGGGTAGTCTTTTTTAGCTCCAAGCCCAGATTCATTTCAAAGTGCACCTAAAGCAGAACTCACCAAGTTCCAGCCCGGGTCCTTAAACTCCCCAAGCTGAGGTCGCCTTTCCTCCTAGCGTCGTGGCAACAGTCATTGATTTTGGAGAAGGGAACTTGCGGGCTTTAAATGTTTGGAGACGACCAGGCAGCTGGCGCTGTTCCCATCTCTCCTGCCCGGGCTGGGGCGGCTGGGGGTCGAGGGGAGGCGGGCCGGGTCTGGAACTCAGGGAGACGGGACCCGGGGCGCCCGAGCTCCCCCGCGGCGCCCAGCGCGCTCTTCCCGCACCGCTCGGCTTGGCGGCCCGAGCCCTGCCTGGCCCGGGACCCGCGTCATCATGAAGGAGATGGTGGACCCCGCCCTCTGCCAGTTCTCGTCTGTGAACACAACCTCCAGGAATTGTTGCCCAACGCCACTTCGGCTTAATTGGAGTAATTTACTGAGACTACCAATGCGGGAGCCGCTGGAATGTCCTCTTTGAGTTGGTGCCTCCAATAAAAGTACTACATGCACCGAACTTGACAACTTTAGGAAAACGTAGACATCCACAAATAGATTATAACTTCTTTATGTATTTGGCTGCTTCTTCCCTCACATACTGAACTACATTTTTCTCCTGCTGGGCTGCCAAGCTAAACAAAGGCGGTTCGAATCCCCTGGTAGTTCCAACGGAGAAAGATGGCTGAACTTCTGCTGTGTAAATTGTCGTCGTCGTCGTCGTCGTCGTTGTTGTTGTTGTTGTTGTTGTTGTTGTCGGCCATCAAGTCGGCTGCAATTCATAGCGACCCTGTGTACAGTATCTCTGAACCCTGCCCTGTTCTAAACCAGTCTCACTATCTTCAATACACTTACCATTACCCCAGTTACTGTGTCAATCCATCTTATCTGGGGTCTTCCTGTCCTGTGTTGTCCCTCCACCCTTCCAAGTATGATGTTCTCCTCTAGGGACTGGTCCCCCCTGGCTACATGCCTGAAGTATGTGAGACAGAGCTTCAAAATCCTGGTCTACAGAAAGCAACTTGGTTTCATCCTTTCCAATATAGACTTACTTGTTTTTGTGACACTCCAATACTCTTCTCCAGAACCACAACTTAAAGGCATAGATTTTTCTTCTGTCATCCTTATTCATTATCCAGCTCTCTGATCCATAGCAGGTAATTGTGAAGACCATGGCCTGGATCAGGGGCACCTTAATCTCTGGACTGACATCATAGCTCTTTAGCACTTGGAGAGGTCCCTGACAGCAGACTTCTCCAGTGAAATTTGTCTTTTGATTTCCTGACTGCTGGTGCCAAGACTATTGGTTGTGAGCCAGTCAAGCTAAAATTGTTAACCATCTCAATCTCTTCTCCATTTGTTATGGTTCTGCCAATTGGCCCAGTGGTGAGAATCTTTGTTTTCTTGATGTTGAGCTTCAATCCTTATTGACGTTTACAGTCCTTGACCTTCTTCAACAAAGGCTTCAGGTCCTCCTCAGTTTCAGCAAACAGTTGTGTCATCTGCATAACACATGTTGTTGATGAGTCTTCCTCCAATCCTGATACCACAGTCCTCCTTATAAAGTCCAGCCTCCCTAATGATCTGCTCCACATACTGATTGAAAAAGTTTGGAGACAGGATACACCCCTGACACACTACTTTCCTAATTTAGAACGATACAGTGTTTCCTTGCTCTGTTGTAAAGACTACTTCCTAGTCACAGTATAGGTTTCACATGAGAACAATCAAGGGTTTTGAGATTCCTATTTTCCGCAAGATTAACCACTATTTGTTCTGGTTCGCAGAGTCAAATTTCTTTGTGTAGTCGATGAAACGCAGGTAGATATTCCTCTGGTACTCTGCTTTCTGCTATGATTCATCTGACATTGGCGATAATGTCTCTAGTGCCATGACCTCTTCTAAACCCAGTTGGTATTGCTAGTAGTGGTTCCAGTTATTTTTGGATAATTTTCAGCAGGATCTTGATTGCATGTGATATTAATATTGTTTGATAATTTCCACACTCTTTCATGTCACCTTTTTTTTAAATGAAAATAAATATGGATCTTTTCCAGTCATTTGGCCAGGTGTTTGTCTTCCAGATGTCTTGGCACAATCTGGTAAACACATCCAGGGCAGCATCTGTTTGTTGAAAGTTACAACTCTGAAAACCCACTGGAAGTCAGCTATGAACCAGTCCAGAATCTAAGACAATGAGTTGAGGATTTTTTAACAGGGATGATATTTTGCAATAAAATTGTATCTGTTTACATAGACCATGAGTGGAAAATAAAAAAAATAATAACCCATATAATAGAATAAAAAAAGAGTTTAGTTTGCTATTTTAAACACCATTATACTTATTTCATACTAGCTTTTTAAAAAATATGTAGTTGCTTACATTAAGCTCTTATGAATGTTTCAGCCCTGCCATTCTATCTCAAATAGTACTTACAGTACTTGTACTGCTTTGCAGCAACACCTACTGTTACAACTTCAGAAAAAAATAATGTTATGTACAAATCAGACCTCAGATAATGTCAGACCCATAATTTATCTGATTCATTGTTAGTACAGAGCAAATTACACTTCTTCTCTACCAACTCAAATTATTACTCTTGACTGTAAACCCAGCTATTGTGAAAGTATAAAAATATTATTATATTCCTTTCAGGCTTTGGGGACTAGGCCCACATAGAGCCATGCATCAGCACATGTGTTCTATCTGCACAGGTAAATGGGATTGTGCCCAGAGGAAAGAGAAATGGGCCCCAACATGGATAAACACATGCAACACTCATGCATTCATGGAGTGGTGCATACAGTCAACACAGCACACAGTTCAATGATTTCAAAAGTTAGCGGGGGGATTGATGAGAGAATGCAGGAGTTTTGCTGGGAGAAGAGGGAGGGAGTGGATGAGAACTGTTGGGGACTGATAGTGTTGTTTGCCATTCACATGGGGAAAGGATAGCAGTCTGGGAGATCCGTAAACCCACTAGAAGGATTTTTTCAGGAAGGCCAGATCCTCATCACCTTCCAGAAGGAAAGGAGGACGAGGGTAGAGCTGATGGGATAAAATGAAATGCCTATGAATAGGGAACAAGAGAGCTCTGCTGGCCTAGTAGATAGAAAGTGATGCAACCAAGCCAAAGGTGGGTGATTTTAATCTGCGGCCCTCAGAACTGGTTTCAGTTGGTTTCGGTAAAACATTCTTCTAAGTGGTATAGCACTGGTCTGTCTATTTGCTGTACAGAAGTAACTCATGGTTGCTGTGATGCTGAACACTGTGACACTGATGTATCAAATGATAATGGTTACCCATGGTGGACAGTGTTTGGTGGAGCTCCCCGATTAAAACAGGTTTGGAAGCAGGAGTGGCATCCACTTCCGAAATAGCTTGCGTCCAGAAACTCTGTGTGAACTTGGAGAAAGGATGGAAGTTATACAAGTGTTCAGGTTTTTCGTTCATATGGTCATTATGAATTGTCTATGACTCAGCAGCACTTAACAACAACAACATGAATAGGAAACTCTGGTGAATAAGTAATAAAAGAGTGCATTGCCAACCCTAAAGAATGCAGTTTGAATCCGCCAGCTGCTCCATGGAAGAAAGGTGGGCAATCTCTTCCTGTATGACTCATGATCTACTGCCACTGAAAACCCATTGGAGAGTCAGCTCTGAGTCAGTACATAACAACAGCAATCATTTGGGGGGAGAGGAAGCACGTGCATGAAGACTGTGGATTGGTTGAGAATAAATTAGGTGGAAAGGAGTCCTCATGATGCAATGGTTAAACGCTCGATTGTTAACTCAAGGTTGTTATTATTGTTGTCATGTGCCATCTAGTAGGAACCTACTCACAGCTGACCCTCTAGCCCATTTTCAGTGGCTGTAAATCCCACAGGAGAAGATAACTGATGCCTTTGAGCTGTGGTGAGCTGTTGGAGAAAAACACTGAACATTCCCTGGACGGGCAAGAAAACTAATAGGTATGTCTTGGAGAAAGCACAGCCAGAGTGCTCTTTGGAGGCAAAAATGATGAGATTTTGCCTCACATACTTTGGACATATTGCTGGGAGGTGCTGTTTCTTGGAGAGGGACATGATGCTGGGAAGGGTGGAGGGTCAGTGAGGGAGAGGAAGACCCTCAACCAGGTTTTTTGACATGATGTCTGCTGCAGTGGGCTCTTGTGTGTCAGGAAGTGTGAGAATGGAGCAGGACAGGACTAGATTCAGATCTTTAGTTCATAGGGTCACTATGAGTCATATTCGACTAGATGGCACCTAAAAACAACAACTCCTGCAGTGCAGCTGGTGGATTTGAACCACTTGCCTTTCAATTGGCAGTCCACTAGATCAGTGGTTTGAATTCACTCATGGTCCCACAAGAAGACAAGACTTCCCAATCTGCTTCTGTGAAAATTTCAACCTAGGAGACCATTGGGGCAGTTCCGCTCTTGTGTAGCATCTTTACAGTCACAACTGACTCATCAACACACAGGAAAACACCTTAGCTCAATAGTGAGGACTGAAGTGGAGATAACAGACAAGACAGGACCTGTTTTGAAGACAGAAAATCAGGATATTTGAAAGAGTAGATAAGTAAATTACTTTGCCTGACCATCAGAAACTTACCTTGCGGAAGAGAGGGAAACTCTTCCCTGAAAGTACTGGGGTGAAATGACATCAAGATACTAGACTTGACAGATGAGCTCTGAGTTGGAACTTACATGTTGTCTTTGAAAGAGAAGCAGATAGAGACAAGTAGAAGATGGAGGTCAGAGGACTAGCGTGTTTTATTAATTTGTGGGGAAGAGACATCAAAAACCTGAATACAAGAGAACCTAGGAGACTGGGGGAGCACATGAGATCCAAAAAGGAAAGAGATGTTGCTGACTGAAACTGTGAAGTTGTTATGTCTCATCAAGGCAGAGCCCACTCGTAGCTGATCCTCTAGTGGGTTTTCAGAGGCAGTAAATCACATGGGAAGAGATTGGCCACCTTTCTCCTGAAGCTGCTGGTGGAATTGAACTGTACGCCTTTGGGTTGGCAGCACAACTCCTTACCACTTACCGGAGCTCTCTGAAATTGTGAATGGAGACAATGCCAAAGACCAACACAGAGTCAGCTTTCCTTCTTCGGCAAGGTTTACTCATCCCGCTGATGAATCTAGGTTTCCTCACGGACTCTACACACTCAGATTTGGCTTCTGATTTGACGTCAGGCTACATACACAGAGTGTGTGGCCTGTGGCAGTGGAGGAAACCCAGGAGAATCCTGACTGACTTCCCACTGACTGTGGAGTATCAATGTGTGTGACCTGGCTTCTCTCCTCCCCGGAGCAGCACCCGCCTCTGAGGGCCAGTGATGACTGAACGCAGTAATGACGCAGATGTGCTGGGGGCCACAGGAACATCCTGTAGGGGGACTGGATAGGCCTCATCTCATTTCACAGGCTGTAGGAACGGAGTTGCTCACTGCTGAGTTGTTCCTCAGACTATACCCTAGCGTCCCCTCTGCAGACGAGTCCCTGCAACACAGTAGTGCTGCTGCTGCTGCTGGTAGTATGTAGCCATTCATACTTGAGCCTCCAGCAGGTTTTCAGAGACAGTAGTCACATGGGAGAAGATTGTCCATCTTTCCCCTGCAGAGCTGCTGGTAGATTTGAACCACATGTCTTTGTGTTGGCAGTGCAACTCCTTAACCTCTGAGCCACAAGAGCTCCTCCAGCTCTAACTCTGGAAATATGTCCTCTGTAAACACTGCGTTCCACATTAAAATGATGCCACATCTCCTCTGCTGCCCCATCTCTCCAAGTGCCTACACGGCCCTCCCTCCCACACGTATGTCCTTCCTGGGGGCTCTCTTCTCGCTCCACTTGCCCCATAGAGCCCTCATTCATTGAATGTAATTTCATACATGTTCTTGAGCCCCAGACTTGAACTTCTTCATGACAAGTGTCCTTTAAGACTTGGATTGAACTTGTCTAAATGGAATGCCTAAGTATATATGCTTGTGAGCAGTGAATGAATTGGACTTGAATACCCCAAGCTCAGAACCTTCTTCTTTCTCTTCAGTGGGCCTAGCCCAGGACAGAGCAATTACACAGCAATTGACAGCACTTGTCATTGTATCAGTTCTCTACAGCCCTGAGAGTCCTGGGAGTCTGGGAGGAGAAGGACACATCCTGCCCATCGAGATTCTTTCAGAGCATCCCCTCCTAAAAATGTCCCCACAGATGCACGCAGATGAAACTAAGAGAACCAGACTTTGGTCAAGCACCTTCTCTTCGTCAGACACCCTGACTTTCCTTCTGAGAAGCCTCACCCATAGTACAATAATGCCCAATGTTCTTTTCCCTTGATGCTGTCAAAGGTCAAAAGCTGCCTGGGACAAACCAATTTTTTTTTAAAAAGAAGCTGCCTGTGGACCTAGCAGCCTCTTTCCTTGCTTCTACTCCTGTGCTCTGACACCACGCAATACACTCCCTAATTCCAGGGCCTTGGAGATTAGGGGAAACTGTACCAGATACACCAAGAATCAAGGAAGAGAGGAACTGGTGTGAATTGCTCCACACCACAAAGAGGCACTTGCCACAGGTCTTTCAGAAACCCATCTGGTCCCACATTCTCCTGGATGTTGAGGGGGTGGTGGTGGTGTGGGGACTAGCTGGTCATCCCCTTTCCACAAGATCCAGCATCTCCTGTGTGCCAGTCTAACACCCAGGAGGGACCCCCGGGTGCAGGAACTAGGAAGCTGGTACAGTTTCCCCTACTGCAAGTGCATCTGTGGTCCCTGCAAGAGTGACCCTGTCTCATTCCCACCCAAGGGTCTCTCAGCATTTCTTTCGCCTTCTCCACTTGCACATCAGCACAGCTTTTACACTCCCAGGTGCCACCAGGCTTCTGTGCCCCTAAATTATTTCTGCTTTTCCTACGCGGAACAACAAATCCAAATTCTAGAGTTGTTGTGTATCACTGAGTTGGAACCAACCCATAGCTGACCCTCTAGCAGATTTGCAGAGGCAGTTTTATTGCACAGGAGGAGATTGGCCATCTTTCTTCCTCAGAAGCTGGTGGAGTCAAACTCTGTACCTTTGGGATTGCAGCGCAAAGGGACACTCTTGACTGCTTGGCACATATTTTAAAAGACATTTGGCATTCAGTCTTGTCATAGCTATCTAAACAGACTAAATCAACTTGAGTCCTCAGACAATGTGGTGTAGAGGAAAGGAAAATCTTAGAGCCCATGGAGATGTTCAGAAAACAGTTATTAACTGAGCTATGCATTCAACCAGTTCAGATCTACTGTCTACTGGAAAGTTAGCATTTAATGAAATATTTCATTTAAAAGGAAACAAAATCATCATTCCTTAATAGTAACTACTGAGTGTTTGTGGCTTGTTTTAAGGTCATACATGGTACACATGTAGCTTTGGTGGCCTAGTGGCAAGAAGTTGTCCTGTAATCCTGAAGGCACAAGGTTCAGGGCCACCAGCTGGTCCACAGGAGAAGGTAGGGCAATCTCCTGTGCTTTTAACTGCTTGTGAAAACCCACCAGAAGGTCAGCAATGGGTTGGGTCCAACTCAGTAGTTCACAACAACAAAGACAACAACATGGTGACTACAGCAATGGACTCAAGTATATCAGAGATGGTGTGGATGGAACAAGCTAGGACAGGATTCAGATCTGTTTTTCTTAGGGCCACTGTGAGTTGTACTCAACTTGATAGCATCTAACAACACGGTTCAAATTCTAGTCTAATTCTAGAAGCCAGTTGAAAGTCCGCCTGGACTTTGTGCTGTTGTGTTGAGTACCGTCAAGTCAGAACTGACCCATATGTGACCCTCCACTGGGTTTTCAGGCAGTCTAATCGCACGGGAGGAAATTGCTCATTTTTCTCCTGAAGAGCAGCTGATGGATTCAAACCACATGCCTTTGGGAGTGCAGTGCAGTTTCTTACCGCTAGCCCATCAATGCTCCCTAACTGTGTTTATTTTGAGTATTATTTAAATTAAATGGACTAAGTGCAACCAGGGCATGTATGATGAAACTTAGTATTATATATTTTGGGCATGTTGTCAGGATGGGTCAGTCTTAGGAAAAAAAGACATCATTCTGGGGCAGGTGGAGGGTCAGAGAAAGAAAGGAAGACCTTCAACAGGAGGAACTGACACAGTGACTACAGCAGAGGCCTGCAGCATGTGAGAGAGTGTGAGATGGCACAGGATAAGATAAGGTTCCAATTAGCTGTGCATCGTGTCGCTAGGAGTCACAGACAACTCAATGGAACATCACCACAGCATTTAGTCAAAAGCCACAAGTGTTCTTGCTACACTGAGATTTTTCTTATGACAGCATTTCCAAAAATCCGGTTCTAAACTCGAGGTATATCTCTATGAACCAAAACAGTATAAACAGCATGAGTCAGTCCTGCTTAACCTAATGGCCTACAGTTGTAAAGTTCAATTCCCTTTGCCATCAAATCAATGTCCTTGAGTTGTGGTGCTAGAGAAAAGTACTGAACATGCCATGGACTGCCAAGAGAACAAACAGGTCTTTCCTGGAAAGGGTGAAACTAGACTGCTCCTTAGAGGCAGAAATTTTGAAACTCCTTCTCACATGCTTTGGGCCTGTTGTCAAGAGGAACCAGTTCTTGGAGAAGGACATCATTCTTAGAAAGGTGACGGGTCAGTGCAGAAGACCCTGGAGGAGATAGGTTGACATAGTGACTGTGCCAGGGCCGTCAGGTGGATCCAAGACAGTGAGTTTGGATCAGGATAGGACAAGGTTCAGCTGTTGCTCATAGGCTTACTATGAGTTATAGTCAACTAATGGCACATGACAATAACATAACTGCATAGTGCAAAGCAGAATTTGCCAAGGCCATAAACTTGGCCCAAGCAAAGTACCTCATCTTTATCCCTCAGAACAGCTAGTAGATTCCAGTCGTTGACCTTTGAAGATGGCAGCTGAGTGCCAAATCACTGTGCTACCAAGGCTCCTGGCAAGCCTAATATTAACACCTAATTGACCTACTGATGTAAAGAGCCTTAGAATGAGAGAACAATGTTCTTGAGATTTATGATATTAAATTGTAGAAAGAGATTCATGGAATAGTAGGAAGATATAGAATGCTAAGAATATAAAGATGGAAATGGATTACAATGCAGAGGCTCTTCTCAACCGTTTGATTCTAATTATTTTAGAAACTTTATTTAATGTTGAGGCAATGATGTCAATCTAGAGATTAGGGTGCGCCTGATACTGACCATGGACTTTGCAATTACTTGCTTTCCATCAGAGAGCTGGATAATGACTAAGGAAGACAGAAGAAGAATCTTTGCCTTTGAGTTGTGGTGCTGGAGAAGAGTCTTGAACATACCGTGTATGAACCAAGAGAACAAACAGGTCTGTTCTAGAGAGGGTGAAACCAAGTGGCTCCTTGAAGGCAAGGATTCTGAAGCTTCATCTGACATACTTTGGACATGTTGCAAGAAGGAACTAGTCCTTGGAGAAGGACATCATGCTTGGGAGGGTGGAGGGACAGTGCAAAAGAGGAAGCCTCTGGAGGAGATGGATTGACTCAGTGACTGGGGCAATGAGGGTTGATGTGTCAGAGTCAATGAGCCTGGCACAGGACAGGGCAGGCTTCAGAGCTGTTATACATTAGGGTCACTATGAGTCAGAGGTGACTTGATGGCACACAACAGCGACAAATTTCCTTTTGCCAGCAATTTGCCATTATTTACACACACAATGATAAGTTATTACACTTTTTGCAGTTTCTTTTTTAAGTGAAGATTGTTGGGTTCCTATCATATCCCTGTTGCAATTATTAGCAGTACTGCCTTTTCTGCAAATTGAAGCCATCCTTGTCTTCCTTCTCCAGTGTTCCCGGAAGCTCCTCGGTTTTCCGGAAATCTCTCACATGGTGTCTAGTTATGTTTGGTTGGTAGACGTACCTATGTACCCTGGTTCTGAAGGTCAACCCAGATTTCTTACACCTGGGCCATAAACAGGTGAGGGCTGGAGCTAGGTCTCTTGTTCTGGCCTCCTCACCTATGTGGTTGTGTGAACGCTGTACTATAGTGACAAACTGGTGGTTATTTCAGTGAATTAGCATACCATCTTGGCCCATCCATTTCCCTGAATGGGTTTAAAAGCTACAAGGGCAACAGTTTGACCTCAGTCAAGTTACTTAATGTTCCAAGTCCTCCCGATTTCCTCTTCTATGAAATGAAATGAAATAACAATACTTATTTTTTCCCCCTTCACAGATTGGTATCTGTTTCTTAAAATCTATTGTTTGTTTGTTCAATAAACATTTATTGAGAATTTACCTGCTTGTAAGGCCCTGGGGATAAAGATGAATAAGATAGGACATCTGTCCTGAGGAAACTCCTCATCACATGTTTGATAGACCAAATGAGACAATACACATTATTAAAAAGAACCCCACAAAACAACATAAAACAAAAACAATTTAATAATCCCTGAAATCCCAGATTTGCTCACTTGAATTAAGATTCAAGAAGTCATTGTTATCATATCAGAACCAACTCATAGGTGACTCTCCAGCAGGTTTTCAGAGGCTGTAAATCACATAGGAGGATATTGCTCATCTTTCTCCCACGGAGCAGCCAGAGGATTTGAACTCCACACTTTGGTTTGGTAGCACAACTCCTTATTCACTATGCCACCAGAGTCTAAGATTAGTGGGAGTTAGAATCAATCTCATTTCCAAAAAGTGCTGTTTACATGAAATTATTTTTTCATTATTTAGTACAATGTTATAAGGGAGTGTGTCCTTCTAGATAAACTTTAATAATTGTACTTATTTGTACTCTATTCTGTCTTAAAAGGGATTTGGGGTGCTTTACTCATGAGGAAAATTAAACCAAATACAATTAACCGAAGACAAAATAAATGGAGATACAAAAGAGGAGAGTAAGGGACAGATGGTCTTCCAGGAACCAGGAAAGGGTTTATATCTGCCAGATCTTTAATTAATCCTTAAAACGTCATTAGCGTCAACATGATTACTGTATGAGTCTCTGCACTGCTTGATGTTCTCACCATACATGAAGTCCACACAGTTCTGAGAATTGATTGTGTAATTCTGGAACATTAAAACAGAAGGATGGAAAACTTAGACATGTTTCTAAGTTTGAACTTCAGGACCTTATTCTGTGCTTCATGAAGCAGGTTACCCATCTTGCTGGCTACAGACAGACCCTTCTCCCCACCAGACCCCCCACTGGCCTCCTGGAGGGGCCACACCTTGACCTACAGAGACAGCCATCTCCTGGATCTAGTCGCCTTCAGCCTCCTACACTCTTCATCCAAACCTGCTTTCCACCTCCTTACAGAAGATGGTTCGCATTTCACCTCCTCTAAGACCTCTCTCAGACCTCTGGTGACATGGTTTTGTCTGCCATCAAATCAAAACCAACTCATAGCTGACTCTCCAGCAGATTTTCACAGGCAATAAATCATCCAGGAGGAAACTGACAATTCTTCTCCCTTGGAGCAGCTAATAGATTTGAACTGCTTGCTTTGGGATTGCAGCACAATTTCTTACCACTTGGCCATCAGAACTCCCTTCTGGTGGCATAGCCCATAGAGAATAGTGCTACTAACCCAAAGGCCAAGCGTCTCCTCATGGTTTGAATCCACCAGCTGTTCAGAAGGAGAAAGATGGGCAGTCTCCTCCCATCATGATTTATGTTGTTGTTGTTGTTATATGCTGTCGAGTCGCTTGCGACTCATAGCGACCCTATGTACAACAGCCCTAAACCCTGCTCTATCCTGTGCCAATCTCATTGCCTCT
>NW_006399781.1:6671851-6706050 GCF_000299155.1 Elephantulus edwardii | reverse complement strand
CTGCGACTCATAGCGACCCTATGTACAACAGCCCTAAACTCCGCTCTGTCCTGTGCCAATCGCACTGTCTCTGACACTCCCATCCCAATTATCCCAGTCGTAGGAATGGTAATAGATGTAGAGAAAAATTTCTTAGAGCAGGGAAGGATACTTAAGATTTCCACATCTAATCTAGTAAAATGGATTGATACGATGACTGTGACAATGAGCTTGAGAAAATAAGATAGTGCAGGATAGAACAAGGTTCAGATCTGTTGTTGATGAGCCTTAGGTGACTCAATAGTAGATATCAATAGCTGGCCTAGTGGTAAGAAGTTGTGCTGCAATCCCAAAGGTGCCCAGTTCAAATCTACCAGCTGCTCTGCAAGAAAAGGATGGACAATCTATTGTGTGATATCCTGGAGGGTCAGCCATGGGTCAGTTCTGACTCGATGGCACAAAACAACATGAAAAAGGAAGTTATGTCAGTAGTAGAAATAGACTAGGAACCTCAGTTTCCTTAAACTCAGTATTTTTAGAAAACCATATAGATTTCTTTTTTATTTATGTCTTATTTAAAAATTAGCAAACACCACTTAAGACACACCATAAACCTAGGCCAAGAGTGACAGCACAGTGTAGTGGAAAGAACATTGCCAAAACTGTAGATCTTGTGCAAATGCCTTTTTAGCTTTCATCTTCTGAAAACCAGAGGTTGAGCTGATGGCCTTTAAAGTGTTACCTGCGTCTGTATTATAAGCCTGCTAGACTGTTCGGGATCTCTGGTGGCATATTCTGGACTGAGTTATGCCACTAAGCAAAATGTGGGCCTCTCTGGTGGATGGAATCTACCAGCGCTCTAGAGGAGGATAGTGGACAGTCTTCTTGTCTTTTTGTTTGCAACCTCAGAAATCCCATGGAGATTTGCTGTGAGCTCTGACTCAAGGGCAGTGAGAGACCAACTGTTGTGCTCGTCTTGCCTTGCGAGTACCTGTTGTGATGGTTAGTTCCATGTGCCAATTTAGCTAGGCTTTCCTGTTCAGCTACTAGATCACCCTTCATAGGGTGGGCCAGAGCTTAAACTCCTTGCCTTTGAGTCAGAAACAACTCCTAGCTGACTTTCGATTGGGTTTTTGGAAGAGGTTAATTGCATCGTGGTAGAATGCCTATCTTTCCTTCCGTAGAGCTTGGGTGGATTTGAACCACTCGAGAAGCCCTGATTTTGAGTTAGCAGAGTAACTCTAATGACTACAGCACCAGAACTTGTCATGAGGATTACTGTTGTTATTGGATGCTAGACAACCAATGAACAACTGATCTGAACCTCCCTGTCCCAGCCTGTACCAACCTCATGTCCTCTTATATGTACCAGCCCATGGGTATAGTCACTGTATCATTCCATTCTGTTAAGGGTCTTCCTCCCTTTCTCTGACCTTTTACCTTTCCTAGCATGATGCTTTTTCCCGTACTCTGGCCCCTCCTGCCCACATCCCCAACATGAGTGAGACCAAGATTTACCAGTCTTGCCTCTAAGAAGCACCCTGTTTGCACCTCCCTCAAGACAGAATTGTTTGTTCTTTTGGCAGTTGTTGAGATGCCCAGTACTCCTCTCCAACCCCACAATTCAAAGACATCAATTCTTCTTTAGTCATTCTTATTCACTGTTCAACTTTCAGATGCATAAGAAGCTATTGAAAATACCATGACCTGAATCAGACATACCTTAGTCTTTAAACTGACATTCCTGCCCTCTAGAACTTTGGAGAGTTCCTTGACAGCAGGTTTTCCCAATGCAGTGCACATTTTTTTTTTTATTTCTTAACTGGTTGTTGTGTTGTTATGTGCCATCGAGTCGCTTGCGACTCATAGCGACCCTAGGTACAAGAGCCCTAAACGCCGTTCTATCCTGTGCCAACCTAGCCATCTCAAATGCACTCATTCCTGCCACTCCAGTCACAGAATTGATTCATCTCATTGAAGGTCTTCCTCTCCTTCGCTGCCCCTCCACTCTCCCAAACATGATGTCCCTCTCCAAGGACCAGTCCCTCCTTGCAACATACCCAAAGTATGTCAAATGAAGCTTCAGAATCCTTGTCTCCAAGGAGCTTTCTGGCTTTACTTTCTCCAGGGCAAACCTGTTTGTTCTCCTAGCAGTCCATGGTATATTCAACACACTTCTCCAGCACCACAGCTTAAAGGCAGAATTCTCTTTTTATCATCCCTATTCACTATCCAGCTCTCTGATGCATAGCACGTAATTGCAAAGACTATAGCTTAGATCAGGTGCACCTTAGTCTCCAGCCTGATGTCATTGCTCTTCAGTACTCTTGAGAGGTCCCTCACAGCTGACTTTCCCAATGGAATTCATCTCCTGATTTCCTGGCTGCTGGTACCAAAAGTGTTGACTGTGGAACCAAGTAAACCAAAACTGTTAACTATCTCAATATCTTCACTATCCATACTGATGCTGCCAGTTGGCCCAGAGGTGAGAATCTTTGTTTTCTTGATGTTGAGCTTCAATCCATACAGGAGGCTGTAGTCCTTGACCTTCGGCAGCAAGCACTTCAGGTGTTACTGTGAATATTGATTCTGGATCCAAGTAAAATTAAATAGTTGTCAATGTCATTCTTTTCCTCATCTATCATGTTGTTACCTATTGTTCCACTGGTAATCAGTTTTGTTTTCTTGATATTGAGATGTAATCCATATTGAAAGCAATAGTCTGATTTTTTTTTTTTGCAGCAAGTGCTTCAAATATTCATTTTCTGCAAGGAAAGTTTTGTCATCTGCATAACGGTCTAGTTTCTTGAATGGATTTGCTCAGCATACAGATTGAACAGGTTTGTAGAAGAGATATAACCCTGAGGTACACTTATCCTAATTTTAAACCACACAGTGTTCCCATGTTCTTACTGGACTACGGCTTGCTGGTCTATGTATAAGTTATGCATGGAACACAATTAAATGTTCATGTACAAGTTCAAACTGAAATTGAAAAATATTAAAGTAAGTCCAAAAGACCCAAAATATGACCTGAGTCTAGCCCAGCTGAAGTTTTTTATTTTATTAATTTTTTTTTACTTTATAAGGGGTTTTTATAAAATAAAATTTTTATTTTATACTTTATATTTTGTACTTTTTTATTTCGGACTACTAACCAAAAGATCAGTAGTTCAGATCTGCCAGTAACACGAAAGGAGAAGATGGTCTCTTTCCCTAAAAATTTACAGCCTAAGAAACAGGATAGAGGGTGCCATGCAATGAAATCAACTCACCTGGCAGTATTTTGTTTGTTTATCAAGTGTGTTTGTATAGTGTATATGTGTGCGTGTCTATATGGATAATCTCCAACACACACACACGCACACACCCACACCCTTATTGATTCTGTTTCCCTAAGGTACATGTTGTTGTTTTGCTATGTGCCATCTAGTCAGAACTGACCCAGAGCTGACCCTCCAGCAGGTTTTCAGAGCAGTTAACCACATAGGAGATTGCCTTACCTTCTTCTGTGGAGCAACTGGTGGATTTGAACAATTTGCCTTTGGGATTGCAACACAGCTTCATACCATTCCGCATGTCACTTTTGTCTACTCCCTCTGTGCTGTTTCCTCTCTACTAAGAGTCATGCCAGCTCCATTTTGCCTTGCTTATGTTTTTAAAGCTGCTTCAATTTCACTCTAGTCATCTCATTTTTGGCAGTGTCTCCTTATACCTACAGCTTAATTACATCCCCTTCTCTGAACCTGACTAGCCATGTAGTGTTACAGTCACTGTCTTCTTGTCTCTTCTGTTAGACAGTGAGGCTACTAAGGGTTAGGTTATGGAAGCTTTCTCTATCCCAAGTGTCTGTTATAGTACCTAACTCATAGGAAGGATTCCTTAAGTGTTTGCTGACCAAATGTAATGGTTTTTGGTTGGTGTTGAAAGTTTTTTAAATTACTTGAGGAGTCTAGTGTATTCTTTTTTGCATATACATCATTCATATACTTGATGACTTTAGTCAAATGGTTGAAAATCTTTTCCATAACGGAAGTTACGTAGTTTAGAATAATAAAGCAAGCAAACCTAAACTGGAGTCATGTTATCTCCTTTTATGTATAGTTATTTGAAAAGAAGAAAAACAAAGAAAAGAAAAACCATAAAAGAAGTTATTTGGAATGCGGAGGAAGATAACTGGAGCAAGGCAGGCTTAGTCATGGTAGAGCTATTGTATTGCCGCTAGAAATCAAAGGTGACTTGAGAACACATAACAACAACAATCATAATGTGAGCCCTTCTCTTTCCTTTCTAATAGAAACTAAATGTACACTTCCAGGGTTCAGGGGATTACTCGCACTGGAATTGTATTCCTTGCACTCCAACAGAGAAAACAAGGCAAATGAATGATATGGCGAGATTAATCCCAAACTTATGAACTGGAACACAGCCCATCTGTGACCTCTTTTTTTTCTTCTGGGTTGTGAATATTTTCATAAGCCAGTTCCCCAGAGGTTCCTAAAACTCTCTAAATTCCTAAACATCTCCTGTAGAGCAAGATTTCTTTCTCCCTCTGACTTCCCTTAATAGTGAATACATCTCAAAGTGGATGTGCCAAGTTGCTTAAGTCCAGTGCTTCAGAAGAACATAAAGAGTCTGTCTGTACTCAGGTTTTCCATGAATGCTTAACTGTTGATTTACTTCTCCTTGAAGTCATGGCTCATAGAAAAAAAGATGAGTATCAAGGCCTGCATTTCCTTCTGACTGAACATCTGTCATCATTTCAAGGTAATTGAAAGAACAGGAATCTTATTCAATTACTTTCTCAGCTAAGGATAGATTAAGGGCAATTTTTTGGTAGCCTATAAAGTTCTTAATAGAGTATCTTCCATCAGTGAAGATCCACTTTGTCTTATAATAAGAGTGTATAAGTATATAGAAAATATGTGTCATTTTAAGAAAATGTTGTGTTTCATAATGTGTAAACTATAAGCTTTATTTCTCTCTCTCCTATGGGTCTATATGTCAATACCTCTCAACCTCATTGCCTTTGAGTCGGTTCTGACTCAAGAGTCACCTCCCTTGGATTTCCCACGCTGTAAATATTTTTTTATTTATTTACAAAGTTTGAATACATTGTTTTTCACAAAACAATTTCCTACACTCCACCCACCCATCGAATTGTGCAACCCTATGATTAACACCCTACCCCCCATCCTCACGCCTCTATTTCCACCCTCCCCCCTGCCTTGAATCCTCATACTCATTCTACAATAATGGTTTTATACAGTATATGTCCTTGTGGGACTGAGTTAGTTCACTCAGCATAGTGCTCTTCTGTCCCTCCCAAGTTAGGTAGTAATTTACAAAGTCATTGCTCCTGTGTGCTGCATAGTATTCCATAGTATGAATGTACGACAACTTCTCAATCCGTTCGTTTGTGGTTGGACATCTGGGCTGGTGAATATATAATGCTGCTATGAACGTGGGAGTACAAGTTTCCATTTGTGCCTCAGTTCTCATTTTCTTGGGGTATATTCCAAGCAGTGGAATCACTGGGTCATATGGAATTTCTATGCTCAGCTTTTTGCCAAGGCGGTAAATCTTAATGGAAGGAGAATGCCCATCTTTCTCCCAAGTAACATTGAATAAGGACGACAGAAGCACTATGGTGTTGGAGAAGACACTGAACATATTGTATGGACTGCCCAAAAGACAAACAAGTATGCCTTGGAAAAGATGCAGTCAGGGTGCTCCCTGGAGGCAAGGATGGTGAAACTTCGTCTTATGTTCTTTGGGCTTGTTTTTAGGAGCAGGACCTTGGAAAAGGTCATCATGCTTGGAAAGAATGAGGGTCAACAAAGGAGAGGAAGACTATCAATGAGTTGGATTGACATGGGGACTGTACTGATGGGCTCGAGGATGTTGGAGATGATGAAGATAGCATAGGGTTCAGATGCATGGTTCACAGGGTTATATGAGTCATAGCCGACTCAATGGCACTTAACAACAACATATATTTTGGGATGTTACATAAACCACATTTTTAAATTGTAAAAGCTTGTGTGTTCAAGGAGGTGGGGCATAGAAAGAGCATATAGATTAAATTCTAATTTTTCCTTTATTTTTAGCCTTTTCATTCCACTCTCCACAAATTATCACTGTTTGAAGTATTTTGTGTTTCTTTCCACAAATTTTTTAAAATATTTTAATTTATTTATTTTTTCATTTCAATGAACATCTACAGAGATTTTGGAATTCCATTCATTCATTGTTGCACCCTTCTCCCCACACACTCCCCCCCACTCCATTTGCTCCTCTCCTTGGAAAGCAAAAGAAAAACTCCCTCATTGGTACACAATCTCTCCGGCACCTCCCAAATCCCACCCCCAACCCCAAATATAATCCACTCTGCAACCCTCATTGCGGACTCCTACGATAAACATAATGCCCTAAAATATAATACTTGTCACAGAAATGCAGACATACCCAGATTTTGCTTTCATGAGCACTTGTACAAATGCTAATTCGCTCAGGACCCTAAAAGGACGCGTGACGGGGGAAAGCCAGCAGTCTGTGGAGCCATGGCCGTGAGAACCGGGCTCGCTCTCCGGATTAATGTTTTACTTGTGCGCAGTACAGTACTACACACGGAGTAGCTTAATGTAAATCTCCTGATAGGTAAAATTTCCCTGGGACACGAGTTCAGGCTCAGCACGACTGGATCCTCTGTTCACCAACCAAAGAAATATAATCACGCTGTTGGCCACCTCAGTTGTGTGGACTTCAAGCCATGTGATTGGAGCAGAAGTCAGTTTCTTGTAATTGTGATTGTTGTTGTTGTTACAGACACATAGCTGACTCTCCAGCAGGTTTTCTGAGACGGTAAATTACACAACAGGAGATTGTTCGCCTTTCTTCCATGGAGCAGTTGGTGGATTCGAGCTACCTGCCTTTAAGTTGACAGCACAACTCCATACCATTAAGACACCAGAGCTCTCTTATGACTATAGAACTGACATATTTTCATCTCAGTTAGCTCTCAGCTAAGGACTTCTCTCAGATCTAGAAGCCACCCACATCCCTTGTTATGTGGTCCCCTTCATCTCCAAAGACAGCAAGGGGAAATCTGCCTTGTGTTAAATCCTTCTGATGCTTCCAATTATCCCTAACCTTTCTGTCTCTGACCTCCAGGGTCACATTTAAAGAGTTCATTGATTAGGACAGAATGATCCAAGATAATCTGTTCATTTTAAGCTTAACTGACCTGGAACTTTAATTTCATCTGTGAAATCTCTTCTCAGCAGCAACCAAATTAGCATTTGATTTGAAACAGAGAAATTATGTCTACACCAGGTGAAAGAATATTGGAGGTTTTTAAAATGAACTACTTACCATATCTTTCACCTGTCTTCCTCCCTCACAAAAAGCAAAAGGAGACCATGTTTTTGAACCTAAGAAAAATAGTCATATTGAAACATCCAGTGCCAAAATAAGGGGACATGTACTTTTTGCACAGCAAAGTAATTACAGGCCAGTCAAAGATTTTGATGTGAAGCTAGAAAACAACAGAAAAATAGAAAAAAAAAAATCTAAGAATCACAGGTAAAATACAGGAGTCAGAATTTCCAAATCTAGGATCTACATTTAGTATTCCTGACTCCATTATGTGTGCTCTTGACCTTTAATCTACACGGTCCATCCAGAATCATTAACTGCATAAATAAATTCTGAGTCCACTAATCTTGTTACTCTTCTTGATGGCCATGTGTTCAGAGTGCACCTCTGAGAGACGCTGGTCTATGGACAGAAGCTAAGTGGGCGAGCTACTAAGAGGAACTGTATGGCTGAGGATTACCTCAGAGAATTCTAAACAATCCCTCTCTCTACCTCCCCTCGCTGCCCCTGCCATCCACCCACCTGCTGCTGCTGTGATTCAGACGCCTTATACGGGACTTACTAGAGACTGAAGAAATTTATATAAAAGAAATAAAGAGCATAATTGATGTAAGTAAATAGGGGGTTGCTTTAAGAATGTATTCAAACTGGAGGAGATTTGTTGCACAGGTTCATGTAGTTGTCATGTCTCTGGAATTCACACTGAGGGTCTAGGTCTTATCAGGTAATTTGTCCCTCCACTGTCAGTATTGTATGAATAGCCTTATGGGTCTTGTTTCTGTAACCAAGTAACTTAGAAAGGCTCATTCTCATTCATAATGAGGCCAGTAACGCCCTCCTAGGTTCACCATACCCTCAACAACAATGGCTATTAATTATAACCTAATGTTTTGAGTAATTTAATAAAGAAGGATTGTTGCTTATTCTTTTAAGTTACTTTTTCTCCATCTGTAAGGATAAAAACATATATTGCCTTATTTCCTAAGGGAATAAGAGTAAAGGGGGGGAACCAAACTAGGTGCAAAAAAGTTATTTCTTTTAGCTTTATTTTTTTTTAAATTTAGGTTGTTTATTTTTCATTTCAATGAACATCTACAGAGATTTTGGGATTCCATTCATTCATTGTTGCACCCTTCTCCCCGCACAAACCCCTCCCCTCTCCCCTCCATTTGCTCCTCTCCTTGAAAAGCAAAAGAAAAACTCCCTCATTGGTACACAATCCCCCCCCCACACGTCCCCCCAATCCCACCCCCAACCCCAAATATAATCCACTCTACAACCCTCATTGCATACTCCTACGATAAAAATAATGCCCTAAAATATAATACTTTTAGACTATTCTCTCCCCCATAGATTTCAATGAGCTTTATTTTTAATAGCCACTCAAATATCTAATAACAATGGGAGTGGAAAAATAATTATATACATGCTAAATTATATATAATCTAACAGTAAAATTATTTTGAATAGTACATAACAACCTTTAAAATGCTTATGATTAAAAATATTTAAATTAAAAACAGGATATATAAGTTTATAACCTGAACTTAAAATATAAGTGGAAAAACACAATACAAAATTATATATGTACTATGATAACAACCACAGAAAATAAGCTTTTAAAAAGTCATTAAGAACATAAAATAAGGTGTAAAGGCATTTGTATGGTGCTTTTCTCCCCTTCTTTCACATTTAAATAACTAATTTGTATCCTAAATTATTCCTTTCTGAATAACCCACTTTATTTCCACTCTTCATAGGGATATATCGTGCCAATGGATTTTATTTGGCTGAAGCATCTGATTCCAGATATTCTTCAAAATAACAAGGACTACCTCTTTGGGAATATTAGAGAACTTTATGAATTTCACAACAGGTATATTTGAAATCAATTCATCAGGGGAAATAGGGAAGAGAAGGGTGGAGCACAGGCTAATGGAATTCAGAGAGTAAAGTGCTTAGACTTTTCCAAGCAGAAGCAAGGGTGTCGGAGTTGCACATGGGGTTGAATTAGGTCAAGAGGTGAGGAGGAGGGGTAAAGTGACACGGGATCAATTGCTGAGAAAGAAAGGAAGAGACGATAGTAGAGCATATACTAGGAGTCAGACATGCATGTTGTGTTCAGTTGTCTGCTTTTATTCATTAATTGGTCCATCCATTTGGAATTTACAGAGAATTGATTCTGTATCAGGTGTTGTGTTCTGCAGTGAGTCTGTGAAGGCTGACCAAGACATTAGGCTTAATTGCCTCTTAGCATAGATTGAATTCACTGTTGTTGTTAGATGCCACTGAGTCAACCTGGACTCAGAGCGACCCTGTGAACACCAGATCAGAACCTTGCCCTAACGAATCCTACTAGAAACTTGCCCTATCTTATTGTTATGTGTTGCCGAGACCCTCTTTATAATGGATCTGAACCCTTCCCTATCCTATGTCATCCTCACCATTTCTGACACACTTGAGGATGTCTATCTGTGTCTTATTAACTATGCAAAGGTATTTGACTATGTGGATCACAACAAATTATGGCCAACATTGAGAAGAGTGGAAATCCCAGAACACTTAATTGGGCTCATGCAACACTTGTTGTTAGGTACCTTCAGGTTGAGTGTGACTCACAGTGATCCTAAGAACAGCCAACTTGAACCCCAGCCTATCCTGCGCTGTTCTCACCATCTCTGAAACTCTCAAGCCCATTGCAAAATCAGAATGATAAAAAAGTGTTAACTAGTCAAACAAGTTTTCCATTTAGCCCAGGGCTGCTTGAAGGCTAAATTCTAGGGAAGAAGAGGAGAATGAGATTTTGGAAATAATTTTTCAGTGCTTTCATTGCTGGAGAAACTGCAGTTTGTTTCACAGACTTTCTTCACTGTGATAACCCCAGCCAAGAGCACATATCTCATTCCAAACCAAGGCCATTGCCAGAGTCAGTTTCAACTCACAGTGACTCTTTAGGACAGGGTTTCCAAGAATCTTTCTGGAACTCAACTGCCACATTGCTGTCCTCAGAGCTACTGGTGGGCTGGAACCATTGACCACAGGACCACCAGGACTCCTCACACCTCATTAATTGAGGTGGGAAGACTGCTTGGTGAAGTGAGCCACAATTGTTTTCTACACCCATGTCCTACCCAGCAGTGCCAGAATTGAAATGGAAATCCCATTTCTCATGCTTTCAAGCTCTGTTGTCCTTGGGGAAGTTACTAAGGCTCTTTGAGCCCAAGATTCACTTTTATAAGTCTCTCGGGGTTTGGTGGAAGATTAAATGAGATATAGTTTGCAAAGCATGTGACTGTGTTGGCCATGATGTAAGCTCTCAATGGTATGGGCAGTAGCAACAGCAAAGCAATTCTCATTAGCCTCATGACCATGAAGTGGGGGGTACTCGTAACCAGTCTCTCTCTCTCTCTCTCTCTGGCTCATACATCATTTCAGTGTAATCCCAGAAGACATTTCAGGTTTTTTCTAAATCAGTGTTTTAAGTGAGTCAAGGACAATAAAGATTGGACAGCATTTTTCTATGTACTTCTTAAAAGCTTATGTGATTTGACTTAAAACAAATTTCTCTATTCATGTAAAGATCTAAGCACTCTTATACTTTTCTTCTCCTAGGACTTTTCTAAAAGAATTGGAAAAATGTGCTGAAAATCCTGAACTTCTGGCACGTTGCTTTCTCAAGAGAGTAAGTCTGTGCTTCCACTCAATCAGCATATCTATATGATTAAAATAAAGTCCAGCTCAAATCCCCCTGCCATCAAGCTGATTACAGCTCACTACAACCCTCCAACCCGTTTCCAAGGCTCTACATCTTAACTGGAAATTAAAGCTTCATTTTCTGCTTAAGTAGCAAGGGTAAAAGGAAACACCAGTGGTCTAAAAATGTCTGCCTGCCTTTCAAATATAAAACAGGAGTCCTCTGTAGCACCTTTCCTCTCCCAGCTTTTCCCTGTTCACTTTAGCCAATGTGGCCAGCTTGACTGGGAGACAGAAGCCACCATGGGCCTGGCTTCCTTCAAAGCCCCTGAAGTGGAGGACTGGCTGCAGACGGCCCACAGGGCAGACTGTCTTCCTCTTGCAAATGACTGAGCTATTTTATTTTAGGCCAAGCGTTAAACAGCAAGTTTAATGTCCTATGTACATGCTAAATTAACATTATCAGGAGGAAATTAGTCCTTGTATAAACTTGGTCATCCTGGAAAATATATTTTATCCCCTCCCCTTTTTTTTAGCCGCATCGAAGGTAATTAGGAAATTGTGAAGCTAAAGACTGTGTTGGGTTTGCCACTCAACTTTTTAACTTCGTGCCCTATGCATCTCACAATTTCCACTTTCCCACCACCCCAGATCACATCATCTGCCCTTCCCTGTCCACCTCCTGCATAGGCCATCAATGGACTCCTTGGACTAGTGAGTGATTCTCCTCTGGAGCTGGAACAGGCACAGAGAACTATTGGACCAGATGCCGTTCTCCATCCAGAGCTTTCTTCATCCTGTGACAATCAGGAAGATGATCCTCATGCCTTCTGCGTCTTAAAATAGTTGCCCTTTTTTGTTCTCTCCCAAATATACAAAGTTAAATATTTAAAGCTTTTTGAACCTCAGATATCACATTCATAAAAGCCATGAAGCGTTTGGTGGAGGATTAAATGACATACTATTTATAAAGCTGTGTTTGGCACATAGTGAGCTCTCAGTAGTAGTAGCAGTAGCAATATCAAAGCAGATCTTAATAACATTCTGATCACGTAGAGGAGAGTTTTATGTATCCAATCCAGCTCCAGCTAATAGGTATTGAAAAACAATCCCAGTTTTGTCTCTTAATTTATTTTTTCTTTGAAATCAGCAAGTTTGAGGATGAGTCTAAAAGTACAAATAGGCAGCGCAAAGATGCCTGTTTGTTACAAGCAATATGATAGCCCCACTGGTCTTTATTTATAGTAGTTGACATTTTATTTCATTTTAGGGTCTCAAACAACATTAAAGTGTTGAATAAATTCACATAATGACTGATAAGCTGGAACAAACAGAAAGAACCTCCCGGGTTTTAGGGTGTTTGAAATAATAGAAATCAACCTGCAACCCACAGAGCTATTGAACTTCTTAGAAGCCCCATCCCATTACTCTCACTGGATTTTTATCACACAGTCTTACGATTGTTGTTGTTATTAGGTACCATTGAGTCAAGTATCACTCGTAGCAACCTCATAAACAACTGATCTGAACCATGTCCTATCTCGTGCCATCTTCACACTTTCTAACACATTAGAACTCATTGTGGCAGTTACTGTGTCAATCCATCTGTTCAAGGGTCTTCCTCTCCTTTGCCGTCCCTTCACCCTTCCAGGCATCATGTCTCTTCCCAGGAGATAGTCCCTCCTGGCAATATTCATGAAGTATGTGAGGTGAAGCCTCATCATCCTTGCCTCCAAAGAGCACTCCAGCTGCATCCTCTCCAAGACACATTTGTTTGTTCTTTTGGCCGTCCATCAGATGTTCGGTGCTCTTCCCCAACACCATAGCTCAAAGACATCAGTTCTTCCTCTGTCCTCTCTATTCATTGTCTAGCTCTCAGATGCGTAGCAAGTGAGTGGAAAGACCATAACCTGAATCAGATGCACCTTAGTCTTCAAACTGACACAATTACTCCTCAATAATTTGGAGAGGTCCCTAACTGCAGATTTTCCCAGTGCAACATGTATCCTTATTTTTTTTTGTTGTTGTTGTTATGTATCCTTATTTTTGACTCCTGGTACCCAGGGTGTTAATTGTGGATCCAAGTTAGATGAAGTTGTTTACAGTTTCTATCTCTTCTCCATCCATTATGTCTATTGGTCCAATGGTAAAAATTTCTGTTTTCTTGACATTTTGATGCAATCCATATTGAAGGTTTCTTTCCTTGATCTTCTGCAAGTGCTTCAAGTCCTCCTCACTTTCACTAGGCAAAGTTGTGTCATCTGCATAATGCATGTTATTGATGAGTCCCTTCTGATCCTGATGCCACATTCCTCTTCATAGAGTCCAGCTTCTTGAATAATTTGCTTAGCATACAGATTAAATAGGTGTGGAGAGAGAATACAACCCTGATACATTCCTTTATTAATTTTAAACCATTCAATGTTCCCCTGCTCTGTTCACACAACAGCATCCTGATCCAGGTATAGGGTTGGCATGAGCACAATTAAGTGCTCTGAATTTCTTTTTCTTCTCAGTGTCAGCCACAACTTGTTATGATCCCTATAATCAAATGTCTTTGCATTGTCAATAAAGCACAAATTCAAATGAGGATTCTTCTGGTATTCTTTACTTTCAGCCAAGTTCCATCTGACATCAGCAATGATATCCTTAGTGCCACGACCTCTTCTAAATCCTGCTTGAACTTCTGGCAGTTCCCTATCTATATACTGTTCTAGCCTTTTAAAAAATTCTCTTCAGCAGTATTTTGCTTGCATGTGATAGTAATGATATTATTCAATAGCTTTTACATTCTGTTGGATCACCTTTCTTGGGACTGAGAACAAATTTTGTTGTTGCTAGGTGTCATTAACTTGATGGCGACTCATAGCAACTCTATGAAAAACAGATCTGAACCTTGCCCTACCCTGTGCTAGCCTCTTCATCTCTGACGTGCTTGGCCCGATTGTTGTAGTCACTTTATCAGTCCGTTCTGTTAAGAGTCTTCCTCTCTTTCTGTGACCCTCTGCCTTTCCGAGCGAGATACCTTTTCCCACAGTTTGGCCTCTCCTAATGAGATGCCCAAAGCTCATGAGACAAAGTCTTACCATCTTTGCCTCTTAAGAAACATGCTGGTTGCTCTTCTTCCAAGATAGTTCTTTTCTTTAAGCACCAGACTTTAAGGCATACTACGCATCTTCTGAGGCATCCAATCTCATTACTTTTTTTTCAAACTGGAGACTAGGTTGAAAGTCATCTACAAGAGCTGGTTCTACAGAAGCTGTTGACTGGCATTGATGAGCTGTAGGGTGGAATGTTGATTCACTAAGGGAAGAGAGGAAATTGTGATAAGGCCTATTTAAAAACCCAAGGTGGGTGTTTTTAATCTTCAGCCCTCGTGCCTGATTTGAATTGCTTTTTGCCAAATATTCTTCTAAGTGGTATAGCACTGGTCTGTGCATTGCTGTACAGAGGTAACTCATAGTTGCTGTGATGTTAAACACTGTGACGCTGATGTGTCAAATGTGATAATGGTCACTCATGGTTGACAGTGCTTGGTGGAGCTTCCCTATTAAAACAAGCTTGGAAGCAGGAGTGGCATCCACTTCCGAAATGGCTTGCCTCTGGAAACTCTATGAACAGTGCTCAGGTCTTTCGTTCATAGGGTTGCTATGATCTGGCTACAACTCACCGGCACTTAAAAATAACAACTCATTACTTTTTATTTCAAATTTCCACTACAGCATTATTACTCCGTTGTTTAGTTTTGCATTCACCAAACCACCAAACTTTCAGTGTTTAAAAGTGTTTCATTGTTGCTTATATCTTTATTACAAAGACTTGTTTAAATGGATGAGAAAAGAATCAAGTTCTTATGTGGAAAGGAGGAAGCAGATGTTATCAAACAAATTTGTTTAAATATGAGGAAACGATCAAGGAATTGCTGACTCAAGATCTTTTTGTGGACGAATTCCTCTCTTAGACTTTAGTAAGACCCTTTTTATATTTCCCCTTTTCCCTTAAGAGAACCATAGAGATCATTAGCGTACACCTTGAAACCTGTGTGCAATGCTATATGGCTTATGAGGTTGGAAACAAAATGCAGGTAATAAATTCTTATCAAGCACAAAGCTTCTACTCTTTGATAAGTACAGTAATTAAAATCTATATTTACCTAATCTCTAGGATCCTAGCAGGGAGTTGGCAACTGCAGTGCAAAGACACCTATTTGTTAGGCAATATGATAGGTCCGTGGTCTTTGTGACTATAGTTTACATTTTCTCTATAATGTTTACTGAATTCAATAATCTTGGCGATGCACTGACTTAAACTTCTGGCACATGCTTTCATCAGAATCTCACCTGTAGCGTCCAGGGATATTCTATCTCAGAGACCAAGCTATGTTATTTATTTGCTAGCCATTTACTTTGCGTCACTTGCTCTGAGATCTCATAGCTCTCAGACAGGCCTCCACAAACATGACTTCTCATCCAGTTTGAGTCATTCACTATCTACATGACCTCAGGTACCTTTCAGTCTCACTTTCCTCATGCATTCTTAATGTAAAGTGATTGTGAAGAGAAGATAAAATAATGCAAGCAGAAGTGTCTGAAAAGTGAAAACTGTTTTGTATGTATGTAATAGGTATTTATTGAGAGCTTTAGTTACATTATTTCATTTAATCTTCACTATTTTAGGGTGTGATTGCTGTTCTAAACCCTCTTTACAGGTGGGGAAATGGGAGTCCAGTAAAGTTCAGTAACTGAATCATACAGTTTGTAATTGACAAAGCAATGAGCAAAGGACAGTAGTAGCTTAGAACACCCACCACAAGAGCCCATATGTAATCCATGAGCCATTGTCTTCCGTGTCAGTAAGAAGTTTTTGATAGCAATGTTGTTAACTCTCCTTATTATAAAAAGATATAAGGAGATGCTGGTATTTCCAAATGCTACTGACTACTACGTATTTAGGGAGCTCGCTAAGACATTTTGGGCTGTTGTTGTTATGTGCCGTCAAGTCGCCTGTGACTCATAGCGACCCTATGTACAACAGCTCTGAATCCTGCTTTATACTAAGCCAACCTTATTGTCTCTAACACACCTACCCCCATGACCCCACTCACTGAGTTAACCCACCTCATTGAGGATCTTCCTCTCCTGTGTTGTTCCTTCACCTTCCCAATCATGTCCCTCTCCAAGGACTGGTCCCTCCTTGCAACATGCCCAAAGTATGTCAGACTGAGCTTTAGAATCCTTGCCTCCAACGAACAGCCTGTTTCAACCTCTCCAGTACAAACCTGTTTGTTCTCTTAGTAGTCCATGGTATATATTAAATACTCTTCAAGTAAATTTGGGGGGTTTTGTCCACAATCAGTGCCAACTGATTGGACTTGCCAAATATAGCTAACAGTGAGCTATGAACTGGAAGTCTCTTGGTTTACAGTCAGTCAGCATTTGGTGGGCATTCCTGTATTTAAAAAGTGGCCGGGCCCCCCCAATCTGTGCTGCTCAGGCCTAGTGTGAATTGATTTTGGGATGAACATTCTTTTAAGTGGTACATCAGTGGTCTGTTTATTTGCTGTACTGAAATAACTTGGGGTTGCTGTAACACTAAATGCTATGTCATACGTGTGTCAAATGTCATAATGGTTACCCATTGTAGACAGTGTTTGGTGGAGCTCCCAGATATACTCAGGTTTGGAAGCAGGAGTGGCATCCATTTCCTAAGCTACATGCCTTGGGAAATTCTATGAACACAGAGAAATGATGATAATTATAGAACAGGGTTCAGATCTTTTGTTCATAGCGTCGCTATGAGTCATACTCAACTTGATGGCACTTAACAACAACAACAAACTTGTATTTCAGGGAGCTCAGGTGGCCTAGTGGCAAGAAGCTGCATTACACGAGGTTTGAGGCCACCATCTGCTCCATGGGACAAGGATGGGCAGTCTTCTCCCATGTGATTAACACCACCTCTGAAAATCTGCCCAGAGGGTCAGCTAGGGGTCAGTTCTGACTCTATGGTACACAACAACTTGTATTTCAGTAATTAAAGGTCTAACTGGCTCTATCTTACTCAAAGGGCAGAATCACCAGAGTGACTGTTTCAGGGAGGTGGATTTCAGCTTGCTGTCCACCAACAGAACCAGATTCCTTCTTGTTATTGTCAAGAGAGTTTGGAGAAAGGTGATTGACTGTTCAGAATATTGCATAGAGTAGAAACTGAGTCTTCCAAGTCTCCTACTTATAGCTTCTGATGTTCTGATGGGAGAGTGTTAAAAGTAGTCAAACCTTGAATTATGTAAAGACTAGTAGTCAGTGTCTTTGTACTTTGACAGACCAAGCGTGGTTGAGATCAATTTAAAATGTTTTTTAAGCTTGTCTTTCAGTCCTGTTGTTCCCTGTGCCACGTTTAACAGTATTCCTAGCCTGATGCTTGACACCCTAATTGAACTCCATACATAGTGCTTGAATGAATGAATGAATACATGTCTGTATCTGTTGTTTACCACCATGAATCTGTTGCTTTCTTGTGCTATGTTGTGCCATGTTGTGATGCTCGAAGCTGGTATTTCAAATACTGTACGGTTACCCAAGGTGGACAGGTTTCAATGAAGCATCTGGATAAGATGGGTTAGGAAGAAGGATCTGGCAGTGTACCTCTGAAAAGCTTTGTCATTAATAATCTTATGACTAGAAACAGAACATTGACCAATATAGTTCCAGAAGATGAAATCAATCCTCAGGCTGGGAGAAACTAAAAATATTATTTAAGAAGCGCTGCTTCCTTAGATGATGTGATTGATTTATATGATGAGGATAAAGCAAAATTTTCAGGAACATCATTTGCTGATATGACATGACTCAAAATGAGAAGAAGCTACTATAAACATCCCTTAATAATTCACATGTGGACTGTAAAATATATGAACCAAGGAAAATTAGAAGTCCTTAAAACTGAAATGGAACTCATAAAGCTGGATATACTAGATATGAGTGAGCTGAAATAGACTGGTGGTGCCCATTTCAAACAAGCCAGTCATGTGGTATACTATGCCATGAAAGACAGTGTAGAGGAGTAGTATCATGTTCCTCATCAAAAAAGATATTTCACGATATATCCTAAAATATAGTACTGTCAGTGATAGGACAATATATACAGACCTACAAGGAAGAGCATGAGTTTAACCTTTATTCAAACTTAAACTACTGGTAAAGGTGAAGAAATCAAAGATTTCTATCAATTTGTGCAGGGTTTTAAAAAAAATGTATTAGTATCATTTTTTTTATCTTAATGAATGTCTACAGAGACTTTGGATTTCCATTCATCCATTGTTGCATTTTTCTTCCTGCCCACTCCTTCCCCCACTCCCCCAGTTCGCTGTTCTCTTTGAAAAGTAAAAGAAAAATTCTTTCATTGGTATACAATCTCTCCTCCTCCAAGTACACCCCACAATGCAGCCTTCATTCTAGACTCTTGTCATGACCATAATACCCAATCATATATCGCTTTTAAACAGTTCTCTCCCTTATCTGTTTCAATGTAGTATACATAATTTATCCCATCTTTCTCAGTCTCACCCCATTCTACAACAGTGGCACTATGCAGTATTTGTCCTTTTGTGACAGAGATATTTCACTCACCATTAGGCCCCCCAGGGTCACCCATTTTGAGTAGTATTTCATGAGTTCCTTGTTTTTCAATGCACATAGTATTCTATTGTGTGAATATACCACAGCTTCTCTATCCATTCGTTTGTTGATGGGCACTTAGGTTGTTTCCAACTCTTTGCTATTGTGAACAAAGCCATAATAAACATGGGTGTTGCATATATCTGCCTGGGTGGCAGTTATGGTTATTTTTAGGGTATATTCCCAGAAGTGGAATTGCTGGGTCAAATGGTATTTCTATTTGCAATTTTTTGAGAGAGCATCATATAGCCTTCCACAGTGGTTGCACCATCTTACACTCCCACTAACAGTGAATAAGGGTTCTAGTTTCTCCACAACCTCACCAGCATTTGATGTCTGCTGCTCTGTTAAATTTTGCTTTTCTTACTGGGGTGAGATGATATCTCATAGTTGTTTTGATTTGCATCTCTCTTAGAGCTAGGGATCTTGAACATTTCTTCATGTGTTTGTTCACCATCTGAATGTCTTCTTTGGTGAAGTATCTGTTCATATCCTGTGCCCATTTTTTCAATTAGGTTCTTTACCTTTATCTTGTTGTGGTGCTCAAATATTTATTAAATTCCAGATATAAGTCCCTTATCTGACATGTCATTACCAAATATTTTTTCCAAATCTGTGGCTTCCCTATGGGTAGCATCGCAATAGAACCAAGTAAAATAAAAATACTAACAATGGAATATTATGGAAACCTATACTCAAACAAATATGAAAACCTAGAGGAAAATGGACAAATACTTATAAATGCACAATCTACCTAAACTGACACCAACCAAAATTGATCACCATTACAAAGGAAGAAATTGAAAAGGTAATACAACTTCCAACCGAAAAAAGCCCTGGACCAGATGTTTTTACAAGTGAATTTTATCAAACATTCAGAGAAGATCAGTCACCAATTCTACATAAACTATTTCAGAAAATAGAAAAAGATGGAATTCTCCCAGACTCATTCTATGAAGCAAACATATCCTTGATACCAAAACCAGGTAAAGACACTACCAAAATAGAAAACTATAGGCCAATATTTCTCATGAACATAGATACAAAAATCCTCAGTAAAATCCTGGCCAATAGTATTCAACTATACTTCAAAAAATAATTCACCATGACCAAGTGGGATTTATAACAGGTATGCAAGAATGGTTCAATGTAATAAAAACAATCAATATAATTCATCACATTATCAAAGCAAAGAACAAGAACCACACGATCCTATCAATTGATGCAGAAGAGGCCTTTGACAAAATCCAACACCCTTACCTGCTTAAAACACTCAGCAAAATAGGATTAGAGGGGAATTTCTTCAACATAGTAAAAAGCATATACACAAAGCCAAGAGCGAACAGTGTTCTCAATAGAGAGAGGTTAAAGGCACTCCACTTGAGAACAGGAACTAAGCAAGGATGCCCACTATCACCTCTCCTATCCAATATGATATTGGAAGTCTTAGCTATAGCAATAAGGTAAGAGAAGGAAATAAGAGGTATCCAAATTGGCAAAGAGGAGAAAATTATATGCAGATAACATGATAGTATACTTAGAAAAGCCTAAAGACTCAGCAAGAAAACTACTGGACATAACTGACCAAATCAGCAAAGTGGCAGCATACAAGACCAACATACAAAAATAAATTGGATTTTTTTTTCAGTGAAAAAGAAAATACAGAACTGGAGCTAAGAAAAACAATACCCTTCACAATAGCTAATCACAGGATTAAATACTTGGGAGTAAATGTAACCAGAAGCACAAAGGATCTATTCAAAGAAAATAACAAAACATTACTACAAGAAACAAAAAGAGACCTTCAGAAGTGGAAGAATATCCTTTGCTCATGGATAAGAAGACTCAATATTGTGAAAATGACAATATTACCAAAGGCAATTTACATGTTCAATGCAGTCCCAATACAAATACCAATTCCATTCTTCAATGAGATGGAAAAGGCAATCTCCAGTGTTATTTGGAATGGAAAGAGACCCAGAATAAGCAAAGCACTCCTTAAAAAGAGAAACAAGAAGGAAAAAAAAACCAAGAAAAAAAGAGAGAGAGAAACAAGGTAGGAGGCATCTCACACCCTGATTTAAAATCCTACTACACTGCCATGGTGGTCAAGACAGCCATATAGATCAATGGAATAGAATAGAGAATCCAGAAATCAGCCCATCTACCTATGGTAAATTGATTTTTGACAAAGAGATGACATCAGTTAAGTGGGGGAATGACAGCCTTTTTAACAAATGGTGTTGGCAAAATTGGAAAACTATCTGTAGAAAACTCAAGCAAGATCCACACCTTACTCCATACACAAAAACCAACTCAAAATGGATCATGGACCTAAAATTAAACCAAGGATTATACATTTCATTAAAGAAAAGCTTGGGAGAACTCAAGAAGTCATAATCCACAACATAAACAGTCTTTCAAGCATCCTGAAAAAATCTACAGCCAGGGGAGGATAAAATAGATGAATGTACAGTTTTAAATTGATCAAATATACAGTCAGGATTATGATGGTTGGAAGGCCAAAATTGGGAACAAAGACAAATCAGTGGTTAGAAAATAAGATGTTGCTAATAGAAATGACAATTGGAGGTTGAATGTTAGAATTTTGCAAGACCGAATGACTGTAAATCATTGAATAACATTGCAAATATCTTCTTCAACAACATAAGTGATGACTCCTAAATGATGTACCTCACTGAATGAAATATATAGTAATCAGATAAACAACAAGAAAAGAGAAGGGTGCTCTGGTGGTCTAGGGGTAAGGAGTTGCACTCTCAACCCAAAGGCATGTGGTTTGAATCCACCAGATGTTCATGGGAGCAAGGTGAGCAGTCTCCCACCATAAAAACCTACTGGAGAATCAACAATGAACAACAACATAAAAAGAGAGGCTATAAAAGATAATAAAAAAGCTCAATATCATTAGTCAGAACTATGCGAGGGGGCAACTGTGAAACAGACCATCAATTGCCCATATGCACATTTGAGAGGAAACTGAAGAAAATGAAAACAAGACTATACAAGTCAAAGTATCATCTTGAATACATCCCACCTGAATAGAATTAAGAATAGATTTGATGCATCTAAGAGTAATAACCGAAGACAAAAAGGACATAGTCCATGAAGAAAGGGAAAGATGGTTAAAAGGTAGAAAGAAAAGACAAACCGATGTCAGATGAGACTCTGATACTTGCTTTTAAATATAAAGTGGCTGAAACAAAGGGAAGATGTGACAGTGTGAAAGACATTAATAACCTTCAAAAGCCACCTCAAAAGGCAAGTGAAGTAGTTGTTAGTATAGGCAAATAGGCAAACATCTGGAGTTAGGAAACAAAAAGGAAAGAACTGTTTTAGCATTTCTCCACTGAGTGAAATGAAGAAAAAAAATCAAGCCTCACTTTGTAACATTGAAGGATTCTATGGGCAAAATACTGAATGGCACAGGAGACCTGAAAAGATGGAAAGAATATATAGAGTCATTGTACTAAAAAGAATCGACATTCAATCATTTCAGAAGATAGCAAATGATCAAGAAATTATAATATGGAAGGAAGAAGTCCAAACTTCACTCAAGGCATAGACAAACAACTTATCTCCAGGAGTTGATGGGCTACCCGTTAAAATGGTTTAATAAAATGATGCTGTTCTAGAGGTGCTTACTCATCTATTCCAAGACATTTGGACAATTGCTGCCTGACGAACTAATTAGAACAGATCTATATTTGAGCCCAATCCAAAGAAAGTTGATCCAACAGAATATGGAAATAAAAGAATAATATCAATAATATCACATGCTAGTAATTTTTTAAGTTAAATTTTTATTTTATACTTGTTTACTTACACAGTTTGTATACATTGTTTTTTCACACTGTTTTTCTCGATACCTTTACCCACCCCTCCCTGCACCCATCAAATTGTGCGACCATGTGATTAACCACTACCACCCCCTACCCGTCCTCACCCTGTTGGATCCTCATACATGTTCTACAGTAATGGTCTTATACAGGATTTGTCCTTATGGGAATGAGTTCACTTAGTCTAATGCTCTCCAGTCTGTCACAAGTTAGATAGTGTTTACAAAATCATTGCTTCTGCGTGCTGCATAGTATTCCATTGTGTGAATATACAGTAATTTCCCAATCCACTCTATTGTGGTTGCACATCTGGGCTATTTCCATGTTCTTGCGATGGTGAATAATGCTGTTATGAACATTGATGTACAAGTTTCAATTTGTGCCTCAATTCTCATTTTCTCAGGGTATATTCCAAGTAATGAGTTATATGGGATGTCTATGTCCAGCTTTTTGAGGAAGTACCAAACAGCCTTCCAGAGTGGTTGTACCATTTTACAATCCCACCAACAGTCTATAAGAGTTCATGCCTTGCCACATCCAAAATGTATTACTTGCTACTGGAGTGAGATGGTCTCTCATTGTAGTTTTGATTTGTTTCCCTCTTATTGCCAGTGATTTTGAGCATTTGTTCATGTGTTGACATGCCAGTAAAATTTTGCTGGATATAACCAGAAATAAAAAAAAAAGTTGCAGCAGTACCTGAACAAGGAATTGCAAGAAATTCATAAGAGGGATATTAACACTGAAGTCAGATGGATCTTGACTGAAATCAGAGAATACCAAAAAGATACTTATCTGTTTTATTGACTTTACAAAGATATCGATTCAACAGTGTGGATCATAACAAATTATGTGAAGAATGGAAATTTTAGGATACTTAATTGTGCTCATGAGGAACTTGTACGTAAACCAAGAGGCCGTCATTTGAACATAGATATTGCTTGGCTTAAAATAAACAAAGGTGTGCATTAATGTTGTTTCCTTCACCATACTGATTCCGTCTTTTTTTTTTATTACATCTTTATTTTTCCTTTTTTTAAAATTTTCTACTAGTTTTTTTACAAAATTTGAATAGTTTTAAAGAACAAATTCTTTCAATTTTCCTCACTCCCCCACCCATCAGATTGTACAACCCTATGAATTAACGCCCCCCCACCCCCTGCACATCCTCATCTCTCTGCTTCCACCTCTCCCACCCCTCTTGGATCCTTATACTCATTCCACAATAATGATTTTATACATTTATCCTTGTGGGACTGAGTTAGTTCACTCAGCATAAAGTTCTTCAGTCCCTCCCAAGGTAAGTAATATTTTACAAATTTATTGGTCCTGTGGGCTGCATCATATTCCATACAGATTCAGTCTTTATGTTAAGGAAATAATCAGAATGGCTGTATTATTATGAAGAAGCACGTTGTCATAAAATAGTCCCATAACTTTTCTTTATCTCTGCTGCTTTGTGTTACAGATTGAAGGTGGCATCTGAGTGTTCCTTGAGTGCTGTATAAATGGCTTAGATTATCTAAACTACCACATTTTTATTCAGGATTGTTTCTGTGTTCTGAATGTTTCTTAGGTTTCTCTTCTGAGTTGACTGCATGATGGCCACAGGAACAAAGTTTAGGGAGAGAGATGGGAGGGCTTATTACCCACCAGAGTATTTTCCCATCAATTTTATTACAGTGCACAGCTGTCCTGAGAATCTTTTGCTGTCCTGGATGAAAATCAAAGGAAAGGAGAATGAAGATGATAAGAACTGGCTCTTACTCATCAATGTACTTTTTTACCAGTAGACCCATTCATCCATTCCCATGATACTCTGCTCCTATCTGTGTTTAGTTCTTATAGTTCTTCCCCCACTACCCCACCCCGTGTCTGGATGGCTCACTCTCTCTCTCTCTCTCGCTCTCATACAGAGAGAGAGAGAGAAAGAGAAAGAGAGAGAGAGAGAGAAAGAGAGAAACACACACACACACGAGTTATTACATTCTTTATCATGGATCCCAATTCCTCACACATGGGAAAGATTCAAGTTTGTTGACTGGAAGAATAAACTGCATTATCATATCAACTACTGAAAAATTCTGCCTGATTAATTTGTTCTAATTTTTCCCACTCAGAAAGAAGATCTTCAAATGTATTTTAAGTATCACAGGAACCTGCCCCGAGCGAGGGCAATCTGGCAAGAATGTCAAGACTGCGCCTACTTTGGGGTAATGTTGACATTACAAAGTCTCTCACATATAGCTCTCCAAGTGCAGTGAATTTTTCAAGAAACTGAAATTGCGAGGCAGTCAGAGGAAGTTGGCATTTATGTTTATTAAACTTTTATTTGCTGAAAGTCTCTCATTTTTGTCATTTAATTCCCCCTCAGAATTCCTGTGCTTCTCTGAGGTATTTCAAATAGGTCTGTGGGAGAAAAGGGTAGTAGATGAGAAAACCAGAGTTCTCTTCTAGAATGGATTTTTTTTAAATGGAATTAAGTCCAAAGTTTCACACTTAAGTGCCTGGAGTGAAACCAGCAAGCTGTCCAGTGCCAAAGTGACTGTATGACCCAGTCTGTCATCTTGAAAGGACCTACATAGACACTTCACCACCAACCAGAAGTCGGGTTGCTTCAGATTCAGAAGGAGCTGAAACACCCACTGTCTTCTAGTGGACTTGCTTTCTGAAAGGAATAAATGGTCCTGTTTCTCTAGTTGCCTATAAAAACACTAGCCAAGCTGTCCCAGTTCCTCTTTCTCTCATTTCAAACACTGCTCCTGAGGGACTGATCGACGCAGTAAAATTTTGCAGCCAGTCCAGACAGCCTCCCTCTTGTCTGGAAGAGTTTGTCTCATGTCCTGTATTTCAATGCTGCCGCGTTGTTCTCTGTGTGTGTTGTTTGTTTTGTTTTATGTTGTTTCTGTTTGGCTTTTAAAGGTATGCCAGCGCCAATTGGATCACAATCTCCCTCTTTTTAAGTATCTTAGAGGACCCAGCCAGAGACTTATAAAATACCAGATGCTGTTGAAGGTAAAGTCGACACAACACTACCTTTCTGTTTGGGGGATTTGGATGCCGAGGCTTTGGGGCTCATTTTCTCACATGTGTCAGAAAACAAGGTGGTATGCCCATTCATTGGCTTTTCATTCCTGCAAGTCTTTATCAGCCTCCTCAAAGAGTAATAAGATCTGAGGAACTGTAGCATTGGAAGAACCCCTGATGTCCGTCCAGCCCAACATCCAGCCCAAGGCTTGACTCTCTGGGAAGCATAGTTTAGGGGGGGAGAGGTCATGGTAACAACAGAGTGGGGAGTACAATGCCCTTCTGGCAGCTGAGAGGGTGGAGGAGGCAGCCAGAACACCTCTTGGCCATCTGACCCAGGTAGTACTCTCAGACACATAAGATACCATCTCTATTTGAAGCAACAATCTTTAAAGACTTAACTTCCCTGAGAGCAGGGTGTCATATGCAATAGCACAGGGAAAAGAAGAAATAAAAAACTGGAGTCCTCTTTCTTCCCACCCCTGGCCCTTAGACCTGGGATAGCTCTCTGACAGCTTGGAGATGAATGAGTTTGGCTCTGTCTAAACCTCTGAGTAAGGCCAGGCAGCACGTCAGCTGTCTTTGACATTCCACACAGGATGTGGATTCTGGCAGGCTTGCTTCCCATTCCCGCATATGTCTAAAGCAAAGTCTAGGGGCCACCCTTACAAGTTGTTATACACATACACACACATGCATGCACACGCACACGTATACATATACATACATATGTACATACATACATATATACACACACATATATTCATGTATGTGTGTGTGTGTGTGTGTGTGTGTGTATGATCGCCGTTGTTGTTATGTGCCATCAAGCTGCCAGCTCCAAACCCTGCCCTGTCCTGAGCCAGTCTCACTAATTCCAACACACCAACCTTCATTGCCCCAGTTGCTGTATCTATCAATCTATCTCATCTGGAGTCTTCCTCTCCTGCATTGTTCCTTCACCCTTTTGAGCATGATGTCCTTCTCCAAGGACCACGTGCCCAAAATATGTGAAATGGAGCTTCAAAATCGTAGCTTCCAAGGAGAAACTTGATTTCACTCTCTCTTTCACTCTTTCTTGGTAGTCCATAGCATGATCAAGACTCTTCTCCAGCACCAAAACTCAAAGGCTTGACTCTTCTGTCATCCTTAGCCATTGTCCAGCTCTCTGATGCATAGCACGTAAATACACACACACACACACACACACACTGTCCTAATGGTAAAGAATTGAGAAACTAATACAAAAGCACATGGACATATGGTTCAAATACACTGGATGCTCTGAAGGAAAAGATGGGTGGTCTCCTCCTGTGCAATTAACTGTCTCTGTAAACTTGCTGGAAGGGCAGCTCTGAGTCTGTTGTGACGCAAATCTACATAACAACAAATCAGATGATCTACTATGCTGAATGAAAAGATGAGGAAAAATGGGGTTGCTTTCATAGTTAAAAAGTTATTTCTAGATCCATCTTGAAATACAATGTTGTAGATGACAGTATAATATGCATAAACATACAAGGAAGTCCGGTGAACACCACTATCATTCAAATATATGTACCAACAACCAGAGCCAAAGAAGAGGAAACAGAGACTTCTACCAACTTTTGCAGTCAGAAAACAACTAAAAATGCAATCAAAATGCATTGATCATAATGGGTGACTGGAATGCAAAAGTTGGGAACAGAGAAGAAGGATCAGTAGTTGGAAAACATGGACTTGGTGACAGAAATGAAGCTGAAGTTAGAATAAGATTTTGTACATCAACAATTTCTTCACTTAATACATTTTATAAGAAACATAAATGAAGGCTATACACATGGATTTCACTTGATGGTATGCTAGGAATCAGATTGATTACATATGTGGAAAAAACTGCTGGAGAAGCTCAATATCAGCTGTGAAAACTAGGCCACGTGCTGATTGTGGAACAGACTACCAACTACTCATATGCAAGTTCAAGCTGAAGCTAAGGAAAATTAAATCAAATCCACAGGAACCAAAATTTGACCTTAAGTCTGTCCCACTTGAATTTAAAAACTATCTTGAGAACAGATTTAAAGCCTTGAACACTAATGAGTGAAGACCAGATGACGTGTGGGAAGATATCAAGAATATCATCCAGGAAGAATGCAGGGAGTCATTACAAAGACAGAGGAAGAAAAGACCAAGATGGATGTCAGATGAGACTCTGAATATTGCACTAGAGCACTGAGAAGCCAAAGCAAATGGAGGAAAGCAAGAAATTAAGGAGCTGAACAGAAGATTTCAAAAGGCAGCATGGGAAGACAAAACAAAGTATTATAAAGAATTGTGCAAAGAACTGGAGTCAGAAAATCAATAGGGCTGACCTTCATGCAGCATTTCTTAAGCTGAAGGAACTGAAGAATAATTCAAGTCTCTAGTTGCAATACTTAAGGATGCTTTGGGCAGAATATTAAAGGATCCAGGAAACATTAAAAGAATATGCAAAGAGTATACAGAGTCATTGTACCAAAAGGAATTGATGGACACAGAAGAATTTCATGAAAAAACTTATGAGCAAGAGTGTGGTGATGAAGGAAGACGTTCAAGCTGCTCTGAAAGAATTGGCAAAGAACAAGACCCCAGGAATTGACGGTATATCAAATGACGTATTTCAACAAATATATGCTGCCCTGGATACACTCACCAAGTTATGCCAAGAAATCTGGATGACAACTACCTTGACAACTGGCTGAAAGAGATCTGTATTTGTTCCCATTCCAAAGAAAGGTGACCTGACAGAGTGCAGAAATTATCGAACAATATTATTAATATCACATCAAGTACGATTCTGCTGAAAATTATCCAAAAATAACTGGAACTGCACATCAATAGAGAACAGCCAAATGTGCAGGCTGGGTTTAGAAGAGGCTGTGGTACTAGCTAATGTTAGATGGATGTTGGCTGAAAGCAGAGAGTACCAGAGGAATGTATATCTGTGTTTCATTCACTATGAAAAGGCTTTTGCCTATATGGATTACAACAAACTGTGGCTGACTTTGAGAAGAATTGGAATCCCAGAGCACTTGATTATGCTTATGTGAAACCTTGGACCAGGAGGCTGTTGTCAGAACAGAGCAAGGAAACACTGCATGGTTCAAAATTGGTAAGGCTGTATGCCAGAGATGTGTTCTATCTCTCCAAACTTTTTCAATCTATATTCAGAACAGCTCATCCAGGAGGCTGGGCTCTATGAGGAGGAATATAACATCAGGATTTGAGGAAGACTTATCAACAATCTTTGTTGCGCAGATGACACAACTCTGTTTGCTGAAACTGAGGAGTGCCTGAATGAAGCGCTTGCTGCAGAAGGTCAAGGACTGAGGCTCAACATCAAGAAAACAAAGATTCTCACCACCGGGCCAATTGGCAGCATCGTGATAGATGGGGAAGAGATTGAGATTGTTCACAGCTTCAGTTTGTTTGGCTCCACAGTCAACACTATGTACCAGCAGCCGGGAAATCAAAAGACAAATTGCATTGGGAAAGTCTGCTCTCAGAAACCTCTCCAAAGTACAGAAGAGCAATGATGTCAGTCTGGAGACTAATCAGGTGTGCTTGATTCAGGCCATGGTCTTTGTGATTACTTGCTATGCGTCAGAGAGCTGGACAATGAGAGGGATGATGGAAGGAGAATTGATGCCTTTGAGCTGTGGTGCTGGAGAAAAGTATTGAGTATACCATGAACTGCTAGGAGAACAAACATGTTTATCCAGGGTTAAACCAGGCTGCTCCTTGGAGGCAAAGATTCTGAAACTTCATGTGACATACTTTGGACATGTTATAAGGTGGGATCAGTCCTTGGAGAGGGACGTCATGCTTGGGAGGGTGGAGGGACAGCACAGGAGAAGACCCTCTATGGGATGGATTGATTCAGTCACTGGGGTAATGGGGATAGGTGTGTTGGAGAGAGTAAGATTGGCAAGGGATAGAGCAGGGTTTAGGGCTGTTGTACATAGGGTCACTATGAGTCTCAAGCAACTCAAAAGCACATAACAACAACAACAAATTTACACAGAAGGTCCCCTGTCTCTCTCTGAGAGTCACTGGTGGATTCAAACTGCATACAGAGAGAGGCATGGCCTTTGGGTTAGCAGTGCAACTCCCTACAGGCCAGGCCACTCCTTGGCCTTGTTTTTCCTACAAACTGAAGGATCATGGCAGCCTTCTATGTAACAAGTCGTATTGGTGCTGTGTTTCCAACGGCATGTGTTCACCTTGTGTCTCTGTGTCACATTTCAGTTGATTGTTGCACTGTGGGGTTTGGGGAGGTGCGGGGGGGGGGGATTGTGTACCAATGAGGGAGTTTTTCTTTTGCTTTTCAAGGAGAGGAGCAAATGGGGAGGGGGGAGGGGTTTGTGCGAGGAGAAGGGTGCAACAATGAATGAATGGAATCCCAAAATCTCTGTAGATGTTCATTGAAATGAAAAATAAACAACCTAAATTTTAAAAAAAAACCAACAAAAACCCTTTTCTTAAAGTTGTTGGCATCAGGCTTCCAAGGCAATAACCACCCACCCACCCCCGTGAGTCAGTGCCAACCCCTAGCACCCACAGGACGAAGGAGAACTGTCCATCAGGTCTCCATGGCTGCGAATCTTTGTGGAAGACACAGATAGACCTTTCTCCCATAGAGGAGGTTCAAGTTCTTGACACTATGTGGGTTAGCTTTCCAACACTTAACTCTTTGCACCACCCTAAATAGACTCCAGTATAGTGTAAACATAAGTTTCATATGAACTGAAAAACAAAACTATTATGACTCCTTTTATTTTTATAGTAACTCTGTTGTAATCGCAGAATCGGACTGAGGCACGCCTGAGAATTGGAGAGTTGAACTTCCTCCTCAGAGTTGTGATGACCTGTGCTGACCCGCAGGGTCCCCCTTTGACTTGTAGCTGTTATATCATTCATTGAGATAGTTCCCCAGTGTGGGAATGAGGCTCACCATCTCTAAAGAACAGCAGTAAAAGCATGTTTGTATCCAGTCTTATTTAGAGAGCCTCATATACCTCTGACCTTACTATCTTTATTGTGACTTTAACTTTAGAAGTCCTGTCACTGGGCAGTCCAGACACAGGAGCTCTGATGGTGCATCCCAGTAGCGTGTGGGGCTGCAAGCCAAGCAGTTGCATGTCTCTGGTGGTTCAAATCTACCAGTGCTTCTGAGGGAGTGAGATGGGCAGTCTCCTTCCACTAACACTTACAGCCTCTGAAGCCCGCTGGAGGCTCACTGAGTGGGAATGGACATGGCACCAAGTTTGATTTGTTGAGACCACAGGGTCACGAGGAGGGAGTGGGTAGTGGTCTTCATGTCCTCAACCTGGATTGTGTGTGGTACTTCCAGACTTGAATTTTTCCCATAAAGGCAGATTTTACACCATAGCTAAGTGTAAAATCATGGAGGGCCATAAACATACAAACAAAATTGTGAGGCCCAGTAACTGCAAAGGCAGACTAGGGAGAGAGACAGCCTGGGTGTGAACCTAAGCAAGTTACTTAACTTCTCTCAGCAGCCAGCTCCCCATCAATAAAAGGAAGATAACCATTCTTCCCTTGCAGGTAGCCTTGGCTTGAAGAGGCAATGCATGTTAAAGGTACTTAAAGGAATGCTATTATTTTTTTAAAATTTTTCACAAAGAAAACAAGAAATAGTTTCATTATAATAACACATGGAACCACTATTAACTATTTCATGGGGTGTGTGCAGAACTGTGGGAGGTTAAACGTACTGTGTGCCTGGAAGACTAAGTTGTCAAACTCTTGGCGCACCTGTGAGGAGAAGAAGAAGGTGGTCATATTTTCCACCCTGAGTGATGAAGTGCATCCCATGGTCCCTATGAAACAAATGGGTGGAAAGAGCAGAGATGTTGGGCCAATTACCTAATTGCTTATAAAGGACTGTGGGGTTCTGGTATGTGCACATCCCTTCTAAGATAAAAGAAAGGGAAGAAAGTGATATAATAATTAGAAAGGAAAAAAGTGTCCTAAAAATTTAGGAAAATATTAGTAATATATTCACAGTGAGCTCTTAAAAATAATAATAATAATAATATGAATAAGAGTCATGCACAGTTTACAAAAGAATCAACTAAAAACTTAAAACTTTTAAAAAAGTTCTGTAACAGTGGTTACCTCAGAAATTCAAGTGAACCAATGAGATAGTGTTGCTTTGTCATCGGCAAAGTTTCCTTTAAAAGTTGGTATCTTATATGGGCTGGTGAAACAAGTTTTCACATGTGGCTGGAACACAATAGTTCACTGAAGAACTTGGAAATATGCACGAAAATGTATGTTAACGCTTTCACTTCTAGGAATTTATATTTTGGAAGAATGCTCAAGGATGGTGATGATAGGGAAATTGGAAACAACTAAATGTTGAGCAGTAAGGGAGAGTAATTTCGTTTTGGTTAGGATAGGGCAAGGTTCAGGTCTGTTGTTCATAGGCCACTGAGTTGTAGCTGACATGACAGCACCTAACGGCAGCAGTAACACAGACTACAAGGGAGCTCTGGCGGCCTGCTAGCAGCTGTGCTGCCAACCCAAAGGCAGGCAGTTCAGACTCCGTCAGCTGCTCCATCAGAGGAAGGTGGGCAGTCACCTGCCATGCAATTTACAGCCTCTGAGGACCTGCTGGAGGGTCAGCTGTGAGTCGGTTCCAACTCAATGGCTTACACACATACAACACACATATAGGATACAACACCACTGTAATCCCCAAACCACTTTATAGGAAAAATGCTCGTATCTAGTTGAATACAGGAAAGCAAACTACAAAATAATGTTTATAGGGGAGCTCTGGTGGCCTAGTGGCAAGAAGCTGCACTGCAATACCAGAGGCACACGGTTTGAATCCACCAGATGCTCTGCCGGGGAAGGAGGGACAATCTCCTCCTGTACCAGTCAGATCCGATTTGATGGTACACACACACACACACACACACACACACACACACAAAAAAATAAAAAAATAATAATGTTTATATTATGATATATATATATATAATTTGTGGGGTAAATTAATAATAGGTGCCACAGAAAATGCATCAAAGGCCTTGAATGTGTCAGAAATGAGGATGACACAGAACAGGAGAGAGTTTAGAGCTATGTTTCATGAGGACGCTTTGAGTTGTATTCAATAGCACCTAACATCAACATAGATAGAACTTCTGTTTTACAAACACATTCACTGACATCCTCACAGTTCATTTAACATTGCCCGACATTTTTGTTAGGTGGCAGATTTCATTGACATTGTATTTTCTTGATTTTTCCAACAAAGCTTTTAATTGCTGTAGGGTCTCCTGGACTTTGAATTTCCTGAAGATTTGGAGATGACTCCAGGTCAACTGGAAGGAAGTCCAGCAAAGGTATGGCATAGCAAATATGTTTCCCTCGCTGTTCATGAAGTTTACCCATGGGTGAAAGTATTTATGATACCTTTCCTTTCTTTCTTATCTGTCTTATCTAATCACTCTAAAACAAGCGGTGATTCAAAGAGAGGAAAGAAAAGTCATTTTGAAATAAGAATTTTTGCAAGCTGAAACACAGCAGTGCATTTTTACAGGAATTCAAAACAAGTTAGTGTGTAAAATGCATGGTAAATGGCTAAAAGAAAATACAATAAAGCTTCTATTCTTATTTCCCTAATCACTACTAATGACTTATGTTTTCTTCTGTACTTCTTAGTATGCAGCTTGTATACGGCGCGCCGTGCTCCCCCTCCCAAATGAGTGTGTGTTTGTGTGCGCGTGCACACGTGTGTGTGAATTCTCAGGAAGACAACCACGGTTCCCCTGGAGGAAATGATGGCAACTTTAACATGAGGCCACGGATTAAGATTAAATTGTGGCTTAGCAGGAGGACTTACTTTAGATTTCCTATAAAATATACACAGTCACTATGTAGGTGGGTCAGAAACAATAAGATTGGCAAGGGACAGAGCGGGTTTTAGGGCTGTTGTACATAGAGTCACTAGGAGTCAGAAGCAACTTGATGGCACATAAAAAAAAAAGACTATCACTTGCAAATAAAATCTTGCTGAAGATTATTAAAAATGGTCGGTACCATATATTGACAAACTGCCAGAAATTCAAGCTGGATTCACAAGAGACTGTGGAATAAGACATATTGTGGATGATAGGTGGGTCTTGGACTATGCAAAGATGTTTGACTATGTAGATCATAACAATTTATGGCTGACATTGAGAAAAATGGAAATCCTAGAACACTTAAGTTGTATTAGTGCAAAACCTGTAACTAGAGCAAAAAGATGTTTTCTGAGTACAGCAAGGAAACACTGCCTGATTTAAAATCAGGAAAGATGTGCATCAGAGTTGGATCCTTTTGCTATACATATTCAATATCTATGCTGAACAAATATTTTGAGAAGCTGGACTAAATGAGGAAGCAAGTTGCATCTGGATTGTAGGAAGGCTTATTTACAACCTTGCAAAAAGTGACAAGAACTTGCAATATTTACAGCATAATATCAAAGACTTCATTATGGATTAAATCGCAGCATCAAGAAGAGAAATCACTGGACCAACAGACAACATTATAATAG
>NW_006399781.1:6655101-6669326 GCF_000299155.1 Elephantulus edwardii | reverse complement strand
CCCCCCGCACCCCCCCACCCACACCCCGAGTATACTCCACTCTGCAACCTTCATTCTGGACTCATGATAATCATAATACCCTATAATATATTGCTTTTAAACTGTTTTCTCCCTCATCCATTTCAATGCAGTATACATAATTCATCCAGTTTCAGAATGATTTATACAAAGTTACGCCATTGAAGTTCCATTTACAGCAGGATGATGAAGAGAAGGGGATGTCCAGATATTTCGTTTTCTGGTTTTTTAGATAAGAGACTTTTTGATATGAATGGCAGTCACATAACACAGAGAGGGAGCATGCCCAATAGGTGTTACAAAAGGAGACAGGGAATCAGAAGAAGCCATCTAGTCCAGGGTGATAGGGCATGAAGTATAAAGGAAGCAGACCAAACTTTGTTTTTAGGAGGCCAATTTTTTTTTGTCAAACAATTTTACTAAGTGGTATAGCACTGGTCTGTGCATTACTGTATAGTGGTAATTCATGGTTGCTGTGAAGCTAAACACTGTGACAAAGATGCATCAAATGTGACAACAGTTACCCATGGTGAACAGTGTTTGGTGGAGTTCCCCGATTAAAACAAGCTTAGAAGCAGGAGTGGCATCCACTTCTGAAATGGCTTGCCTCCAGAAACTCTACGAACAGTGCTCGGGTCTGTCTTTCGTTCATAGGGTTGTTATGAGTTGTCTATGACTCAACAGCACTTAATAACAACAACTTTGCTTTTAAGGTGTTACTATTTTATGTTCATAATAAAGGAACTTCTCTAGCAGGTGAGTTAAACTCAAGTATTGACAGTCTAGAGGTTCTCTTAAATTGGCCACTGGCCTTAGGATTTCACAATCACTTCAGTATTCCACAGCTATTGCTGCCAGGCAGCACGCATGATTGTTTTACACTAAAACAGTGCTAAAGAGCAGCAGTGCCAAGGTAAAGACTATGGCATGCCTGGCCCAGGCTATTATCTTATCAATTGCTTCCTGTGCATTTGAATTTGGGCCGTGAATAAGGATAACAGAAGAAATGATGGCTTTGAATTGTGGTGTTGGAGAAGGGTACTGGATATCCTGTGGGATGCCCAAAACATAGTCAAGTCTGTCTTGGGAGAGGAAATGAATGCAACCAGAGTGCTCCTTAGAAGCAAGGCTAGCACAACTTCATTTCATATATTTTGAGTATGTTGTCAGGAAGGACTGTTCTTGTTGTTATGTGTCGTCAAGTCGCTTGAGACTCATAAAAGGAGCATTGATGCCTTTGAACTGTGGTGCTGGAGAAGAGTATTGAATGTACCATGGACTGCTGGGAAAACAGATTCATCCTGGAAAAGGTTAAACTGGGAGGTTTCTTGGAGGCAAGGATTCTGAGGCTCTGTCTAACATTCTTTGCACATGTTGTAAGGAGGGACTGGTCCTTGGAGAGGGACATCATGCTTGGTTGGGTGGAGGGACAGTGCAGGAGGGGAAGGTGGACTGATTCAGTGACTGGGGTAATCGGGGTGGGAGTGTCAGAGACAGTGCGGTTGGCACAGGACAGAGCAGAGTTTAGGGCTGTTGTACATAGGGTCACTATGAGTCGCAAGCGACTCGATGGCACATAACAACAACAATAACAACAACATAATATCCCTGCTACCACAGCCACTTCTAAACCCAGTCTGCAGTTCTAGCAGTTCTCTGTTGATGTGCTATTCCAGTTGTTTTTGGATAATTTTGCTCACAGTGTGTGGTGAGGATCCCTTGAAATAAGAAAATGCTCTTTATATCTGGGAGATAGAGACTTGGATATCTGTGGCTTCTTTCATGTTGGACTTGAGAGTATTGGGAGAGAGAGAGGGCAGAGCTGAAGGAAGATTCAGTGTAGCAAAGAAGACTTTTGTGATATAAACCATTAACAAACCTTCACTTTATTAGTAAATCATTAGTAATGCACCTGGTAGCTGCTTCTTGATCTCTCTAAGTGTTTACAAATACTTTCCTCTGGAATGGTTAAAAATTCACTTTTAGCCATAGTTATAAGACTGCAATCTTAAATAGAAGAATATAATCCTTGGAGGCAAGGATTCTGAAGCTCTATCTCATATAATTTGGGCACGTGGCCAGGAGGGACTAGTCTTTGGAGAAGGACATCATGCTTGGAAGGGTGGAGGGATGGCACAGGATAAGACCCTGGATGACAGGGATTGACAGAGTAACTGCTGTGTCGGAGTCAGTGAGAATGGCTCAGGATATGGCGGGGTTCAGAGCTCTTGTTCATATGGTTGCTATGAGTTACAGGAAACTCAACACTACATAGTAACATCAATAATGCTTAAATGATTCTTTTCAATAAACTCCTATCACCTTGTCCCCAGGATTTGACTTTCAGAGGGCTAGTTTGCTGAATTTTATGTGCTGTTTAGTAGCAGAAATATAATGTCCATGATTTAAGGAACATCATTCTCTATTAATACAATGAACATCATGCATGATTTATTGGTGTCTGTGTATCATAAAAGGTCCCCAGGTCCCAGTCAGTCACTCTCAACTACTAGGCTAAATGTTGTTGATTCAAACACACCCAGGGATTCCACGAAAGAAAGATCTAGTGATCGAGCATTCCCAAAAATATCACAGCCAGGAAAGCCCTTGGAAGCTGTAAGCTTGGTTGCTGTATTTAAATACCATATACGTAAATGAGTGGCCCTTCTCCAGTGGCTCAAATCCACCAGCAGCTCTGTGGGAGAAGGATTGGCAGTTTCCTCCAGTGCAATTTACAGCCTCAGAAATCAAGGAGAAGGTTGGCTAAGGGTCAGAATGGACTCAGCTGTAATGCATTTGAGTTTTTTAAATGGGCAGATCTCTCTGGGAACAAAGGAGCAGATGAACTAACTTACCTGCCTTCTCAGTCACTGCACTGCTGACTAGATCCATTGCTCCTGATTGCTGTCCTTCATTTGGCAGTTGGTGTGTTGTTATTTGGTCTCCAACAAAGTGTGTTGGTTTCTCCAGGATGAGCCCAAGAGGACCAAGGATGCGACATTGTCAGCCGAGCTTCAGCAGGCCTTGGCCATGATGGAGGATTTAATCAAGTCTTGTGAGTTGGCTGTGGACCTGGCTGCTGTCACAGGCTGTCCGGTATGTTCCTCAGTGTGTGTCGGGACACTGCACACAAACCTCTGGACACCTTTACAAAGTTGAGAATGCTCTGGTACAGTAGGACACGTAATCCATGGTAAAGGAAAGTAGCCTCAATTAGTCAGTAAAGCCAGGCTACGAGGCTGCCACCCGCCGCTGCAGCATTTGGAGGAGTCCTGACTTGTAGCCCACACGGCCTGCATGTGAACACTCTGTACAAAGCAGACCCAGGTATTGTTGTTGTTGTCAGATACCATGGTGCCAGCCCTGACTCATAGCAACCCTGTGAACAATAGAACAAAACACAGCTGGACTCTGCCTCCTCCTCACAACCTCAGCATGGAAATGGGGGCTGCCCCAGAGATCGTGAGAAACAGATATGGACAGGGGGAAATATGAACAGGGAGCTATGAAAGGGGGTGGGACAATTCTTTTCCCAACTATTTCTATTATTAAAATAGGAAAAGATTTCTCTGCTTGACTCAGTATTTTTAAATGAATGCAAAGTGTACCAAGGGAGCTCTGGTGGCCTAATGGTAAGAAACTGCACTACAATCCCAAAGGTGTGTGGTTCAAATCCACTAGCTGCTCCGTGGGAGGATGGACAGGCTCCTCCCGTCTTTTAACAGCTTCTGAAAACCCATCCGAGGGTCAGCTATGGGTTGTTTCTGACTCAATGGTAAACAACAACAAAGTGTACTATTATTTTTCATCACAAATCTCCAGAGAGGCCCTTCAAGTGTATATTTTACATCCCTTAATCTGAGTGGTGAAGGGGGCAAAAGGGAGCTGGAAGGGCGTCTGGAGGCCAGGGCTGGGCTTGCTTGGAGCAGGGCGGGCTGGGCTTGGAGCTTTGCGTGCCTCCCCAGCATCAGCCTTGCCCCCGCAGGCTTTCAATCATTCCAGGCAAACCACGCTCAGTCTCCACATGGTCTCTCTGCTGGGGCATAACTGATGTGCAGTGAACCGTAATGACCTAGACTGTAGGGAGTTGCACTGTGAACACAAAGCCTGTCCCGTTTGGCGGTTTGAATCAACTAGCTACCCTTCAAGAGGCAAAAGAAAACTCAAACTCTTTGCCATTGAGCTGGAGAGGCCTCATGGCCGACACTGCACATCTCCTCCCGTGTGATTTACAGTCTCAGAAACCCAATGGCGGGTCAGTTCAAGAAGTTTCCAGCTTGAAGGTGATAAGAGAGGAAATGAACATCCCATTGTTTTCCTCTGGGGAGTGCTCTAGATTTTGGCTCCAGTCTACTCCTTTTTAATCCCAGCCACAGTAATTTACCTCGGACTTGGTAGTTTAAAACCAGCATTTCAAACCAGTTCATTCCAGTTCAACCCCTCTTGAGAATCTAACTTTAACCGTGGGGATCCCCTTAAAATGTAGATCCTGATTCGCTATTATCTAGAGACCTCAGACAATTCAAGTTGAATGAACTGACAGCTGACCCTCTGCTGGGTTTTCTGAGCCTTTAAATCCCGGAGGACACTTAGCTCTCTCAGAAATGCTGACCGATACAAACCTCCAGAAAGGAGTGTTGGTTGGGCTAGCAGTGTAATTCCTTACAGACTAACGCTCCATATGCATGAGCTTTGTCTCACATTCTTCAGACACATTGTCAGGAAGGCCCAGTCCTCAGAAAAGATACCATGATGGGAAATATGGAGAGTCCGGGAAGGAGGGAAGATCCCCACCAAGATGAATTGTGTCTATCAGGGATCTTGAGGATGGCATAGGATAGGGCGAAATTCAGATCTGTTCTTCACAGGGTCACTGTGAGTTGCCGTTGACATGACAGTACTGAACAATGGCAACCACAATGGAGCAGAAACGTAAATTCGCAGCAGAGGCTTGAACTATTGAAGTCCTACCTAAAACAACATGCAATCATTGTTTTAGAGTTTCATAAAACTAAGGTACCCAATATGTTTCCAAAACTAAAAACAAGTCTGCTTTGCTTGAGTCACATTTTTGGCAGCTCACTGAAGATTTGGTGGTTCAAAGGCACCACCTGATCCACAGAGTGATGGTAGAGAGTTGCCTTCTGTAAAAATTTATAGCCTCAGGCACTTGAAAGAGGGTCAGTATGAATTGAAATAATTTCTTCGGCACTGAGTTAGGAGAGAAGAGAATTTCCTACCTTTTCTTATTCAGAGGAGATGCCAACTTTTTGGTTCTTGGTTCCCTTTCTCCATCTTCAAAGTCAACCCTGTAGGGCTGAATTCTCGTATCACAGCTTTCCTCATCCCTTCTGCCGCTCTTCCACTTTTTTGAAAAAAAATTTATTTTATTAATTTTAAGGAACATTTACAGAGATTTTGGATTTCCATTCATTCATTGTTGTACTTTTCTCCCTGCCCACACTTCCCCCCACGTTTGCTCCTCTCTCTGAAAAGTAAAATTCCTTCATTGGTATACAGTGCCCCCCGCCCCCCTGCCCCGAGTGCACTCCACTATGCAACCTTTATTCTGGACTCTAGTCATGGCAGTTATGGTCTCTTTAGGGTATATTCCCAGTAGTGGAATTGCTGGGTCAAATACCTCTTCCACTTTTTAAGGACCCTTGTGAGGTCATTGAGCCCCCTTGAATATTTCAGGATCCTCTGTCTAGTTTAAAGTCAGACCAATTAAAGGTGTAAAACGAACCCCAAGGCCCTCAAGTTGGTTCTGACACTCAGCAAGCCTAGAGGATTTCCAAGGCTATAAATCTTTAGACGGAATAACAGTTGATGTCTTTGAACTGTGGTGTTATCAAAGAGCATTGATCTACCATAGACTGCCAAGAGAACAAAGAGATTCGTCTTGGAAAAAAGTTCAACCAGGGTTCTCCTTAGAAGAAAGGATGGTGAACCTTTGTCTTACATACTTTGGGCATTTTGTGAGGCCACAGTCCTTAGAAAACGACATCATGCTGGGGAATCAATCATTGAAAGAGAAGACCTTCAGTGAGATGGATTGACAGAATGACTATAACTATGAGTTTAGCATGGCACAGACTGTGAGGGTGGTGGAGAAGGCAAGGCCCCGCTGCTGTTCACGAGATTGTTACGAGTTGTAATGCATGCAATCTAACAACAGATCTGTGCAGAAGCAGATACTCCCCACATCTCTCCTGGGCATTGGTTGGTGGATCCACTAATCTTTTAGATAGCAGCTGAATATTTATTTAACCCCTGTGCCACTCTTCTTTTTCCTTTTTTTAAAAATTTTTATTAAATTTTATTAATTTTAATGAACATTTACAGAGATTTTGGATTTCCATTCATTCACTGTTGCACTATTTTCTCTACCCCCACCTCCGCCAGTTCGCTCCTCTCTTTTTTTTCCCCTTGAAAGTCTGTTTTAATTCTCCCATTGCCACAGTGCTTGTCAAAGCCAGTTCTGATTAATCTCCTTTGTCAATGTGTCCTTTACCATTCCCTATCACTCCTCTCTAAGAGAGACTTCACCCTAACTCATAAGGAAAAGGGGATGGCGTATTCTCTTAGCTACTTCCTGCTGAAAAGGGATGCTGTGGGTTTCAGGGTGAATGTCTTCTCTCACTACTCTAAAGGGCCCCTTTGGCAATAGGAAACACGTAGACTATTGTAGAGATTGATTTTGGAACTTAGATGCACTGTTATCAATTGTGCTTAGTCGTACATGTTCATATCCTTGAAGATGTATCATGGAATGTTGCAGCCTAGAAGACACAAATTTAACTAACAAGTTAAAAGTACATGAGTCAAAAATTAAAAGCAATAATATTCTAGTAGAGGTTCTAACAGTGGCAAAAATCAAGTTACAGAGGGAAGGTAGTTCTTACAATAAAAGGCCTATAGACTAGCACTTTGTCTATTATAGTATAAAGGTTAGGAACCACACGATGTAGAGGCTCAACTATGTCATTTATTGTTGTTAAGTCCTAGACCAAATTCCATCTACCACTGGGTTGTTTTACAGCTCAGAAGTCCACATGCAAGGCAGAGGTGAAGTAAGGAACTGCTTATGAGGTTTTCTGTCAATTCCAACAACTAAGAAATAGTGAGAAGAGTTGGGACCTCAGAAGGCTTTTAGAACCAAACAGTAGGCTTTTGTGTCCAGGAGAAAATGAATATACTTACCAGTAATGTCAATGCTCACCCACAGCTCTTCTGGGACGATCTAAATTGTTGAAGCGTCCTCCTTTGTTTCCAGCTGGGAGCTGGGGCCTGTCAGTCCTGTCAGCCATGACAACCTGATGTGGGCTGCCCCTGGCCATGTGTCCTTCAAATCCACACTTAAAGCAAGTGAGTGGGAGCTTTCTCTCTGCTCCCTTGCCTATCTGTGGCTCTCGTCTGTGACACTGTCTACTGAAGTGGCCCAGCTTTCCACAGTGGAAGCAATTCTGACCTCTTTTATTACCTTTGGGTGACACTGTTTATGAGTAAGACTTCCTTTTCCTGATACAGGCCCTAAACTGGCAGCAATAGCTGCCCCAATAGTTTTGGCCGTTCTCTGGTCTTTTCTCTTCCCTCTAGATCTGTGCCACTCTTCTTGTTGTTGTTAAGTGCCATCAAGTCATAGGTGACTCATAGCGAACCTATGAATGAAAGACCCGAACACGTGTATAACTTTCGTCGTTTCTCCAGGTTCATAAGGTTTCTGGAGGCAAGCTATTTTGCAAGTGGATGCCACTCCTGCTTCCAAGCTTCTTTTAATCCGAGAGCTCCACCAAACACTGTCCACGAGGGGTAACCATTATCACATTTGATGCATCAGTGTCACAGTGACCATGAGTTACCTCTGTACAGTAGGTGGACAGACCAGGGCTATGCAACCTAGAAGAATGTTTGACCAAAAACAATTAATACCAGGCTTGAGGGCCGTGGATTAAAGTCACCACCCTTTGGCTTGGGAGCATCACTTTCTGTCCACAAGAAAGAGTATTTCAGGGGTTTTCTTTAAATATAGGAAAGAGAGAAACAATTATTTATCTCCATTTTTAACAGTGAACTGGTTTTCTGTATTAACTCTTTCTAGTACAGTAATGATTTCCTTATTCTATACTGTGGTAGACAATACTTAAGATAATATATAAACACTTAAAGGATGTATGCCTAAAATTATCAGCTAACGTGGAAATGAATAGAAGAAGACATGTTTTTACGTGAAGTAGCTCAGTAGCTTAAAACTAACAAACATTACAAGGCTTAAAGTGTAAGAAACTCAATCTTCTCAACTGCTGCCATGCCCTTTAAGATTGGCTCAACTGTCAATTTCCCATCTTTGCTGTATGTCAAACTTTAGGGTAAGTAAATAGAACTGGCAAAAATAGGCAATGAATTTGTTAAAAAGAAAATATTGTTCTGATTAACACATAAGATAGTGTGTGTTTATATATAAATGTGTGTGTGTTTGTATACATGAACATAAAAATATACATACACTTATACATAATGACAGTGAATATGATCTACTAATACTGTGTGTAGTGATGAGCATAATATGTGAAATTTGATAATTTCCTTTTGGAAATTCATTTTATCATTTTTCAGTTTACATGTGAAATTAAAATGTTAACACAAAGATATGCCCATATTTGAGGTTGAGTTATAAGAAAAGCACTGTGTACCCTAGAAATACAGTAGAAAGTCATACAGCAACTTAAAACCATCATCTGTTAGTCTCTTTAGACTTAAACTACAGCCTTATATATGCCTAGTATATTGTAGAATTCATCTATATCATGCACTGGTTGACTTGATTCTGAGTAGAAATAGATTTAAAATTTCCTAAAGACACACTCTATAAAACATAATATTCAAGAGTGGAAAGATGGTATTCAGAACTCATTATAAAAGGTTAGAAATTCTCCTTGTAAATATTTAAGTAACTCATAATCATCTGCTCTTTTTGTTTGTTTAGAAAAAAATTTTTTTAGTCTAGTAGCATTCTTTTAAACTCTCATGTAGTTAAATCATCTATACGTGTGTTCCGCAAGAGCTATTGACATTCTGTTTCTACCTATTTATCTTTCCAATCAATCAATGGATCTTTGGGAAATTTTGTGTCCTTTTTTTTCATGCATAGAAACTTTTACTGTCTTTAAGTGAAATAGTCCTGATCTTAATGGAAAAAAAGGAACTAAAGTTTAAAAAGACAAGATTATGCATTTCTTCTTTTGTTGATTTTTTTATTATTATTTTGTGTGTACCGTCAAATTGGATCTGACCAGTATAGGAGGAGATTGCCCCCCCTTCTCCAGCAGAACATCTGGTGGATTTGAACCATGTACCTCTGGGTTTGCAGTGCAGCTTCTTGCCACTACGCCACCAGAGCTCCCTCAAGATTATGCATTTCTTAATCTCTCTATTAAAAATGAAAATATTTTAAGTGCAATTCTACCTTTTGGAAGTTTGAAAGAAAAAAAGTAAAACAATTAGAGATTGTCATAAGTATCTTTCATTTTATTTGTTGTTGTGTATCATTGAGCAGGAACCGACTCCTAGCTAACTCTCCAAAGGGTTTTCAGGGGCAGTTTAAGCCCCAGGAGGAAGTTGTCTATCTTTCTTCTGCAGAACAGCCAGCAGATGCAAGCTCAATGCCTTTCAGATGTCAACCCAGCTCCTTAACACTGGGCCACTGGAGTCCCCTGTTTCTAAATAGTCATCAGGTCTGGAAGCTGATCTAGAGATTGACTGCACTTGAATCAATTGGCTCTTCGCATATGGATTCTTTGGTTTATGTCACATTATTCCCATCCTGCAATCCTTATTTAATTAAAAAGTGAAAGCTGATTTGTTATCAGTGCCACTGAGGACTCCTTAGTTCTCCGTGGCCATGTAACCTGTCACAGGTTCCAGAGATTAGATTGAGGGTGGAGAGGTGGGTGCAGAAGGGTCATGTTGTTCTGCCTGCAATGCAGGATTCAGACTCTGAGTTCTCTTTTCTTCCTTCATTTTTACTTGGTCCACAATATATTGTTTTCTGAGGCCTGGTCAGTGAAGTGCACTTCCTTTTCTTTTCTCGTTATAAATCAGACTATGTAAATTAACTAGGTGCAAATACTGTCATCTTTTCATTTCCTCCCTCCTGGTATTTCTGGCCAGCTTCTCAGAGGTTTGGCTCCACAGGGTTTGCTGTGGTCCTAGACAATAATGCTGTTACCCTCTTTTTTGAGCTCTGCTTATAGTAGTCTGCAGGAGTTCTAGTGGCCTAATGGTAAGAGGTTGGCTGCCAACTCGAAGTCATGCAGTTCAAATCTATCCAGCTACTCCCTGAGAGACAGATGAACAATATCCTCTCATGCAGTTTACAGCCTCTGAAAACCTATTGGAGAGTCAGCTACAAATTGATTCTGACTTGATGACACATTATAGCAACAAAAGAGTCTTCAACAACCACATACTAAAGGGAAGGAATGCACACATAAGCGGACGGGGTTTTTTGGCAAAAGTTTTTACTTGATTGATTGATTGATTGTTGTTGTTGTTGTTTTGTGCCTCCGAGTCACTTATGACTCGTAGCAACCCTACATACAAAAGCCCTGAACCCTACTCTATCCTGTGCTAACCATATTGTCTCTGACTCACTGCCCTCATTATCCCAATCACTTAGTCAATCCATCTCATCCAGGATCTTCCTCTCCTGCACTGTCCCTCCACCCTTCCAAGCATGATGTTCCTCTCCAAGAACTGGTCCCTCCTTGCAACATGTTCAAGGTATGTCAGATGAAGCCTCAGAATCCCATTTTTTTAGTCATTTGGGAAAATCTTTCTTTTGTTTTCTTTTGCATCCCAAAATATGTGTCCTTGACATTTTTAAGTATTATCCTCAAATCAAATAAATGTACCAGAAGCCATCCACAGCCAGTAAACTACCAGCCATTGTTCTGAGTGCATCACAAACCAGAAGGAAGTTAACTACAGCATGAGGAAATAGCAGCCTGTCTTCTTCTTATTACAGGATGCCAGCTTGCATGCAGCCAACATGAACCAGCCTATCAAATTTGAGAGATTCAATACTGAGTAAATGTTATTTTCCCTCCCATGTTTTCTTTAGAATTGTTCTTTTTTTAGTATAAATTCTGTGGTTTCTCTAACCCTAAAATTTCACCTTGCTTTTTCACACATAAGACATAATCTCTCTTGACATCTTTTGTATAATTCTTTTGAATTACAGAGGAGCAGGTATTGGAAATGTCACTTCAGGAGCAGGTTCATGGAAAGAATACTTAGCTCACTCAAGATTATGTGGCTGCCAGCTGGGGTGATCTATTGCCTCTCCTTACCCCTTAGCTCCACAATCAACACTCCTGGCACCAGCAGCTAGGAAATCAAAAGACAAATCGCATTAGGTAAATCTGCTGCCAGGGACTTTTCCAGAGTACTAAGAAGCAATGATGTCAGTCTAGAGACTAAGGTGTGTCTGATCCAGGCCATGTTCTTCACAATTACTTGCTATGCATCAGAGAGCTGGACAATGACTAAGGATGACAGGATAAGAAAAGATGCCTTTGAGTTGTGGTGCTGGAGAAGAATCTTCATGGACCACCAAGAAAACAAATCGGTCTGTCTTGGAAAGGGTGAAAATCATTTTCTCTTTGGAGGCTAGGATTTTGAAGCTCTGTCTCACATACTTTGGGCACATGGCCAGGAGGGACCGATCCTTGGAAAAGGACATCATGCTCAGAAAGGTGGAGGGACAGCACAGGAGAGGAAGACCCCGGATGAGATAGATTGATACAGTAACTGGGGCAATGGGAGGGGGGGAAGTAGGTGTAGCAGGGTCAGTGAGACTGGCTCAGGACGGGGGATGGTTCAGAGCTGCTGGGTCGCAAGTGACTCGATGGCATATAGCAATAACAACAACAACCCCTTAGCTGGGCTATCATCCTTACCACCCTCTCTTCACTGTTCTGAGTAGCACTTATACTAACAACTGTAATCAAATCCAAGGTTCCGAGATCTGTGATCTCCACTTTGTAGAACTTCCCTATCATGCGGTGTTTACACTTACATGCTATGCATGAGTAACTCCACAATCTCTTGACTTGAAATCCAATATTAACCTAGTTTTACAAAGGAAAGACATTGGACTTGATCATAAATATCTGTAAATAAAGCAACTAGAAAAAAATCTTTCTGAAACTTGTGTTTTCTCCCTGTTTTGTGTTTTCAGCTACGATTGTTGTTGCTCTTGTTGTGATGTGCCATTGAGTCAGCTTTGATTCATGGTGACTCTGTGTTTTGGGGTTTGTTTTCTTTTTTTATGAGGAGAAATGTGGGGTCAAGATTGCTGGAAGATCTATCAACAATCGCTTGCTGCAGAGGGTCAAGGACTGCAGCCTTCAATATGGACTGAGGTTCAGTGTCAAGAAGACAGATTCTCACCACTGGACCAATTGGCAGCATCAGGATGGATGGTGAAGAGATTGAGATTGTTCACAACTTTAGTTTGCTTGGCTCCACAATCAATACTCTCGGCACCAGCAGCCAGGAAATTAAAAGACGCATTGCCATGGGAAAGTCTGCTGTTAGGGGGCTCTCTAAAGTATTGAAGAGCAATGGTGTCTCTTTGGAGACTAAGGTGCATCTGATACAGGCCATGGTCTTTGCTATCACTTGTTATGCATCAGAGATTTTAACAATGACTAAGGAGCATAGAAGGAGAATTGATGCTTCTGAGCTGTGGTGCTGGAGAATAGTATTGAGCGTACCGTGGACTGCTAGGAAAACAAACAGATTCATCCTGGAAAGGGTCAAACCAGGCTGCTCCTTGGAGGCAAGGATTCTAAGGCTCTGCTAACATACTTTGGACATATTAGTGACATCATACTTGGTAGGGTGGAGGGACAGCGCAGAACGGGAAGGCCCCCTATGAGGTGGATTGATTCTGTGACTGGGGTAATCGCGATGGGTGTGTCGGAGACGGTGCGATTGGCACAGGACAGAGCGGAGTTTAGGGCTGTTGTACATAGGGTCACTATGAGTCACAAGCAACTCGATGGCACATAACAACAACAACAACAATAACTTTATTTTGATCATTATTTTAATGAAAGTTTACAGAATAGTTGGATTTTCATTCATTCATTGTTGCACATTTTCCTTCCTCCCCCTCCCTTAGTTTACTTTATCTTTTTTAAAATATTCATTCATTGTTATACAATCTCTCCCCTCCCCTCCCTAAACTCTCCCTCAATTCCCTTTGCAATATACCCCTTATTCTGGACTGTCATCATACATATAATGCCTAATCATATATTCCTTTTAAACAATTCTTTCCTTCATCTGTTCCATAGTAGTATTCATTGTCTATCCACTCTCCCTGTTTTCTACCCAAACCCCATGTCAGTCCTGCTTTATAACAGTGGTGTTATGCAATGTTTGTCCATAGTGTCCTTTGAACAACGGATTTGAACTCTGCCCTATCCTGTGCCATATTCATTGTCCCCTAGATGCTTGAACTCATTGCTGCAGTCACTGTATCAGTCCATCTCATTGATAGTCTTTCTCTCTTTTGCTGACCCCCCACCTTTCCAAGTATATCTCTTTCCAAGGATTGGCCTCTCCTACAACATGTATGGGCAACAAAGTTTCATCATAGTCATTGCACCAAAAAGAATTGGTGGGAAAAGAGCCATTTCAGGAAGTAGCATGTGCTCAGGAACCAATGGTGATGAAGGGAAAAGTTCAAGCGGGACTGAAGGCATTGGCAAAAAATAAGGCCCCACGAATTGACGGAATACCAATTGACATATTTTGACAAACAGATATAGCCCTAGACATGGTCACCATTCTGTGCCAAGAAACTTGGAAGACAGCTACCTGACAAATTGACTAAGAGAGAAAAAAAGATTATCCAGAATTTGGATCCAGAACAGAATGTGGAAATTACTGAACAGTATCATTTATATTGCTGAAGATTATCCAAAATTCACTAGAACAGTACATTGACATAGAATTACCAGAAATGCAAGCTGGATTTAGAATAGGTTGTGACACTAGGGATATTATTATTGATGTCAGGTACAGCCTGGTTCAAAACATAGAATACCAGAAGAATTTCTATTTGTGTTTTATTGACTAGATAAAGCATTTGGTTGTAGGAATATAACAAATTATTATTCACTGTTGGTGGGAGC
>NW_006399781.1:6639480-6653706 GCF_000299155.1 Elephantulus edwardii | reverse complement strand
AATTAAGAAAAGTGTGCATTCAAAAGAAAAAAAGAAAGGTTTGTGTTAGAGCCATATATTTTCTCCATATCTATTAAATCTGTGTGCTGAGCAACATTCAAGAGGCTGGAATTTATGAAGAATGTGGCATCAGGATCAAAGGAAAGCGTATCAACAACCTGCATTTTGTGAACAAAGCCACGATAAACATGGGTGTGCATATATCTACTTGGATGTCAGTAATGGTCTCTTTGGGGTATATTCCCAGTAGTGGAATTGCTGGATCAAATTGTATCTCTATTTGCAACTTTTTGAGAATGCGCATACCACCTTCCACAGTGGTTGCAGCATTTTACACTCCCACCAACAGTGAGTAAGGGTTCCAATTTCTCCACAGCCTCGCGAGCATTTGTTGCTTGCTGTCCTTTTAGATTTTGCTATTCTCACTGGGGTGAGATGACACCTCATAGTCGTTTTGATTTGCATCTCTCTTAGAGCTAGGGATTTTGAACATTTCTTCATGTGCTTGTTAGCCATCTTAATGTCTTCTTCGGTGAAGTGTCTGCTCATATCCTGTGCCCTTTTTTCTGTTGGATTATTTACCTTGTCTTGTTATGTTGAACAACCTGCATTTTGAAGATGACACAACCTTTTTTGCTGAAAGCGAGGAGGACTTGAAATGCTTACTACATAAGAACAAAGACTACAGTGTACACAGTTAGTTTTTGTTTTAATTTAGCCATAAAAATTAGGAGGATTTTTTTAAAAAACAACAACAACAACAACAACGCAGCTTTAGGAATTGCTAAGATATAACAGCAGGAGAAATAGAAGCATTTCCCTCCCATGCAATTTACAATTACTGAGTCCCGACTAGAGGGTCAGCTATGAGTTGATGCTGACTGGACAAAAAGATATAAGGAACCTAATGATGCCAGTTTGAGGAATAAGGTGCACCAGATTCAGGCCATGATCTTTTAAATCACTTACTATGCATCTAAGAACTAGACAGTGAATAAAGATGACAGGAAAAGAATTGATACCTTTGAGCTGTAGTGTTGGAAAAAAGTACTGAGTATCCCATAGACTGAAAGCAAACAGATGTGTCTTGGAGAAAGTGCAGCCAGAGTGCTCCTTGGAGGCAAAGATGATGAGGCTTTGTCTCATGTACTTTGGGCTTGTTGCTGGAGAGGTTCTTCCTTGGAATGGTGGAGGGTTGGCAAAAGAAGGGATGGCCCATCAACCAGATGGATAGACACAGTGACTGCTGCAGTGGGCTCTAGTGTGTCAGGAAGTGGGAGGATGGCACAGGACAGGACAGGGTTCAGATCTGTTGCTCATGGGGTTGCTATGGGTCATACTCAACTCTACGGTACCTACAACAGCGATAGACATCATACTTGGGAAGGTGAAGAGTCAGAGAAAGAGAGGAAGATCCTTAATGAGATGGATTTCCAAAGTGACTGTTAAAATGGGCTCTGGTATATCAGAGATATCAGTGTATCAAATTTATCAGTCATTGTTCAGAGAGTTGCTATGAGTCACAGTCGACATGACGGCACATAACAGCAACAGTAGGAGTGTGGTGTGTAACATGTCTGGATTCTAACCCAGGGATCAGTGGTCAGACCCCACCAGCCAACCACTCCTCAGGAGAAAGATGAGACCGTCCATTCCCTTAAGACGTAGAGCCTCAGACACCTATGTGATGGAGGTTGGCTGTGATTTGGAAGGGATTGGATGACCTTGGCTTTGGTTTTGAGTATTTGTAAGATGCCATTTACCTATCTTCCTCTGTGGCCTAGTGGTAAGAACTTGTGCTGCAGTCCCAAAGGCATGTGGTTCAGATCTTCCAGCTGCTCCATGGGAGGATTATGGGTAATCTCCTCCCATGCAATTTACTGTCTCTGAAGTCCCACTGGGGGGCCAGCCTTGAGGCAATTCCAACTCAACAACGATAACATTCCCTCCATTTACCAAAAAGAAGGGGTTTTTTTCAGCTCAACCCAATGCAGAGTTAGGATGTTCATTTAAACACATTCAAACTTTTGAAAACCTTCCCAAGTTGAGTAATACAGCTTGAATAGAATGTTTCTTTTTCTTTTCTGAGACAAACATCCATCATTTAATAAAGTTTTTTTATATAAGTTTATTGTGGACTACAGCTAGTCTTATATTTCTGTTTCAGTTCCACTTGTCTTCATGTTAACTCAACTAGAGTTAACAATAAGACACTTGGTAAATAATCTTAATGATTCTGTAGTCATGCCACGAACTTCTTCCCACTCGCAATGTTAAAGGAGTATGAGAGGATGGACTCAGAGGGAAGGCAGCCAGCTTCTGGCCTGACATCTGGTAGATGCTGAATTCACGGCCTGAAGCTGAATTATTTAGGGTACCTGAACGGGCTAGAAGAGAAGGAACCTTGCTTCTAGCTATTGTGATCATTGGGGTTTTTTGTCCACAGCTTCTGCTTTTTATTTCTGGGCCAGGTTTTATGCTGACTCATTTGCCCAGATGTTTCCTGCTTCATTTTACAAGTAATTGATACCTCTGTGAAATTAACTATCACTGCCAGGAATGAAAACCTAGGCACCTTTCTGAAGATCCAAATCCCGGATCAATGCCAACAAGTCAGTGCTGGCTCCTACAGACCGTCCGTCTGGTTTCTGAGGCTGTGGATAAAAACTTGAGTAAATGGCCCATCTTTCTCCTGTGGAGATGCTGGTGGATTTGAACTGACAGAGACACAGCCTTTTGGCTGGCTGCACAACACCCTCCAGGCCAAGCCACCAGAGCTCCACTTCCTGAAGGCCAGCTTCACTCAGTTCAATCTGTTTCCTTTCCCCAGTACAGTCACATTTTTTCCGAGCCTTCTTATCTGAGCAAAACGGCTCTCTGACTTATCACTTGTTTATTTAGAGGAATTCCTGTATTCTACCTCTGAGCTACATCTATTTGTATGGTGTTTCTTCTTCAACACACCAAAGAAGTAGCTACACAACTGTGTCCCTTGTGGGGAAAAAAATTGGCTTTGGGAGAGGGCGAGTGTTATAATGGAATTAGCTTTTTGGATAGACTACTGTTCCCTCGAATTGCTGAGCATTTCGTTTCACGCCTCTCAGACATTTAATGCCAATTACTAGGGGACAAGGAGGTCTGTGGGTGGTACAGTTTGTATTTGGTTTCTAACCCAAAGGCTTATGGTTCGAACCTACCCAAGCAGCACCGTGGAAGAAAGGTAGTCAGCTTCTATACAAATTCCAATGACAGGAGCTCTGGTGGCCTAGTGGCAGGAAGCTGCACTGCAGTCCCAGAGGTATGCGGTTCAAATCCACTGGATGCTCTGCTGGAGAAGGAGGGGCAATCTCCTGTACCAGTCAAATCCAATTTGATAGTACACACCCACACACTCTTTAAAAACATTAATAAAGACAATTTTTAAAAATTCCAGTGAAACTACCCTATGGAGCAGTTCAACATAGATCCCCATGGATCAGAATCAATTCAGTCACAGCAAACCACAGTGGGCAAGTACCTGCAAGAGCCTGTGGCTGTGGTTTCTGACCTTTGGATTAGCTACTGTGATTGGAGACAGAGTGCATGCATATACTTTGGAAGATGGCTGAGAGTCATCTCCAGCCCTGCTTAGGGTAATTCACCTGTGCTTGCTTCTTTCCAGGGGTGGGGGGCTTCACAAGATCACATATCCACACAGCATGTGTCCTTTTTAGGATGTGCTTGAGCACTGAGAGGTCCAATCCTATCATGAGCATGGTCCTAAGAAAGCTGTTGAAGATGGTTATCTATTTCAGCACTTCCTTGCAGTGACCTCCAGTGAGGACAAGCTTATGACTCTCAGGAGTCAGAACGTGTCAGAGCCCCAGGGCTCACCAAAATGGGAGCTGGGCCATCCCAGGGGCCACAAATGCTCTGGGATCTTGAGGCAAGGGGCAGAGGCAGGAGCTCTGACTTGTGTGCTCTGCCTTTAATGCGCCAACCACGCCCCACAAGTCAGCTCTGCTCCCTTCGCCCCACCCACTGATAACTGGCTCTTTCTCTGACAGATTCTTTTCCTATTCCTCACAGTTTCTGGTGACTCATCACAGTAACTCTTCTTTATTGTCCGTCACCTGCCTCTCATAAAATGTCTAATAATTATAAGTTTTGCTGCTCGCACCTCAACCTCAGTTCTCAGTTCTAGGATCAAATGGCGCCTGGGACATCATTTGTGCACCAGGGCTATGGTCTCATGTTGGCTCCTCCCTGGAGTACCACCTGCCTCTGGTCAAGCACTCTGGCTGTTTGGAGGGTAAAGTTCAGAGGTGATAGGTACACAAATGCCTTCACTTACACCATCCAGTTTAGTGACGGTCATTAGGTGTCTACCCATGTCCATCCCCATCCCAAAAGGTAGGAGATCAGAACACTTATTGCATTGGGAAAATCTGCTGTCAGGGATCATTTCAAAGTCCCAAAGAGCAATGATGTCAGTTTAAAGACTAAGGTGCACCTAATTCTAGCCATAATCTTTTCAACCACTTGCTATGCATCTGGGAGCTGGATAATTATAAGGATGACAGAAGAAAAAGCAATGCCTTTGAGATGCGATGCTGGAGAAGAGTAAAGAATAGCCCAAGAACTGCCAAAAGAGCAAACATAAGTCTTATAGATAGTGCAATCAAAGTGTTCCTTAAGGCAAGGATGTTGCGGCTTCGTCTCACATACTTTGGGTGTCTTATTAGGAGAAACAATTCCTAGGACATCATGGTTTGTTTGGTTGTTTTTTTGGTTTTTGTTTAGGACATCATGTTTTTACAAATTCCCCTCAGTGAGGTGAATTGATGCAACAGTGGGTGTTGTGGGGGTGATAAGTACGTCACAGGATAGGACAGCATTCAGATCTGTTGTTCTTAAGGTTGCAATGAGTTGCACTCAGTTTGAGGACGCTTAACAACAACAATCACATCTCACTCTTCAGGACTCTTCTAGAATTGCCTTAATAGCTATGCTGTGAAATGATTCCTTCATGGAATGAATGTGTTCTTGAGACTACTTTTAATCTTTATATTATGAGATGTGCTAAGGGTGTTGTTGCCCAGTGCCTGGCTCCATGATCCTTTCTGAGGACCTACAGGAAGAACATTGCTCTCTCACCTTATTGATCTCTTGTGGCTGGTTAGTAGGGACTCGCACTGTCAACCCAAGGGCAGGTGGTTCTAATCTACCAGCAGCTCTGAGGAAGCACTGTCATTTACAGACTCTGAAAATTCAATAGAGGGTGAGCTATAAATCTGGTCCACTCGACAGAAATGACTTCTAGAATCATCTTATTAAAGGAATTGCTCCTGTCCTGAACAATGAGTTTCGTTTGTGTCATGTTTCCCTCTGCAGCATGTTAAGTGGCTTTATTGTAGGGATCCATTTCCTACACAACATGTCCCCAGAAACTCTTAGGAACTTTGTTAATGTCAATAGTTGTAGAGGGGCTTCAGTCCTTTTGATCATAGGGTCGCTATGAGTCGTGCTCGACTTGAAGGCAATGAACAACATTTCCTTGACTGCTTTCTCTCTGTAGCTACTCTGTACATAGTTTGTAACTACATAAAATATGTAGAAATTTTGACATAATTATATTTTTAAAAAGAAATGATCAAAAATAGTTATTCCTCCTGCAAGTATTAAGCACCTACTGTTGCCATTTGCCTTGACTAAAATTTGTTTGTAATAAGTGCAAATCTCATAGGTTTAAAAATGAAAGCAAGGTCCCCGGATGGTGAAAGGTTTGCCCTGGGCTGGTAACCAGGAGGCTGGTGGTTTGAACCCACCATGGGAGAAAAGGGCTGGAAACCTGCTTCCCTGAGAAGAGTTCTGGGGAGAAGTCCCACTCTGGAACGTGTGGAGTGGCCATGATTCGGGACTGATTTGATGGTGCAAGATGACAGGAGCAAAGGGTGAAGGAACAAACACTGAGGGCTGATCACTTATAGGCTGGACCAAGAGTGAAAACTTCTTACGAGTTCTCACCTTCTGACTGGGGAACGTGGTGGAGATAAGCCTTGTGCACCAGTGGGACACGAGCAAAATACTTTTAAGAAAAAAAGCCATTACAACCAATGTTCCTCTCAGTGGGAATCTTGGGAATGAGAGCCAGACAAGAATGCCCTTTTCACCACTCCTACTCAGCATTGTTCTGGAAGTTCTAGCCAGAGTGATAAAGCAAGAAAGGGAAGGAAAAGGCATCCAAATTGATATGGAAGGAGTAAAACTGTCCAGGGGACCCTTAGTACCACTGTGGAATAATTGGAACCGAACTCCTGCAAAGCGAAGCTTCTTTAAGGCCAAGGAGGTCTCCAGGGAATGCCAGACCTGCAGGGGCTGAAGGAAACACGAATGACTCCTACCTCCAGCAGAGAGAGAGTGGACTTTCTGCTAGAGCTGGCATCCCGAACTTGGCCTTTCAGTCTCCTATTGCAGAGCCTCTGTTCCAGCAGCACTAGGTAAGCAAGCCAGAGGGCCCTGTGCAGCCCTGTTCAGTAGAGATATAACCATAGCCATTGTGTAATTTAGACTTGTCTACTTGCTATGAATCAGAGAGCGGGACAATGACTAAGGATTATAGAAGAAGAATTGAGGCCTTTAAGTTGTGGTGCTGGAGTATAGTATCAAACATACCATGGGCCTCCGGGAGAACAAACAGGTCTGTCTTGGAGAGGGTGAAACTGAAAGTTTCTTCCTGGAGGCAAGGATTTTGACGTTCCGTCTCACATACTTGGGGCACATGGTCTGGAGGGACCGGTCCTTCAGAAGGACATCATGCTCTGAAGGGTAGAAGAACAGTGCAGGAGAGGAAGACCCTGGATGAAATGAATCGATTCAGTAACTAGGGTAATAGGGGGAGGTGTTTCGGAGTCAGTGAGATGGCTCAGGATAGGACAAAGCCCAAAGCGATTGTACGTAGAGTCACTGTGAGTCGCGGATAACTCGGTGACACTTAACAACAATAGCTGGATTGAAAAAGCAAAGCAAAAGAGATTAAATTAACTTTAATGGCACATATAATTTATCTCAATATGCCCAAAATATATAATTTCATATATATAATATCGCTGTTGTTGTGTACCATCGAGTTGGAAGTGGCCCTTAGCTGAGCTCCTAGTTTTCAGAAGCAGTAAATCACTCAGGAGGAGAATCGCATCTTTCTCCAAGAGAACTGCAGGTATATTCGAAGCATGTGCATTTTGGTTGGCAGCACAACTCCTTACCACTAACCCACCATTTCATATCATCAGTATAAAAATGATTATTTAATTATCAATGAGAAATAAACTATCATTGTTTGCAGATGATATGGTTCTATCCATAGAAAATCCCAGAAATTGTATGAGACCTACTGAAGCTAATAGATGGATTCACAGTGACAAAGGGCAAATTCTACACACAGGCATCCTCACTACAAACAAAAGGAACCTGAAAAAGAAATCAGGAAAACGTACAATCTACAAGTCACGAAAACAATGAAACACTTAAGCACTAAATACTTAACTACTTAACACGCCTGACTAAAGATGTAGATTAGGGAGCTCTAGTGGCCTAGTGGTAAGAAACTGCGCTGCAATCTCAAAGGCACACTGTTCAGATCCACCAGCTGCTCTTTGGGAGAAAGATGGGTATACTCCTCCCATGCAATTTACTGCCTCTGAAGATCCACTGGAGGGTCAGCTATGGGTTGGTTCTGACTCGACAGCCTGCATAAACAACAAGGATATAAATAATTTGTTGTTATTGTTGTTAAGTGCCGTCGAGTCACTTGCAACTCATAGAGACCCTATGTACAACAGCCCTAAACTCTGCTCTGTCCTGTGCCAATCACACCGTCTCCAATACACCCATCCCGATTACCCCAGTCACTGAATCAATCCACCTCCTAGAGGGTCTTCCCCTCCTGCGCTGTCCCTCCACCCTACCAAGCATGATGTCTCTCTCCAAGGACCAGTCCTTCCTTACAACATGTTCAAAGTATGTCAGACGAAGCCTCAGAATCCTTGCCTCCAAGGAGCCACCCGGTTTAACCCTTTCCAGGATGCATCTGTTTGTTTTCCTGGCAGTCCATGGTACTTTCAATACTCTTATCTAGCACCAAAGCTCAAAGGCATCAATTCGCCTTCTATCCTCCTTAGTCATTGTCCAAATCTCTGATGCATAACAAGTGATAGCAAAGACCATGGCCTGTGTCAGAGGCACCTTAGTCTCCAGAGAGACCCCATTGCTCTTCAGTACTTTGGAGAGGTCCCTAACAGCAGACTTTCCCCTAGCAATACGTCTTTTAATTTCCTGGCTACTGGTGCCAAGAGTGTTGACTGTGGAGCCAAACTAAAGCTGTGAAATGGTAAGAAAGAAGGCATTGTGCCTCTGCTCTTTATCCTCCAGTGAGGGCTTCGTTTTCCACAGTTTGTACATCAGTTAGTTATCTAGTGCTTCTATAACAGAGGTGGCTTTAACAAACCATTGGACGCAAGTGGTGGATGATTGCTTTAATGAACAAACATTTATCCTCACAGATTAGGAGCTTAAATTCCAAATTAAAAGTGCCATCTCTAAGGAAAGCTTTCCATTTCCTGATTCTAGGCATTTGCTGGAGCAGGAAACTGGGTCCAAAGAAAACTGTTCCTCTCATAGCCCTTCTTTCTTGGGGGTGCTGAGGTTCCCTCTCTCTGATTGGTATTTTTCTCCTTTTATCTCTTGTGAGATAAGGGGTAATACAAACCACACCCCAGGGAAGAGATTGTCAGTCATTATGCACATGTGTTTGGAGGGGATGAGCTAGTCCGTGATAATGCATGATAATACCTCACAAAGCAAAAAGAAATAACAAGCATCATGAACATGATCAGAGTATATGTTCTTGGAGTTTGTATTTTAAACTTTAAGAAGTAGAGTTAACTCCCTTTTATTATTATGAGGAAAGCACAGATAGCAGAAACTTGGCCAATTCAACAAAGCAGCCTATTCCTTTAAAAAAAAAACACACAACAAACTATGGAGAAGAGTACTGAATATACCATGGACTGCTAGGAGGACAAGCAAGTTCATCCTGAAGAGGGTAAAGCCAGGCTCCTCCTTGGAGGCAAGGATTCTGAAGCTTCGTCTGACATACTTTGGACATGCTGCTGCAAGGTGGGATCAGTCCTTGGAGAGGGACATCATGCTTGGGAGGGTAGAGGGACAGAGCAGGAGAGGAAGACCCTCAATGAGATGGATTGTTCAGTCACTGAGGTAATGAGAATAGGTGTGTCAGAGATAATAAGATTGGCATGGGATAGAGCAGGGTTTAGGGCTATTGTACATAGGGTCGCTATGAGTCGCAGGTGACTCAACAGCACATAACAACAACAACTCAGTTTCTAAATGCAGATTGTAAACAATGCAAGGTCATTGTAAAATCAGGCATATTCCTGTGTTGCCTTTCCAAAATCATCATGGTTTATTGTAACTTAGTGAAATTTCTCTGTCCTGGTCCTGCAGAAATTATTCTCTTTGTTTGACACTTGGATTCAGGGAAATCCATTGTTGTTATCTACTTGTGATTTGTTTTGGAAAAGAACACATAAAATACAAGAGTCTCCCTTGCTATCACCATGCACCCAGCCTCTGTCACTTATCCAGCCACCCTGTGGAGCAAGTGCAGATAAAAAAGGATCATCATTCCACCAAGCAGGTCTGTGTGAGGAAGGCAGGCCTGCTGACGGGGAGAGAGAGTCTTCAGAGCATGTGCCTGGGAGCCAAATGAACTTCTTAAAAGGAACCTGTTTAGAATCATCTCTTCACTGTGCATTCAGCACCAATGAAGGTGATGACTATTTCTATTAGTGGTCACACCTTGTAAAGATTATATTCTATTGAGATTTCTCTTTTCATAGTGGAGCATGTGCTTACGTTCTGTGATACTCAAAGCAAGGTTTAGAATACAGGTGGAACACAAGGGTTGTCATCGTCCCAAGCTGCAGCAAAATTCCTGTGTTGTTGTTGGCTCCCACTCACAATGGCTCTGTATACAAAGCACTGCTCCATCCTGTGCCATCTCACCACCTCTGCCATGCTGGAGCCCACTGCTGCAGTCACTGTCAGTCCACTTCATGCAGGGTCTTCCTCTCCTTCACTGACTTCTCACTTCTCTAGACACCATGTCTTTTACCCATGGACTCACCGCTCCTGACGACATGTCCAACGTATAGGAGAAAGAGACTCACTCTGGCTACACTTCTTCCAAGAAAATTTTCTTTGTTCTCTTGGCACTTAGTTCACAATATAGGCAATACTCTTCACCCACAGCACAGTTCCTTAACTTCCTGTTTTTTTTATTCAACCTTCCGATGCACTGTATTTCTAGATCATAACGAAAACAAAATTGTTTTTACCCTTATCAAGTGGATCAAGAACAAAGAAGAAGTGAGATACTGCTAGCTAAAATGAACCCACAACAAACTATCAGAGTGCTAACATCATTAACTCCAGTGTTTCTCACTCAGGTCGTGTCTGCAAACTCACGGAGCAGGCCGCTTCTCCTCTAGAGCCGAGCAGGACCGGGCTCAGTCAGGCTCACAAAGTTGTGTCTTTTATTGTCTGACCAATTACCTGGACTGGCCTTTTAGAGATTAGACTGTTTACACATCTTGAATAAGCATGCCATACAATTTGAACAATTTCTTACAAGTAAGCCAGTGTCTTCTTTCTTTCTTTTTTTTGTTGTGTGTCTGTGTTTCTAAAAGGATGACATGGGAAAACTAGGCAAGCTGCTGATGCACGACCCTTTCAATGTCTGGACGGTTCACAAGGATCGTTATAAAATGAAGGATTTCATGCGCTTTAAGCCCAGCCAGAGACAGATCTATCTGTTTGAAAGGGGGATCGTGTTCTGTAAGATAAGAGTGGACCCCACTGACCAGGGGCTGTCACCTCATTACAGCTTTAAGAAGTCGATGAAGGTAACGGGTGTGTCGATGCCCCTGTGTGGTTTGAACCATTGACACGCCTGGCTGTTGGCCACTTAGCACTGCTTTAGCAGAGATGCCACAAGTGGGTGGTTTTCACAAGCAAACATGTTCTCTTACAGTGTAGGAGACTTAGAAGTCGCCCCCGCTCTCTGTCAGCTCACAATCTGGAGGAAGGGCCCTTGCTCCCTGAAGCGTCTGTGGGCCTGGTGTTCCTTGACAGCTCCGTACAACTTGACCTTCACTTCCTAGCACAGGAACCTGAATCCAAAGACACCCACCCCACTCCTGGTGATTCTGAGGCCTCCCCTTTAGAATGCCTACCCTTCCCTCCTGTGTCTTGTGAGCTAAAAGGTGTTATAGGTCATACCCAAGGGACACTCCCCTTGCAGGAGCTCAGGGCTGCAATGGAATTAAGGGGTGTGGTATTCCACCCTTAATCCTTTTACAACTGTTTATCAGATCCTGCCTGATGATTACATAGCTTCCACATTATATCATTATTTATGTGTAGTTGGGGAAAGCGACACAATTCCATCCCTGACAGCCGCTTACTAGACAGTCAAGCTCACCTGCAGGCACCTTGGAAGAAAGGCCTGGTGCCCTTCCTGGGACGAGCAGCCCCTGTGGAGCAGGGTTCTACTCTGACACACATGGGGTCTCCATGAGTCAGAAAAGGCTCAATAGTAACTGGCTATTGCACCAGTGGGGGATGTGCGTGTGTGGTGGTGGTGTCACCACAATCCTAAGAAGAGAGAGAAGGAGAAAAGGAAACTGAAGCTTAGAGCCCAGAAACCCCTTGCCTCCAAGTCTGACTCATAGAAGAAGCACAGAGGGTTTTCAAGGCTGCAGATACTTATAAGAGGAGACTGTCCATCTTCTTTCTCAAAATGACTAGTGGGCTCAATCTGTCAACCTCGTGGTTAGCAGTTCCACAGACAGCTTATAAAGGTACCATATGGCAGAGCCAGAATGAAGGCTATTCGTCAACACCACACTGGGTTAAGGCTAGGACAGAGGTGTCTTCACGCCCAGGAGAAACAAACAGCCCTACAGCAGCTCCTCTGGACGGATTAATTGGAGAAAAGGCTCCCTCTCCAAAGCGTGATTAGTGTTGGGCTGGATTTCAACTTGTACTCACCCTTCTCAAATGGGCATCTTGGTGTGTAACCATCGGCGGATAGCCTGACCCTGTTCATCTGGAGCTCACATCCACAGCAAGCTCTGTCTCTTGCTCAGACAGGAAATGTATTGTGGCTATATCACACACACACACACACACACACACACACACACACACACACACACACACTCTCTCTCTCTCTCTCTTCTTTACTGTGTATTTGTGCTCTTGTCTTTAGTATTGTTCATTTCTTTATAGTAGCCTTTTCTATTATGTTCTTAATGGAGACCCTTTTCAGGTGACTTCCTGATAAGCCACGGCTAACCCCAAGGCCTGTGGTCAGTGTGCAGCAGCAGGAAGGAGAAAGCTAGGCAGTCCCCTCCCCTGAGATGTACAGACTCTGAGAACCCCCTGGAGGGCCAGCTGTGAGTCAGTTGTGACATGGTGGTAAACAACAACATGGTGTGAGGATTTGTGAAATATAGTAAAGCCTGCATAAGTCTGAAATCTATCAGAGAAGGAAAACGAAGAAACTTTCCACCAATAGAGAGTGACACATGAGTTGGAAGACCGACTCCCCCCATGGTGGAAAATGTGGGAGACTCAGAAAAAGAAAGCAGTTACACCACGTTCTTGCCTTCATGCATTCCAGCATATTTAGGTGTTAAAGAAGGCATGATGCCTGCACCAAAACCTGAAGGTTTTAACTTTACAAGTGGAAAGATGCAGTCTGTATTACCCTCGAAAGGGACAAGAAAAATGAAGCTGTTCCTGATTGTGCTTCGTAGGGCCGTTAGCAAGAGTTCCTGGGTGACACAAACAGTTAAGCGGTCAACCTTCAGGTTGGTGGTTCAAGTACATCCAGAGGCATCTCAGAACAAAATCCTGGCAATCTGCTTCTATAAGATCCCAGTCACTGAAAACCCTTCATCTAAAATGAAGTTCTACTTTGAAACACCAGCCGTCTCCTTGGATGGGAACTGACATGACTGTCATCGGCTTGGGTGTCTGTGCCTTGAGGGACTCTTGTTGTTGCTGTTGTTTCATATCATCAGGTCAGAACGAACCCATAGCTGACCTGCCAGCAGGTTTTTCAGGGGCAGTTATCACATGGGAGGAGATTGCCCATCCTTTTCCTGCAGAGCAGTTGGTGGCCTTGAACCACATGCCTTCAGGAGAGCAGCACATCTTCTTGCCACTAGGCTAGCAGAGCTCCTGAGGAACCATTAGAAAAGGAAACAGAACACTTGGAAGGAAGATGAACAAAGACAGTTGTCAAAGGTGGAAAGAATCAGTGGCTGACAGAGATAGTGTTTACATTAGAAAGTCATAATAAATTCAAACTTAAGACTGTGGAGTTGCGTCCAACCTCGAGGAACCCTCGGTCAGGTTTCTGAGGCTGTCGAGTGGAACAAGAGATTGCCCATCTTCTCCCCTGGAATCAGTATACTTGAATCACTAGAGAGGCCATGCTTCTGGGCTATCTGTGCAACTCATTACAGACTATGCCACCGGAGCACCATTTACATCAGAAAACAATGAAGTAAAAGATCTCTCTTCTCTTTTTACAATAGTTGATGGCACTTTCAATTCACCAAGTTGGAAGAGGGAACAACAAAAAATTTGAAATTGCCAGTCAAGATGGACTTGAGAAACATATCCTACAGGTAAAACTGCCTCCCCTAGAAGCAGCCTCTACCTGTTCCTTATCACATTCCCACATTCTGTCTGGTTACTCTACAGGTGACCCAGAGAATGAGCCATCTGATCGTAATAATGCTTTCTATCTGTAATTGCAGGCAGCTTCTAAAGAAGTCAGAGATTCCTGGTTTTCAGAAATAAGTAAATTACTGATGGGACAACAACAAAATATTAAAGGTAGGCTGTCCTCTTGGCCTTAATCTGCAAGTACACCGTCTTCAACTTTGGGATAAGTAGGCATATTAGAAATATTGTTAAAGGAAACACTTTGACAGGAAAACAAACTGTGACCACACTTTCATAGTCCCTGGAAGCTCTTGTGTTTGCTTTCTGCTGTGCGGTGGTGTCTGCTTTGCTTTGAGGCATGTGTACATGGTGGGGTGTGTGTTTTACTTGTGTAACTCATATATATATATACATACATATACTCAT
>NW_006399781.1:6638771-6639374 GCF_000299155.1 Elephantulus edwardii | reverse complement strand
TATATATGACAAATTATATAAAGGACAAATTAGCCTTTGTAAACCAGAAAGCCTAAAACCACCTAAGAAAATGCTCATTTAAAAAAAAAAAGAAGTGTAATTTGCATATTTTAAAGTGTCCAGTGCAGTGGGGTTTAGTCTGTTTCTCAGGCTGCTGAAACTCTAACTACGATTTAATTCCACAAAATTTGTATCCATTGGCAGTTACCCTCCTCCCCACTGGCTTTCCCCATCAACCCTGTCTGGATAAATTTTCCTTTTCTAGACATCTTCTATAATTGGAATCATACAAAATGTGACCTTTCTATTTGGTTTTTTCTTTTTTCATTCAACATAATGTTGTCAAGGTTTATCCATGCTGTAGCAAGTGTTGCTGAGTTGAGTTGCCAATCCAAAGACAGGCAGTTCAAATCCACTGTGGGTGAAAGATGGGCAGTCTCCTACGGTGCAGTTCACAGTTTTTGGAAACCCGCTGGAGAGTTAGCTATGAGTCGGTTTCAAAGTTGGTGACACAAAACAACAATAGCTGGCTATAATTGTTTATCCACTCCTCAGATGGCAGACATTCTACTCGTTTCCACTGTTGTGGGGGTGGTTGTTGTT
>NW_006399781.1:6595029-6617897 GCF_000299155.1 Elephantulus edwardii | reverse complement strand
AATCTCAATTTCTTCACCATCCATCCTGATGCTGCCGATTGGCCCAGTGGTGAAAATCTTTGTCGTCTTGATATTGAGCCTCAATCCATATTGAAGGCTGCAGTCCTTGAACTTCTTCAGGAAGCACTCCAGGTCCTCTTCAGTTTCAGCAAGTAGGGTTGTGTCATCTGCATAACACAGATTGTTGATAGTAATGGCTAATGAGTGTGCTAGAGATAGAATACAGGCACTGTTATCTTGACTTACTTTTCTCAGGAATAACATTCTTTGAAGGCTGCATAGTGGAGGGGACTGGGGGTGGGGTGGGGGATTGTATAACAATGAAAGAATTTTACTTTTAAAAGATAAGAGTGAACTGGTGGGGGATAGAGGTGGGCAGGGAGAAAAATGCAACAATGAATGAATGGAAATCCAAAGTCTCTGTAAACGTTCATTAAAATTAATAATAATAAAAAAAAGAAATAACATTCTAGTGGCCAGATTTTTGTAGACATGTTTGGTCCCTCGATATGTCTGTCTCAAAGAGTAGTTCAGGGATCTGCATCAGAGTTACCTGAAGGACTTGTTACAAATGCAGATCTCCAGGTTCCTCCACAGCAGGGTGGCATTAGAATGCCTAGATTTCATGCCTATGAATATGTACTCCAGCTTGTTGTTGGTGTGCACTGTAGAGTCAGAACTGACCCGTAGCTGACCCTCCGGCAACTTTTCAGAGACAGTTAATTGCACTTGAGGAGCGCACCCATCTTTCTCCTGTGAAGCAGCCATTGGATTTGAACCATGTGCCTTCAGGACTGTAGCATAGCCTCTTTTCTTGTTTAAAAAAATATGTTGTGATTTTAGTGAAAGTTTACAGAAAGTTGAGTTTTCATTCATTCATTCCTTGTTGCATATTTCCCTCCCTTTCCCCTCATCCTTTCCCCATCCCCAGTCCACTTTGCAATGCACCTCTTGTTCCAGAGGGTTGTCATCACATGTAATGGTGACTCATATATTCCTTTCAGACAGTTTTTCCTCTCATCTGTCCTAATGCAGTGTTGTTATCTATCCATTTTTCCTATTCTCCCTCCAAGGCCCCCATAACGGTCCTATTTAATAACAGTGTTAGGCAGCATTTGTCCTTTTGTGACTGAGATATTTCACTCAGTATAATGCTTTCCAGGCTTGCCCATGTTGTGTAATGTTTTTAGAAAGTCATTGCTTTCATTGCTGAGTAATATTCCATTGTCTTAATGTGCCATCATTATTCTATCCATTCATTTGTTGATGGACACTTGGGCAGCTTCCACATTTTTACTATTGTGAATAATGCAGCAATAACTATTGTGAATAATGCAGCAATAAATATGGATGTGCATTTGTTGTGTTTGGGTGGAAGCTCTGGTTTCTTTAGGGTATATTCCCAGTAGTGGAATTACTGGGTCAAATGGTATTCCTGTCTCCACCTTTTTGAGAAAGCGCCAGACCACATTCCATAGTGGTTGTATCATTTTACAGTCCCACTAACAGTGAATAAGTGTTCCAGTCTCCAATCTCTCCACAAACTCACCAGCATTTGTTATTTACTTTCTTGTTGACCTTTGTGATTGTTGCTGGGATAAGATGACATCTCATAGTTATTTTGATTTGCAGCTCTCTGATAGCTTGGGAAAGTTTGGGGGGGGAAAGCTTTATATATTCTTTTTCTGAACATCTGCAGGATGTGTAATAAGCAAACTGCATACTTTGTAGTGTATAACTTAATCTTGATACATGTTCACACACCAGCGAGAGCATGACCCCAACTGAAAAAAATGAACTCACTCAAAATGACCACATGTCCGTTTGCATTTCCTTTCTCCTGCCCCCTCAACCTCCACAGCCCCCTCAGCAATAACTTGTCTGCTTTCTGTCTCTATAAAATAGATTGCATTCCCAAAACCCCATGGGTTGAATCATTCAGTGGGTATTTTTTGGGGACGACAAGGTCTGAATCACTTCTCTCCATATAATTGGTTTTTTTGGAGTCATTTTCTAAAATTGTCTTTTTTAATTGGTTTGCATAAAATCATTCATATACATCATGTTTCTTTCATTTATGTTGTGTTTTATACAATCATTCACATTTATGCAATCATTTTTATTCATGTACCCTTTGTTCTATATAGTCATTTATATACATCATGTGTTATATAATTCATAACTACTGGTTCATGAATTTTATCTTCATGTCTCATCAAGTGCCCCTTGTACCTTGCCTAAATAATTGCTTTGATATTTATGCATCTTGCTTTGAGTATCAGTAATAAATTCCTTTTTATTGCTAAAATAGAATTCTATTGTTTGGGATACATCCCCATTACCTTATCCATTTACTTGCTAATGAACATTTTGAATTGTCTTTACTTTTTGTCTAATTTGAATACTGCTGCAATGAACATTCAAGTAGATATTTTGTTGATAGTGATGTATTTTTTTAATTTCTCTTGGATAGATATATAAGATTAATGATTAATATATAATATAATGATTAAGCTATATGGCAAGTATATGTTTAATTTTTCAAGAAATTACCGCACTATTTTTCAAGGTGCCTGAAAATATTTTATGTTCTCAGTATATGAGAATTTTAGTTATACTCGTGTTTGATATCATCAGTCTTTTCCAACGTCAGGCATTCTAATAAATGTATAAAAAGACATCACATTGGGAGACTCTGCTATCAGCAATCTCTGAAAAACTCTAACGAGCAAGGATGTCAGTTTAAAGACGAAGGTACACCTAATCCCAGCCATAGCCTTTGGACAATAAATACAGAAGAATTGATGCCTTTGAGTTGTGGTTTTGGAGAGGGGTGGCGAATATCCCATAGACTGTCTAAAGAACAAACAGATACATCTTGAAGAAAGTGCCACCAAGATGTTTCTTGGAAGCAAGGATGGTGAAGCTTTGTCTCACATACTTTGGACCTTTTGTTAGGAATACAAAAAAGTCCTTGGAAAAGGACATCATGTTTGGAAAGGTAGAGGGTCAGCATAGGAGAGGAAGACCCTCAATTAGATGAATAGATACAGTGATTGTAACAATGGGCTCAAGTATATTGGAGATGATGAGGATGACACATGATAGGACGAGGGTCATATCTTCTGTTCATAGGATCACTGTCACAGTTGACTCAACAACACATAAAACAATAAGTTTATAATGATATCTCATTGAGTTCTTAATTTGTATTTCTCTAATGACTTACTTCTGGGTTATTGACTATGCAAAGGCCTTTGACTGGGTGAATCATAATAAATAATGGATAATATTGTGAAAGAATTAAGAATTACAAAACACTTAATGGTGCTTTTAAGGAGCCTGTCCATGAACCAAGAAGCTGTCATTGGGACAAAACGAGGAGATACTGCATGATTTCATATCAGGAAAGGTATATCATGGTTATAGCCTTCCACCATAGCTATTCAGTCTGTATGCTGAACAAATAATCTGAGAAACTAGATATGACCAAGAATGTGGCATCAAAATTGGAAGAAGACTCATCAACAGTCTGCAGGTGAACCAGGGGGAAAGCTCTGAGTTCCTAGGAAAGTAAGACCTCAATATGTTGTTGTATGCCATCGAGTAAGAACCAGCCTATAAGAGAAGATTGCCTGTCCTCCTCCTCTGGAGCTGCTGGTGGACTTGAGCTTCTTGCCTTTGGGATTGCAGCACAACTTCCTACCACTAGGCTAATTGAGCTCCAGAGCTTATTTTCATGTCTTTCTGTGGTATGTCCCTATGGGGTGTGTGTGTGTGTGTGTGTGTGTGTGTGTGTGTGTGTGTGTGTAAAATCAGTACATTATATTAAGTCAAATGGACATAAATTTGAGGGTGCTAATGGTTTTGCTTTGTTTTTGTTTTCAGGCCAAGAGAGCCTACAGTTTGAAGCAAGTACTAGGTTAGTATTGGATTTTTTTTCTTTTTAAAGTGTTAACTACTGCAGACAGTTCACATTGATTCTGCATCATTTTTAGAACACTCAGCTTATTACAAAGGATTTCAAGTTTTTTTTTTCTTTTAATATAAATTTTCTATCAGCCAGCCTATGGAATCTTTTCCACTGGTGCTGCAAGTATTGCTGTTGAGGGCAGACGCAGCATTTTGTAACCTTCCTTTAACTGCCCTTTGGCTGTTTCCTAGAGTTTTCTTATGACTACTTCCAATTCTACACCTGTTTCCTGCCCTGACTCTTGCTTCGCTCAGTTGGCATCGTGCTCTCCCTGATTTAATTTCTCCTTGTCATGGAGGAATGTGTACACATCCTTTGTTCAGGATGAAGTCCTCAGAGAAGCTGCTTAGCCCACCTTCTTCGTCTTTCATTTGTCTCTCTGCTCAAAACATTCAGGCGTGTCCATTGAACACTTGTTGAATAAACTGTAGACTGTGACCCAGTTTGAATACAGGAGCTTGCTTCATTTTTTCTGGGCTTATGTGGCCTAATTTTGATGCAGCCTCTCAAGGCTCAAAGAAATTATAGAGGTGGAAAAAAGAGAGGCTCAGAAAGACAGAAGAGTTTCTCCCTTCTCCACAACCCACACTCTCTGGACTATCTATCTCTATTACTCTATGCTGTGTTATAATGTTATGATGTGTTTAGAATTTTCTTTTTGGTACACAATGAATTCCTCTAAGCCATAGAGGTTGTCTTATTCAGTTTCTCACCCCTGGGGCCTCATGTAGTACCTGGCAGTTGTATGGATGTTGAGTAAATGTTTGGTGAATAAACAAATGAAAGAAGACATTGACTAATTAAATCAGTTTAGCAAACTACTCAGCCAGCAAAGCCACAGGGTGATGAAGTTCAGCTTTGGGCACAGCTTACTTGTGTTGTAGAGGAAAAAAATAAGTAATCACTGCAGCTACAAGAAGTTAAGAAAGGTAATTTATTTCAGCATGCTGTATAAAAGGAAAAAGATAAAGTGGGCAAGAATCAGGCAGCTGGCAGATCTGTTATTCCTGAGACTTTAAATGGCTACATCTTACAGGAAGATCAATACACATTACAATAGTGAAGTTCCATTACATTGAGGTGTTAAATGGGGTGTTCATATATTTTGCTTCCTGGTTTTTTAATTAAGAGAGGTAGGGACCTGAAAAGACGGTAACTGTGGCATAGTCCAATGGTAACTTAATTTATAAAACACAATGTGTGGGCATAATGTCAATGAAGTAAAGTGTGGGGGTGGGAAGTATTTTTTAAATGTTGTAGTTGTTATGTGCCATTGAGTCACCTGCAACTCATAGTGACCCTATGTATAATAGCTCTAAACCCTGCTCTATCCTGTGCCAATCTTATTGTCTCTAATACACATACCCCCATCACCCCAGTCACTGAGTCAATCCATCGCATCAAGGGTCTTCCTCTCCTGCACTGTTCCTCCACCTTTCCAAGCATGACATCCCTCTCCAAGGACTGGTCCCTCCTTGCAACATGCCCAAAATATGTCAGACTAAACTTCAGAATCCTGTCGCCAAGCAAGAATTCAAATAGAAAAATGTAAAAAATGAAACAATCCAAAAAAGAGAGACCTTTTTATATGGGTAGCAAGTTACTGTTTGCATCTTATCAGAGATACAGGATATTCATAGACACAGGAAAAGGGGAACAATAAGTGTTACTAAGGAGAAGTTTAGAACCAGGTGAGGTTCTTTTTTTACAAAGAGATTGGCTTTTTTATTTGTGAATCTCCCATTTGGGAATAGGGGCACAGACTCTCTTGTTGCTTCATGCTGAACAAGGGTGTTAGATGATAGAGAACACTTTACTTAGTGGTCCTGAGTTGAAGTTGCATGACTTCTTGTTCAGGTAGAAGATATTTTTCTGACATTTTCTGCCCTCTGGACTGCAAGCTGTTTGTGTGGGTGAGTCTAGTGGGAGTGGCTAGCTGAACTTTGAAGCTCCATCCACCATTGCTTCCTTAGCTGGCAGTTACATTTCCCTTTTGTCTCTGGAACCTGGCTCAGGGTTCAGGTTCTGGAAAAGACTGTCTTCAGTTTATCTATAGGAAAGAGAGCACATCTAGAGAGAACAAACTTGTGAGTTACAAAGAAAAGGGCTTTGGAGGTGTTACTTGCAGGTGTACTGGAGGAGGAAGTGGAGGAAAGTGGCTTAGATAAAGTTCCTCATACATACCAGGCAGCTCTGCCCAGGGGTTGGGTGGCTTCCCCCAGGGACTGGGTGGCACTTGCCTGCCACGTGGTTCTCCCCAGGGGCTAGGCAGTTCCCCTTCCATCCCCTGAAGCTCTTTTGAGGTCCAGACCTTGCTCCTTACCAGGGACCATAGCCAGGGACAGCACTTTTAGCTCTAGCACCACCACCGTTGCCCCTTTCCTCTCTGCCAAGTGGTCTAATTGTAACTCAAAGTAGGTATTATGACTTTCTCCTTCCACAAGTGCAGAAGGGGCTTCCAGAGTGGTGAACAGACCTGCTCAAGGTTGGAAAAAAATTAATAAAGGCAGTAGAACAAGGACTCAAACCAAGGTTGTCTCTGTGAGGCAGTGAACTCCATGCAATGCTCTGGTGGGCCATATTTAGTCTTCCTCTGCAAGCAAAATCTTGCTGAATGTCATTTTCAAAATAGCCAGGAGAGTACATTCAGGCCACCACCACCCAGCAGCATGTAGGGTCTCTGGGGTTTTTAATTGTCAGTTGTAATGTTATCTGAGGATACGCCTTGCTCAAGCTCAGACCAGCTTTCAGTGTTTCCTTGACAATAAGCCTCGGCCTCGTCATTCTAAGTTTGAAAGAGCCACCAAGGCCCTTGTCTGCACCTTTGCTCCAGCGATGTGCATCTTATAAATGAAGCCTGAGCATAAGTTTATGTCCTTTTTTTCCTCTGGTGCTACTTCCTGTTACTGCGCTGGGAGTGCCCTAGTTTGCCATTCTCACACAGGCAAAAAAATTGCATCAGGCAGGAGAGACCAGAGAAGAGGACACTACCCAAGTACCAAGGTAGTACAGCCCGTAGAAATTTTAGTGTTGCTTGGGAGACCAGACTTTAGTGGAGTATAGGCTGAAGCAGCAATGAGGAGGCAAAGATAAGGAGGCAGAAATGAGGGTAAAATAGTAAAGATGGATTTATTAGAAAGTTACATCCCCAAAGGCACTGGCCTCCGTCCTTAAAAGGAAATACAGAGGACAAATGCCTCATTAGTGAGGAAGGCTCTATTTATGGCCTGGTTCTCTGGAGTCTGGGCCAATAAGGCGATGCCATGGAGAGTTCAAAGTTTAGTGGGTGGGTCTTATTCTAGTTCCTGTTCTTTGATGTTATCCATGCATCCAAAGTGTCCACTTCTTTATCATTTATGCACCCAAAGTACTATTTTTTTAAAATTTTATTTCATTATTTTTTGTGTGTACCATCAAATCAGATCTGACTGGTACAGGAGGAGATTATTCCTCCTTCTCCAGCAGAGCATCTGGTGGATTCGACCCGTGCATCTCTGAGATTGCAGTTGCAGCTTCTTGCCACTAGGCCACCAGAGCTCCCCAGGCCACCAGAGCTCCCCTCAAAGTACTATTTTTATGTATGTCAGTATCTACTTCCTGACTCTCATGTAACTTTTCCCTTCCCCTATCTTTGGTTCTAATCCTAACACTTTTAAAATTCTGATAATAAATTTCCACAAGAATGGAGCTTTGCTAAGGAAGTGTGGCTCCATAATCAACGTCCTTTGTACCAGCAGGCAAGAAAACGAAAGAGACCTTGGGAAAGACAGCTGTCAAAGACAGAAATTATTAAGGTGCTTGTGTTCCAAGCCACAGTTTTTTTCAGTCACTTACCATTCATCTGGTCAGCGAATAAGGATAACAGAAGAATTGAGGCATTGGGGAAGAGTACTGAATATTCCATGGAACTGCCAAAAGAACAAACAGATGTCTTGGAGAAAGTACAACCAAATGCTTCTTAGGGGCAAGAATGGAGAAGCTTCACCTCACATACTTCAGGCATGTTATTAGAAAGGTCCATGCTTTTGAAAGGGATATCATGAGGGAGCTCTGGTGGTCTAGTGGCAAGAAGCTGTGCTGCAATCCCGAAGGCATGGAGTTCTAATCCACCAGATGCTCCACTGGAGAAGGAGGGGCAATCTCCTCCTGTGCCAGTCAGATCTGAATTGATGGTACATAACAAGAAAATAAGGGAGGGAGGAGAAAGGGATATCATGCTTGAAAAGGTAAAGGGCTTAGCGAAAGAAAGGAAGACCCTCAAGCAGACAGATTGACACAATGACTACAGCAATGGGCTACATATATGAGAAATTGTGAGAATGGTGCAGGAAGGACAAGGTTCAGAGCCGTTGTTCATAGGGTCACTATGCATCGGGCTTGACTAAACATCACCTAACAACAACAGGAGGAAAGTGAGTGAAATTCAGAAGCAACAACATGGAGGTTTCTTTTTTAATTGACCATGAGGCTTCAGAATTAGCTCCATATTCAACAGCTCTTTCTCCTGGGCTCCTGCATAGCTGAACGCTTCACTCTAAAACACCTGTCGTTGGACCTTCAGTATCTAGGTCAGTGCTTATCATTGAATCCAACCTGAAGGAGCAATGGAATAAATGGAGTTTCAGGCCTGGAAAGATGGGAGAAGGGAGCTATCGTGAGCCAGCATGAGGGTTTTTGAGATGTGAAAGGATGAAAGAAGATCCTTCCTCTTCCTCATCTCTTCATTTTAAGATGTGCAGCCAAGTAGACGTTAACCATTTAATCGAGTAAGTGGTAACTCTTAAACATTACCTACGGGCCATCTCTGACTCTGCAGAGTTTGAGGCACTCTTAGACTGAAGTTTCAAAAAAAGGTGAAGCAGGTTTGAGAGGTAACCTCAGGTGAATGAGCTGGTGTATGGAGGAATGGAGATGCCATTCTGTCCAGTTATACAATGCTTATAAATGTTTGTTTGCTTTTTCTAAAGCAAAGAAAATGAATTGAAATGTGTACCTTGGACGGAAAATATGGAAAGACCCACCAGCAGTAGCAAGGAAGACTCAGTCCTCAGCATCTGTGGGATTAAAGGTAGGGGCCAATGGGAAAGTGAAGCATGCAAGAAATCGGATTGTGCCTACTGCTTATCTGAGTCTTGTTGTTGTCATTGTGTACCTTAGAGTCGGAACTGACCCGTAGGTGACCCTCTGGGTGGGTTTTCAGAGACAGTTAATCACACAGGAGGAGATTGTCTATCTTCCCGTGAAGCAGCTGTTGGCCTCAAACCACATGCCTCCAAGGTTGCAGCACAGCGTCTTGCCACTAGGCCACCAGAGCTCCCTCATCTGAGCCTTAGCCCTTCCTTAATTATAAATAGGGGTGATGTAGTGGTAAGAAACTGCTCTGCAATCCCGAAGACATGCAGTTAGAATCTATCAGTTGCTCCACAGGAAAAGGATGGACAATCCCCTGTGAATTAACAGCCTTTGAAAACCCACTGGGTCAGCAATGGGTTGATTTCGACTCAGTGGTACATGACAACAACGACAGCAACATGGAAGAGTAAAGCATTTATACCAACTATTGGAGCTAGAAGGAACCCTTGTGATACAATGCTTAAGAGATTGGCTGCTAACAAAAGGTAACTAGTTCAAACCCATTGCCACCATTACCTTGGAAACCCTGTGGGGCACTTCTCCTTTATCTGTTCTATAGATTCACTAAGGATATCTGGTGGTTTATGGTAAGGAATTGCATGCCATCCCGAAGGCACACAGTTCAAATCCACCAGCTGCTTTGTGGGAGAAAGTTGGACAATGTCCTCTTGTGTGATTTCTTGACTCTGAAAACCTGCTGGAGGGTCAGCTATGGGTCAGATCTGACTCAGTGGTACATAACAGTAACAATAGAGTTACTATGAATAATAATTGACTCAATAGCATTGAGTTTTTGAGGTTTGGTTAGTGTTAGATGCTATGGAATTGTCCTCACCTCAAGGAATGTATTTAAAAACAACAACAACAACGAACAACTGTTTTGTGATTTGATTGATAGTTTAGAAAGCACATTAGTTTTCCGTACAACCACTTAGAGACATTTTGGGTTTTGATTCAAATCCTTATATAGTAACAGTGCTCTTCGCACGTCTCTGATTCCCATTCCCATTCATCCTTCAATGCTGTTCATTTTGCCTTCTGAGCTTTATCACTGAATGCATGCTTTCTTCTCATGTTGTGTGGGTAATTGTTCTAAAGAACAGCTCCCTGGTTTGCCTAATAAGTCTTATAAGCTTATTGTTATAAGCCTATCTATTATTTAGTTAAAAGTTGAGCCACAAGGTGAGTTTTCTTCTAGGTGTGAAGGATGCCTGAGGGCCATAGTGTCAAGGGTTCCACCAGTCTCTGTCAGACCAGCAAGCCTCACGATTTTTATGATTTTTTAGCCTTGTTCCACATTGCTCTCCCTCTCTGATCAGGACCCTCTACATCCATCCCTTTTACTGCAATCATCAGTGGTAACCAGGCACCATCTGGTTTCAGGGTGGTTACAGAAGTGGAGGTTCCACATAATCCATTAGTCCTTTAGACTAACTGTTTCCCTGTGTCTGTGCTCTGTTCACTCTTCTTAGTGCCAGAGAGGGAGCCCAGTATTGCACTTTACATGTCTCCTCAAAAGCTTTTAAGACCCCAGTTGCTGCTCATCAAAGCAGTGTGTAGAACATTGTGGGCTGTGTGGTATGTCCCAAGACTACTTCTCTGAGGCCTCAGGATGACTAATTCAATTCTAATGGGATTGGATGTGATTAAGAATCATAAATAACTTTGATTCCTGTTGGCTGCACTCTTAGCATCATGTACAAACAAGAATGCAGAAATATCATCAGCCAAACCTCTGGGCGTGGTCCCTTTCACCTGCCTGGATCTGTTCCACTTGCCTGTGTACCTTTGTATCTACTTGTGAATGAATATTTCTTTTCATTATTGATGCAGAATTGTATAAGTAATAGAGTTTCCCTTTGTATTTCTTGTGCCCCTTTCTTTAGAGTTATCCTGCTGGCCACACCCTTAGTGTCTATTTCCTTTCCCTTCTCCCAGCTTAATATGTGTCTGTTATCCAGAAATCTCTTAGCAAGGAGCTCTGGTGCCTTAGTGTGTTACCTATTGTGCAGCTCTCCAGAAAGGCAGTTGTTTAAATCTACCACATGGGAGACAGATGGGCAGTGCTGGAAACTGACTCAGTGGCATGTTCTCTAATTTCTGATATTTCCTTCACCACTACCCTCTATCCCTGCTGTTGTTGTTATTATGTACTTGGAGTCAGAAGTGACCCAGAGACAGTTATCACATGGGAGGAGATTGCCCATCTTTCTTCTGCAGAGTAGTTATTGGATTCGAACTACATGCCTTGAAGATTGCAGTGCAGCTTCTTACCACTGGCCCACCAGAGCGCCCTGTTGCTGTTATGTACTATCGAGTCGCCTATGACCCATAGTGACCCTATGTACAACATTTCTGAAGCCTGCCCTGTCCTGAACCAGTCTCACGTCTCCAACACATCAGCCTCCATTGCTCTAGTTACTGTGTCAATCCATCTCATCCAGAATCTTCCTCTCCTCCACTGTGCCTCTCCCCTTCAGAGCATGATGTCCTTCTCCAAGGACTGGTCCCTTCTGGCAGTATGGCCAAAGTATGTGAGATGGAGTTTCAAAATCCTATCATCCAAGGAGAAACTTGGTTTCATCCTAGTAACTGTTAAAGAATATTTCCCTCTGAGAGTAAACGTTCCATATCATAGGTTCCTTTTTACAGGGTAAATAATTCGTTCTTTCTCCTGGAAAGCCTCTGGGTAGGTTTGAACCACCAGGCTTTAACTTAGCAGCATGTCATCATTTGCTCCCATGGGAAGGTCTGGTGACTTAGTGTTAAGAATTGTATTTGCCAAAGCAAACAGTTTGAGCCCACCAGCTGCTTAGCGAGAGAAAGATGGGCAATCTCCTGTCACACGATTTACTGCCTCTGAAAACCTGCTGGAGGGTCAGCTCTGAGTCAATCCTGACTTGATGGTACACAACAACAGAATATAAAGAAACTTTCTGCTATCCATTGGTGTCGCTATGATTAGACCAGCATTTAAATGAAGAGCAGATGTCTCACATGGAAAAGGAACCCCCACTTAAAAGGGAAAAAAACCACAAACCCAAACATCATTCACCTTAGGCACAGCGTGACTAGAACACCAGGACACGAGGTGCTGGTATTTATTTCCTGCTGTATGTATCCAGGGTCTCTGGATTTCACCTCCTCTAGAGCCATGCCTGAGGAGGGTAGAAGCTTTCCTTCCAAGCATTTCACAACACTTCCGCTCCAATCTCTTTGTGCTTCAGTTTTCCTATCTGCAGAATTGGGCATGGGGCCAAAAAGAAAAAAAAGAGACGTGGAGGTGGTTGTATATTGTGTATTTCAATGGCATAATCTTAGATTATGCATTGATGGGACTTTTAATATGCTGTTTTATTATCTTTTCTTGCTTCCACTATTCAAATAAAAGGCCTTTTACTTTATTCATTTACGACTGCCCGTAGTGACAGCGTGAGTTTAGTATTGGGGTTTGGGGTTTGGATTACCCTGAGATTGATTTGGGAGGACATGGAACAGCCCTTTAAGCACCTACATGACTCTTAATTTAAAAGACATTTATTGAGCCCCAGAAAAGTACAAAAAAGTCTCAGAGCAAGCACAACACTGGTCCACACACCTCAGAGCAAGGATGACTACTCTAAGTTTCCCCCTCCGGCTTCTAGACTCTAGGATGCTAATAAGCATGAAACGGGAACTTAAACAGGAGGAAGGTCACACAGTCTTGGTCAACAAATATTAATAGCAATGGCATTTAATAAGGCCATGATTTTCATTTAGTGTGTGTGTGTGTGCTATAACATTTTATATTTGGAAAATGAAAAATGACCTATTTTCTACCTAGTACAGACCAAAGAAAGTAAGACTTGAGAAAATTCTCGCCTGGTAGAGTTCACAGAATACAGTCCCTAATGCTCTGTCCCTCCCTCCTTCATCCCCCCCTTCCTACCTTTTGTCCCTCTCCCCCTTTCTCTCTCCCTTTTCCCCTCTCTTCCTGTCTCTCTCCCTTCCTTGGCCCTTCCCTCCCTTTGCTCTTTCTTTCCCTCCTCTCTGCTTCTCTTCCTCCCATAATGATAAAACTTGTACCCGTGTGACCTGTAGCAGGACCTCCTGGAGGCATACAATTTTTACCTTTGGTTCTCCTGTGAAGACCTTGGGTTGGAGGTTAACAATTTTAAAACCAGATTTTCGTCTCCTAAATAACTATTTCTGCACCTTCCTTACAATACTGTGTGTGATTTACTGAGATCAGATCATAGCCCAGCTTGCCCTCCTATGCGGAAAACTCCAAGTGGCAAAAGACCTCTTAGAAAGATCCTGCATAAAACAGAAACATGGGCTGAGGCTTTCCTTTTCAAACCCAGAAGTTTCCTTTTAGTGGGTGATGCCACCCATCACAGGGTGTGCTGGTGGCTCAGCCCAGAGGGAATTGTCCTGGTCAACCAAAGGCTGCACCTCTGACAGTTCATATCCACTTGGTAGTTCCAATTCCTTGGGAGAAAAATGAGCAATCTCGTGCATATTCTGCACCCAGGGAAACCCATTCTGATCAATTCTGACTCAAAGATGAGAGAGACAGTAGAAACTTAAGTCTATCAAATTTTGCCAAGTAATAAAGCATGCTGGGGTGTGTGTGTGTGTGTGTGTGTGTTCTGAGGTATTTAACTCCTTTTTTTTCATGTGCCAACAACCTCTTACAGAGTTACCTTTAAAGGACTCTTTACTTGAGGACAGAAAGGTTGACCCTGGTCTACAAACTTGCTAATCACCAGCAGATAAAAGCCAATTGGTTGATTTATAACTTTTTCTTCACCCAGGACAACGAGGTGGGTTGTCCATGTGCCTTCAGTTCCTCCCTTCTGTCTCTGACCCTGCGAATTTGAGATGATTAGACTCAGAAGGCATGGAGTAAGGGCAGGAAACCACGGGTGGCATTGTAAAATCTAAGTGTGGGTTCCAGGTCCCTTTGGGACACAAGTGGCTTGTACTCACCTCGCTCCGCAGGAAGGAGAAGGATGGGCAATTTCCTCCTGTGCAATTTACAGCCTCTGAAGAGAGTCTTCTATGAGTCGATTCCAAATAGCAACAAGAGCTAACCCGAAAGTTGGTGGTTTGAAACCCCCCCTAGCAGTGCCATGGAAGAGAAGCCTGGTGGTCTACTTTTGGAGAGATTACATCGAAGAAAATCCTCATTGGCACGTAGGGTTTGTCTCAATAGCCCTGGGTTTGGTGTTTGGGGTTTTAGTCAGGTTTGTCTGTAGTTTCAGGGTGGGGAGAGAGGAAGGGTGGGAGAGATGACGCAAGAACATGCACACACCACTTCTTGCTGGAGAAACCAGCTCATTTCAGGAAATGGGAAGATAACCGTAGAATGACTTATGTCTGTGTGTGCCTAAGTGACGTTGGGCTTAATGTTGCTGTTGTTGTGTCCTATTGGGTTGGAATCTACTCACAGCTGACCCTCCAGCAGGTTTTTGGAGGCAGTGAATTGCACAAGAGTTAATTACCCATCTCTCTGCTACTGAGCAGCTGGTGAGTTCCAACTGTGTACCTTTAGGTTGGCAGTGTAACTCCTACCCGCTAAGCCACCATTCAGACCGTGAAGAAAGTGTTATCGATTCTTCTTCCACCTGATTCCATTCCTTCTTCACCTGATCCAAGTATTAGGATAGTGGGCTCTCCTGCCTCAAAAAGCTCAGTTATACAGTGGGGGAAAGTCACATGGTAGAAGCTGTTGAAGGACCACCCCAGCCCCCTACCCTTGGCCTTTTTACCAGCCTGGTCCACCATTCTCCAGATGCTCTGAAGCTAGACACCAACACCTCCCAGTCAGGGCCTTCTGAGAATTACTCGCACCTAACACAGCATGCCTGAGAGGTTATGACCTCCCCAGTGACTGGCCTACAGGTTGACAACCAAACCAGCCATTTTACCTAAGAAGGAACAACGGTGGCACCGTTCATGCTCCACCATTCCCACAGGGTCATGCTAGACTTGGCTGGGCCCACATCTGTGCCTCTTAAATCACTACCTTTTAGCTTCCATCAGAAAGTACTCTCTCAGTAAATTACTCACACCCTCTGCTCTTGAGGGAGTTAGCAGCAGGGTGGTGTAGTCTGTGGAAGCTGCACTCCTAAACCCAATGGTGGTGCCGTTCTGGGGTCAAGTCCATCAGTTGCTCTAGGGGATAAAGAGGAGCGATCTCCTCTCTGGTGACTCCCAGCTGCAGAAACCTGCAGAAAGGCCAGCGATGACACATTGGTTCCAGTTCCACAGCAGTGAGTTACCTGCTGCTAGAGAAACTCCCGTAAAAGACATAAGACCAGGAGAGGTCCTGGAAGGAGCTGGATTCTGCTCCTGAATCACCTACTCACCAAATACAAATGAGGATTCTGCTATGGTTGATGGGTGTGGTATTGAAAGTCCTAGTCTTTGGCTTGCTGTTGTTAGGAGTTAACTATCGATGAAATAATTTGGGATAAAAAGTGCAACAATGAATGAATGGAAATCCAAAATCTCTATAAATGTTCATTAAGATTAATAAAATAAAACTTTAGGGGAGCTCTGGTGGCCTAGTGGTAAGGAGCTGCAACTACAATCCCAGAGACACACGGTTCGAATCCACCAGATGCTCTGCCGGCGAAGGAGGGACAATCTCCTCCTGTACCAGTCAGATCTGATTTGACGGTACACGCACACAAAAATAATAAAATTTAAAAAAATAAATAAAACTTTAAAAAAAATTAAAAACACAAACAAAATTTTAGAAGAAGAATGGAAAAATTAGAAACAATACAAAAAAGAGTAAAGTAAAAAGATTAATTTTGAAATTTCATAAATATGCAACTTATCAGAAAAATAAAGGCCTAAAATGGAATCTTAATCAATCAAATTTCCTATCACATTTTCCTTTGAATTTTTTTTTTACGGTTTAAAGTGTAATCAATTTTGAGGCTGTATACAAGAATATAAATGATAAGCACAACTAATCGCATTTTTAGTAAAGGCTGTTACAAAATACTATAAAAAATATAAAAAGCACAGAGGAGAGTTAAAGGTAAAGTCATAAAGGGCCTTGCATTTTCTGCAGAACTTTGCCAAGCAACAGCTTGAACCCATATACTGTAAAGGGTGAGTAAGAGAACAAAAGCTAATCCTTGCAAACTGACATCAAGCTTAGACAGACTAGTTTATGATATAAACAGACTGCCAAACACAGCCAGAAATGCACAATCTGGAGAGGATAAAATTGACAAATGGGGCCTTCTAAAGAGTAAATCACTGTGTATATAAAAAACTTTTTCCAACAGAGTGAAAAGAAAACCTACTGACTAGGAAAAACATTTGGCAGTACCATCTCAGACAAGGATCTTATACCAAAAATTTATAGTATCCTACAGTCTCCACAAGAAAAAGACTAATAACTCAATTACAAAATGGACAAAAGGCATGAAAAGACTTCATAGAAGAAGATATTCAGATGACCAATAGACAAATGAAGAAATGCTCCATATCACTGGAATAAGAGAGATGCAAATCAAAACCACTATGAGTTACCATCTCACTCCAGTAGCAGTGGCAAAGTTTAACAGGACAGCAAGTAATAAATGTTGGAGAGGATGTGGAAAGATAGATACAGTGTTAGTGGGATTGTAAAATGGTACAACCACTCTCGAAGGTAGTTGCATTTCCTTAAAAAGCTGAACGTGGAAATTCCATATGATCCACCTATTCCATTGCTTGGAATAAACCCTGAGAAAATGAGAACTGAGGCATAATGGAGACTTGTACACCAATGTTAATAGCAGCATTATTCACCATCACAAGAACGTGGAAACAGCCCAAATGTCCAACCATAATAGAATAGATTGAGAAATTATGATGCATCCACATGATGGAATACTATGCAGAACACAGGAGCAATGATCTTGTAAATTATTACCTAACTTGGGAGGGACTGGAGAGCATTATCCTGAGTGAACTAACTCAGTCGCATAAAGACAAATATTGTATGAGACTATTATTGTAGAATGAGTATAAAGATCCAAGGGGGGTCAGGGAGGAATCAGAGAGCTGAGAATAGATGAGAGGTGGAGTAAATCATTGTTGTTATGTGCCATCAGGTACCCTCCAACTCATAGTGACCCTATGTACAACAACCCTAAACCCTGCTCTAACCTGTGCCAACCTTATTATCTCTGACACACATACCCCCATTACCCCAGTGACTGAATCAATCCATCTTATCGAGGGTCTTCCTCTCTTGTGCTGTTCCTCCACCCTCCCAAGCATGATGTCCTCTCCAAGGACTGGTCCCACCTTGCAATATGTCCAAAGTATGTCAGACAAAGCTTCAGAATCTTTGCCTCCAAGGAGCAGTCTGGTCTCACGCTCTCTAGGACGAACTTGTTTGTTCTCAGAAGTCCATGGTATAGTCAATACCCTTCTCCAGCACCACAGGTCAGGGGTATCAATTCTCCTTCTATCATCTCTAGTCATTGTCCAGCTTTCCAATGCATAGCAGGTAATTGCAAAGATCATGGCCTGGATCCAGGTGCACTTTAGTCTCCAGACTGACATCATTGCTCTTCAGTACTTTGGAGAGGTCTCTGACAGCAGATTTTCCCAATGTAATTCTTCTGTTTATTTCCTGGCTGCTGGTACCAGGTATGTTGACTGTGGAGCCAAGCAAACTGAAGTTGTTAACAATCTCAGTCTCTTCATTGTCTATTATGATGATGCCAATCAGGCCAGTGGTGGGAGTCTTTGTTTTCTTGATGTTGAGCTTCAATCCATATTGAAGGCTGCAGTCCTTGACCTTCTGTAGCTAGCTCTTCAGGTCCTCCTCAGTTTCAGCAAGCAGGGCTGTGTCATCTGTGCAATGCAAATTGTTGATGAGTCTACTTCTAATCCTGATGCCACAGTTCTCCTTATACAGCCCAGCCTCTCGGATAATCTGTTCCACATATATATTTAAAAGGTATGGAGATAGGACACATACCTGGTGTACACCCTTCCCAATTTTGAGCCATGCAGTGTTTCCTTGCTCTGTTCTGATGACTGTCTCCTGTCCAAGTATGTTGTTGTTTTTGTTAAGTGCCATCAAGTCATAGACGACTCATAGCAACTCTATGAACAAAAGACCTGAACACTTACGTAACTTTCATCGTTTCTCCAAGTTCACAGGGTTTCTGGAGACAAGCTATTTCAGAAGTGGATGTGATAGGCTTTGCATAAGCACAATCAGGTGTCCTGGGACTCCCATTCCTCTCAGAGTCAGCCACAGTTTGTTGTGATCCACACAGTGTTAATCATAAGGTCACACAATTTGAAGGGTGGAAGGAGACTGGGAGGAATCGTAAAGGAATTGGGAAACATCTGATTTGAAAAACAATGTATACCAAATTTGTAAATAAACCAGTATAAATTTTTTTAAAAGCTGGTCCTTATCCAATCAGAGCCAGGAGTTGAGAATGTTGCTTATAAAACATGCCCCAGCACCTCATAGGTCATGTGCAATAAGAATTACCCCTAAAGTAACCTAATTTGTTCTCAAGTGAACAGAGACCTGGCACATGGTTGTGTCAGGAACAATAAGAATGAGACCCTCCAGGAACAGCATTCTAGTGGCCCAGACACCCCTCACCGGCATTGCTGGAGCCCGCTCAGGAGGCAGTGGATGGGCTCGATAAGCATCTGATCCCTTGTCATCCTCACCACTCCTTCCCTTTCTGTGGAGTGTGACCCATCCCTCCCTCGGAAACATACTTTAGCTCATAAACTGCCTTTACTTTCACTTTTTGCGCCTGCCCCTTTGACTTTTCTGTAAGCCAAACATCGCTGACGCTGGTGACCATGGACATTTCTGGGCCTTGATCATACTACATTGGCTGTAATGCCGACCAGTAACTCTTTTAAGAGCCATTAAAATTTGCTATACATTCTCTGGTGCCTCTGCGACAGCCTCCACCTCCTTCTTGGCCCCCTCTCAGCTCATTCCTTGACTGGGCAAGGAAGACAAAAGTCAGGGCACTTACCACATTGCAATCTTTTGGTGCTGAAACCCAGGAGTACAAATTGTTGGTGTGAATTTTGTAACACTCGTAGTTCAGTTTTCACTTGTGGTGACCCAAGGATGCTTCCACATGTGCTAGCCCGCACAGTGTCTCCAGTGCTCATGTGGTTTGGGAAACATTAAAGAATAAGACCAGGAAATGGAGAGGCTGTTGCTACAGATCATTAATTCACTGAAGTGTGAAAATGGTAGATTCAGAGCTATTGATCGCCAGTTTCAAGTTCAACGTGAGAGTCAGATGGCCTCCTTGTCCATCTTCAGACCTGATCCCTTGCACCAGAAACAACTTGAAAGAAGGTAGGCCTCATATAACTTGAAGTGACAGCCACTGCTGGTCATTTGGGGAGCCCTGGTGGCACAGTGGGTTAAGTGTTGGACTGCAAACCAGAAGGTCAGTGATTTGAACTCTCCAGCCACTCCATGGGGGAAAGATGTGGCAATCTGCTCCCATCCAGATTTACAGCCCTGGCAAGGGGGCTGGGGCTGGTGGGGGTGGGGAAATCATGGGGTCCTAGAGTTTGGTGGGTGGAGGAGGGAGTAAAGGAATCAGGAGAGATCCAGTACGGATATGCAGACAAGGTCATAGAGGGCATAGATCAGTAAGGACCAATTTTATAAAACACAATGTATGGGAATGATGATATGAAGAACAGTGTGAAGGAAAAAATACCCCCAAATTTTAAAAAGCATGTATCTATAGTTTTGGAAGCAGGAGTGGCAGCCACTTCCTAAACAACATGCTGCAAATTCTATGAACTTTGGGAAATGACGATAGTTACAGAAAGGCTTCAGGTCTTTGGTTCATAGAGTCACTAGGAGTCGTGCTCAACTTGACAATAATCAACAACAACATATATATAGTTATGTGCCATCGAGTCACCTGTGACTCATAGCAACCCTGTGTACAATAACTCTGAAACCTGTCCTGTCCAGAGCCAGTCTCACAGACTCCAACAATCTAACTTACATATGTACAGAGGTAACTTGTGGTCGCCTGCGATTCGAGGCCACTTAACAACAATAACATCAACAGAGAGTGATCAGTTGGCCTAGTGGACAGAAAGCGATGCTACCAAGCCAAAGGTGGGTGACTTCTAACCCAGGGCCCTCAGGCCTGTTATTCACTGTGTTTGTTCAAACATTCTTCTAGGTAATATAGCCCTGATGTGTCCATTTGCCATAAAGCAGTAGCTTGTGGTCGCTGTGAAGCTGAACACTGTGACACTGATGTGTCAAAACACGATAATGATTACCCATGGCTGACAGTGTTTGGTGGAGCTTCCCTATTAAAACAAGCTTGGAAGCAGGAGTGACATCCACTTCTGAAATAGCTTGCCTCCAGAAACCCTATGAACCTGGAGAGAGGATGAAAGTCACGCAGGTGTTGAGGACTTTCGTTCATAGATTTGCTGTGAGTCGCCTAGGACTTGACGGCACTTAATAACAACATATGTGTATATATGTATGTATTTGTATATATATATCACACACACACATTTACAGTCTTGGGAATCCTATAGCAGGAGCAGTTCTGCTCTGTTCTGTAGGGTCATTGTGCGTTGGAATCAACTCAGGGACATGAATTAGTGCTTGTAGGTGAGTAAGCAAAGTCAGACCCTGCTAGAGAAAATATGTGAACCTGAAACTTGGGAGGAGAATCCCTGGACCCATGCTCCTGAGCCTCCTGGACTGGTAGAGGTGGCCCATTCCCCTTGCCCATAAAGAATATGCAGAAACTTACCAGGCAATGTTTGTCCTTCTCAAAATAAGTTCCCATCTTTCTCCTGACTCTGTACCATAACAACAGCTAGAACCAAATTTCCTCATGACCTGACTCCAGCACACACTAACCCTAAGAGTGTCAGAGTGGGACTGTGCTCCGTATGCTCTCCAGTGGATAGTTTTTCAGAAGCAAATTGCCAGGCCTTTCCTCCTCAGAGCTTTTGGGTCGATGGACCCTCCAACCTCTCAGTTTTTAGTTGAGTATATTTGCAAATGCAGGAACTGAGCTCAAAATGTCAGGGTCTTTGTGGCACGCCTTGTACTCATCAGAGAACATTCATTGCAGAAGAGGTACCAAGCAACAACTTGGACTGATGACTTACTGGTTTTAACTATTTTAAATCTGCTGTAAAGATTGTAAGAAAGTTAGAATATACAGAAAGTGCTATTAAAAAAATACATATCAGTTGTAACCAGAGATGATGATCATTAATATTTTCTGTATAAAATACATTTTTAAACAAAATGCAAACTATTTGTTGTTATGTGCTGTCAAGTCAAAACCGTCTCATACCTGACACTCCACCAGATTTTCGAAGGTTATAAAGCATACAGCAAGAGACTACCTATCTTTCTCTGATGGAGCAGTTGGTGGATTCAAACTGCCTGCCTTTTGAGTTGACAGTGCAACTCCTTGCCCGCATGGCTACCAGAGCTCCTGAAGCCATTTACACATGTGGTTTTGAAGCTTTATGCTTTTGTCTTACTGAAAATTCTTATTAAATCTTTGATGAAAGTCAAAGCAAGATTTTGACTGAGCTCAATGAGACATGTCATCTGGTCTTTGCCTCTACATCCTCCTGCCTTTTACTTCAGAACATGGGAGGGCAGTTTTGGGGGTGGTTTCTCCATCAGGAACTTTCCTTAGCCTCAACTTCCAGCAATTCTGAGAATCTAAACCACACGTTCGGACAGCTATGTGAGCTCTGGGGACGTTGATAATAGAAAATGCACTAAAAAAAGGTGGCCTGAGAATGGAAACTGAAGGAGGGCTTGCATTTGTCTCAACCACAATGAGGTTTGCAGAGAAAATGTACACTGAAGTTGCCACCAAGAAAAAAGTGGAACCTCGCCTATGCCCCGGAAACATTCTGGGGCTTTCCCTTTGTGAGTTCTGGAGGGCACCTGGCATGCAGCTGCCACAAAGTGCTCCTTGGGTTTAACCCCTTCAAGGCAGAGGAACAGTTGTTGATGTTAGGTGCTGTCACTGCCGCTCCGTGCACCGTGCAACTAGCCAGTGCTCAGTCCCACACCTCCCCAGCGTCAGTGGCAGGGGAGGTTTGAACCATGGCTTCCTTGGCTAAATTTTGGAAACAAATCACCAGATTATTCTTTCTCATCTGTATTACTGTGGCAGCTCGGCTGAAAGCTGTTCTGTATCTCAGCAAATCTCAAGCCTGTCTCAAGCTGTGCATGAAATGCCTGGCTGTAAATCAAACGCAGGGCTTATTTCCCAATTCTTTCACTGATCCTTGGTTAAGAGCATAGGGTCCCTCTCTCCAGATAAATTACTTACATGTAAGTTTGCTTACGTACTTTTTCATTATTTATTTTATATAATGGAAGTAAGGCTGGGTAGTCTTGCTGTGAGACTTGGCCTAGTGCCTTGATTAGTGTTAGCATGCTGTTGTTGTTGTTATGTGCCGTCAAGTCGTTTGCGACTCATAGCGACCCTATGTACAACAGCCCTAAACCATGCTCTATCCTGTGCCAATTTCATTGCCTCTGACACACCCATCCCGATTACCCCAGTCACTGAATCCATCCACCTCATAGAGGATGTTCCCCTCCTGCGCTGTCCCTCTACTCTACCAAGCATGATGTCCCTCTCCAAGGTCCTGTCTCTCCTTACAACATGTCCAAAGTATGTCAGACGAAGCCCCAGAATCCTTGCCTCCAAGGAGCAGCCTGGTTTAACCCTCTCTA
>NW_006399781.1:6592604-6593179 GCF_000299155.1 Elephantulus edwardii | reverse complement strand
CCTTAGTCTCCAGAGTGACACCATTGCTCTTCAGTACCCTGGAGAGGTCCCTAACAGCAGACTTTCCCATCGCAATACGTTTTTTTATTTCCTGGTTACTGATGCCAAGAGTGTGGAGCCAAGCAGACTAAAGTTCTTAATAATCTCAATCTCTTCACCATCCATCCTGATGCTACCAATTGGTCCAGTGGTGAAAATCTTTGTCTTCTTGACATTGAACTTCAATCCATACTGAAGGCTGCAGTCCTTGACCCTCTGCAGCAAGCAGGGTTGTATCATCTGCATAACACAGACACCAATCCTGACTCCACACTTTTCCTCATAGAGCCCAGCCTCTCAGATAATGTGTTCTGCATACAGATTGAAAAGGTATGGGAGATAGGACACATCCCTGGCATACGCCTTTCCCAATTTTGAACCATGCAGTGTTCCCTTGCTCTGTTCTGACAACTGCCTCTTAGTCCAAGTATAGGTTTTGTGTTAGAACAATCAAGTGTTCTGGGATTCCCATTCTTCTCAGAGTCAGCCACAGTTTATTATGATCCACACAGTCAAATGCCTTTGCATAATCAATG
>NW_006399781.1:6586879-6588274 GCF_000299155.1 Elephantulus edwardii | reverse complement strand
CCTGTCTCTCCTTACAACATGTCCAAAGTATGTCAGACGAAGCCCCAGAATCCTTGCCTCCAAGGAGCAGCCTGGTTTAACCCTCTCTAGGATGGATCTGTTAGCATGCTAGCATTACTAATTCTATTGAGAATCTGGTGACCTAGTGGTAAGAAGCTGAACTGCAATCCCAAAGGTGTGCTAATCGCAAACTGTTCTGAGGGAGAAAGATTGACAATCTCCTCCTGTTTTATTTACTGCTGCTGAAAATCCACCGGAGGGTCAGCTATGGTTTGGTTCCTACTCAATGGCACACAACAACTATATATATCTATATCTATATATATTTGTGTGTATAGATATATTGTGTGTATAAATAGTTGTGTGTATATATAGTTGTATGTATATATATATATAATCACATGTGTGTATATATATATATAGTTGTGTATATATATAGCTATATATATAGTTGTGTGTGTGTGTATATATATATGTTGTTGTTGATTGCTATAGAGTTGAGCACAACTCATAGTGACCCTATGAACAAAAGACCTGAAGCCTTTCTGTAACTATTGTCATTTCTCAAAGTTCATAAAGTTTCCAGAGGCATGTTGTTTAGGAAGTGGATGCCACTCCTGCTTCCAAATATGTATGTTGTTATTGTTGTTAACTGCCTTCAAGTTTAGCCCAACTCATAGCGACCCTATGAACAAAAGGTCTGGAGCCCCTCTACAACTATCAACATTTATCAAAGTTCATAGAGTTTCCGAAGGCATGTTACTTAGGAAGTGGATGCTACTCCTGCTTCCAAACCTGTTATAGGAGGTTATTGTTGTTATGTGCCGTTGGGTCACCTGTGATGTATAGCGACCCTTTGTACAGCAGCTCTGAACCTTTCCCTGTCCTGAGCCAGTCTCACTATTTCTGACACACCAACTCCCATTGCCCCAGTCTCTGTATCAATCCATCTCATTTGGGCTCTTCTTCTCCTGTTCTGTCCCTCCACCCTTTGGATGATGTCCTTCTCCGGGGACCAATCTCTCCTGGCCACATGCCGAAAGTAAATGAGGTAAAGTTTCAAAATCCTAGCCTTCAAGGAGAGATTTGGTTTACACTTTGCAAGGCAGACTGATTTGTTTTCTTGGCGGTCTATGGTATGTTCAAGACTTTTCTCCAGCACCACAACTCAAAGGCATCATTCTTCTGTCATCCTTCGTCATGGTCCAACTTTCTGAAGCATAACAAGTCATTGAGAAGACCATGGCAAAATATAAATATATTTATATAATATTTTTATGTTGTTGTTATGTGCCGTCGAGTCATTTGCGACTCATAGCGACCCTATGTACAACAGCCCTGAACCCTGCTCTATCTTGTGCCAATCTCACTGCCTCTGACACACCCATCCCGATT
>NW_006399781.1:6565255-6584832 GCF_000299155.1 Elephantulus edwardii | reverse complement strand
ATCATATTATAATATCATATTTGTTACACACACACACACACACACACAGGTACACTGTTTGTTCCTCCAGGGTAAGTAGGGAAAGCTCAGGATGGTACGAATTCTTTTAAGCTGTGCTCCAGTCCTGAAATGAAAATGCTATACTCCCATGACACTTGACTCTGAGGGAGAGCCAAGTATCACTCAGGTACTTAAGTATCTTAGGTCATGTGGTATTGATGTCCTAAGAAAAACATGCACAATTTTAAGGAAGAGAGAAATCTGGTTTGAAGTGGGAGGCAAGGGAAGGAGTATAGTTTGCCTATAAATCTCGGGCAGAATGGTCTGCCTATTGATGGCATTTACAGTGGTTCCATTGCGACATCTAGTGGACATCTAAGGAGAAAACATTTGAGGGGAAATGATCTTGGCATATTTTCAAAAACTACAATTTATCAAAAACTATACTCTTTGCAATTACTTGCTATGCATCATGAAGCTGGACAATGACTAGAGATTATAGAAAGATAATTGATGGTTTTGAGTTGTGATGCTGGAGAAGAGTCTTGAATATACCATGGACTGCTAGGAGGACAAAACAAGTTTATCCTAGAGAGTGAGACCAGGCTTCTCCTTGGAGGCAAGGATTCTGAAGCTTCGTCTGACATAGTTTGGACATGTTGCAAGGAGGGACCAGTCCTTGGAGAGGGGCATCATGCTTGGAAGGGTGGAGGGACAGCGCAGGAAACGAAGGCCCTCTATGAGGTGGATTGATTCAGTGACTGGGGTAATTGGGATGGGAGTGTCAGAGACAGTGCGATTGGCACAAGACAGAGCAGAGTTTAGGGCTGTTGGACATAGGGTCGCTATGAGTCGCAAGCGACTCAATGGCACATAACAACAACAACAACAAACTAAAGGTGTTGGAAGGCTGACCAAAGGTTCGCCGACGGTTCAAGCCCACTCGCTGCTCTGCAGGAGGACAATGTGACCGCCTGCTCCTGTAAGATCCCAGAGTGGAAACCCCATGGGGCAGTTCTGTGCTGTCCTTCGAGGTTGCTGTGAGGTGGGACAGTCTTGAACTCTGTGGATTTGGTTTTGTTTACTGGACGTTTGTGAGATGACCTATAAAACTCTTTTGTGGAAGGGAGAGAGAACATTTGGGTTCTTCTGGACATGAGTTTTCATGACCTCCCTTTCCCATTCATTTTGTCCTCCTGCATCAACAGTCTTTATGTTTGCTCTGGAACGCGGGGCTGGGGGTACCCCGGAATATCAGGGTTCCCTCATGGGAACACACTGTTGGACATTGTCTGGGACTGCAGCTATCACTTTTTTTTTTTTTACATAATTAAGTTGACTATTTGTGTGTGTTGTGTCTGGGTCTGTGCTCTGTTTCTTAATAAAGCCAAATGTTGTTGTTGTTGTTGTTGTTGTTGTTGTTGTGTGCCATCGAGTCAGATCTGACCCTCCAGTGGGTTTTCAGAGGGAGTAAATCGTATAGGAGGAGATTACCATCCTTCTCCCATGGAACAAATGGTGGATTTGAACTGTGGGCCTTCAGGATTGTACCACACCTTCTCACCACTAAGTTGCTTATTGCCCTTTTAATTTATTTTCTCCCCCAGGTATTTATGAGGACGAATACAATGGCACCCACAGCTCTCCCAAATGTGAGTAATAATAGCTTACCTGGGATTCCCAGAGTTATTCTGAGACCCTTTCTTAAATTATTGTAATCACTATGAATATGAATAACAGTCATAACTGGTAAAGGATTTTTTCCCTAATTTATATAATGGGCTGCATATTTTTTCATTATATACATTCTTACTAAAGTTCACATTAAACCAGAAATCAACCCACTGCTGTTAAGTAACTTGTGCCTCATACTGACCTGTTAAGAGGGAGTAGAACTACCTGACAGGGTTTCCAAGTCTTTATGGAAGTGGACCATCTCGTCGGTCCCTACAGAGCAGCTGGTGGGGGTGGACCGACGACCTTTTTTCTTAGTGGCCAGATGACTAATGCTATGCAATTAGGGCCTCTAGCCTCACACCAACCCTGCCAAATAGTACTTTCATCACAGAGATGAGGAGATTGGTCCCACAGTGTGTGAGGGCACAGTCTGAATCACTCAGGTCTGCCGGACTCAAAGTCCCTGCTGCTCCCCTAGGCAGTGGGCCTCTCCTTTACTCACTCTTTCTGGGGTCAGTTCAGTGCTGTCCCTCCTTCTACCAATGATGGTACAGACCCCATGGCCACCAGTAAAGTAAGTAGGAAGGGATTAAATATAGAGGCAACATTACAAAGCAAAAGGGAGCCCAGGGCCTGGACAAAATGAAAGGACATTGTCTAGGAGTCAGGAGCCAGTGGTCCTGGCGCCGCCTCAGCTCCTGACCCACCACAGAGCCTGACCAAGTCCTCACTGAGTGTCCTGTCATCACCCAGGACACACAGTAGATGCAGCGTGACTGAAGGATAATAGGCGTTGGACATGGGGCAGGTCATTCCCTCTTGCTTCTCTGATTTTGCCATCTAATTTGACAGAAGCTTCCAAGGACCTAGCAGGTTACTGTTGTGTGCTGTCCAGTCAGAACCAGCTCATAGCTGACCCTCCAGCAGGTTTTCAGAGTCTGTAAATCACAAGAGAAGAGACTGTCCATCTTGGTCCCTCAGAGATGGATTCATTTCTCACCTCAGAGATGGATTCAAGCCATGTGCCTTTGGCTTGGCAGCCCAACTCTAACCCTTGAGGCTACCTGAGCTCCTCCAAAAACTATTAGAAGGTAGAAAAGGAGGCCAAGGCCAGGAGGAAGGAAGATGGGGAGTGGGAGGGAAGGCAAGGAGGAGGTGAGGATTCACTAGAGCAATGCAGACAATGGTGGTTTTCATGGAGGAACTACCACAGAGTGTGTGGGCTAGCAAACACTATGTAGACACATCTAGTCTTAGTTACAGAATTTCTGGAAAAGGGCCTGGCACTCACAGCCGCCCCCCCACCCACCCACCCATGCTGCACACCCCCCAAGCAGTGTCCTGCCCCACAGAGAGGAGGAGTCAGAGATGGGACAGTAATGGCCCTGGGGACAGACTCTGCCCACTCCATCCAGCACTGGCAGCGGGGACCGACTCCCATCACCTACGTTCACCATGGCCCAAGTTCTTTCTTTTCTTTCCTCAGGCAGCACCAGCAGGGAGTTTATCTCCACGGAAACATTTGAAGAGTGTGAAGGTGCAGAAGAAATGGGAAAAGAGAGCAGCGTTCTGAGTGTAATTTGTTTTCCTTCCTGGTTCTTGCCTATTTCTCATTCCTGCTCAGAAGTGCATCACTACCCCTCTCTTCCAGCTTTCAGGACTTTTCCAGTTGGATGAGGCTTATGAAACCTGTACCTCCAAATCTCTTCTGGAGCCGGGAGATGGGATTCCAGGAGAAGAGTGGGAAGAAGAGACGTGAGTGAGGAAGAGGGGCAGACCAAGTCGGGGGGTGCCCATTACTCCTCTCATTTTCTTCCTGTGCTTTTAGGTCAGAAGACAGAGGTGAGGAGAGTGCTGCGGTGTCGCTGGGCCTCCACACCCCAAAGGACGCCTGAGGACCTCTTCCCCAGAGTGGACGCTATTTTCACGCCATCTCCGGCTGAGCCCTTCCTGCCTATTTTCAATGGAAGAGAGGTCCTAGTGGGTATCAAGCCCACTGCCCACCCTAAAGCAGAGGGCAGCTTGTGAACTGGCCACCCTGGGAGGGCCACACAGGGACGCCAGCCAGGGGGTGCCACCACCAGGTGTCAGCCAAGCTCACTGGCCCTGACCACTGCGGCTCACAGCGCTTACAGGGGCCACAGAGTCTAGCTTGGAGGTCCCGGCCCAGGACCCTCCAGTCGTGGCCCAGTTGTTTCATAATTCAGCTTTTCAGGCTGGATGATTCTGTGTTGTGAGGCTGTTATGTGCTTTATAAATATTTTCAGCAATCCAGTGACATCATCCCACTTACACTTGTGACAAAACCAAAAAATCTTCAGATGTGACCAGGCATCTCGGCAGGCACTCAGACCCCAGCAGGCTGGGGGTCTCTGGTTGTCTGAGAGGTTGTTCTGACTATGGGTGCCACGTGTGGGCGCCTTCATGACAGGATTGGGTCTCTTCATGCAGGTCTGCTTTCCAAGCTCCCTTCTGAAAACATTGACCTTTGGATTGAGGACTTAATTGTTATCAGAGAATTATTTCAGTGGTTTATGTTTCTATTTTTAGTCCAATTATTTTTCAGGTAATTTGCATTTTTTAATTTCCTAATTGCAGGAGTGGCATCCACTTTCTAAACAACATGCCCCTGGAAACCCTATGAATTTTGACAAATGTTGATAGTTGTAGAGGGGCTTCAGGCCTTTTGTTCATAGTGTCGCTATGAGTTGTGCTCAACTCAACGCCAATCAACAGCAATTGCTATAAAGCTTTAAAGTTCCTGCTTTGTAATATTTTATTTTCAAGGCTATTTAATTCTGAGCTTACTCATTTTCACTTCGCTTAAAGTGCTTTGCCTTCAGAATTAGGTGCTTTCTAACTAAATAGATTTATAATCCATTTTAATTACTTGGCTTTATAATTATGTTTAGTGTTTATTGTCTGAATTATTGTATTTTTAGTTATTGGAGTTTTGAGTTATTTATTTTTAATGTTATTTGTTGAATTTAAAACTGACTGGAATTTTTAAAAATTATTTAAAATTATTTCATTTTGGAGTTAATTTATTTTCAAAGTAAAATGGTTTGGGTTCTTTTTAAGGCTTTTAAAAAAAACTTTATTTAGTCCTAGAATTAGTTTTAGAGTAGTTTCTGTTTAGTTATTTCTTTTCCTTTATTTTAGGTTCTGAGTTATTTACTTTTACATTGGTGTATTAAACGGTTTTGAAATTTTTAATTATTTCAGAGTTTTGGGGGTTTGAACATCATACTTGATAAACTTTATTTATAGAGGCTATGTGATATTTAATTTTCAAGTTATTTTCAGTCACTTTCAAATATTTCTTGCCAGTTAGATTTTTTTCCCCCAACTTAATTTCTTCTGTTTGGTGTGTTTACATATTTCATTTTCAGATTTCTTTCTGTTCAGAGTTATTGAATTCTTCTGTTCAGTTATTGAATTCTTCTGTTCAGGGTATTGGAATTCTTGGTGTATCAGTCAGCATCCAATCAAGAGAAAGATATAGCAGTTATTTTAACAGAGAATTTATTATAAAGAATATATAAATAAGAATTTACTATAAAGAGTTCAACTACCAATAAACGGAAAAGGAACAGACAAGTGAGAATAATGAAGTATCACAGTGATTGTTAACTGCAAGCAGCAGCTGCGATCACAAGGACTAGAGAAGCATGAGAAAGAGGTTGGAAATGTTTCAACTCAAAAGGTTGGTGGTGGCCCCCAGAAGCTGGGTGCTGTCCACTTGGCATTGGGGTCCTGGATCCAAGTGAGGGGCTCCTGGAGTAGAATTTTGAGGAGGGGGCACTTCACCTGGTGAAGTCTCCAAATGATCCCACCATGCTGGTTATGGGCCTGTTGAGAAAATAGCATAGTTCTGTTTCTGGACTCCAGGGCCAGTCACAGGGATCTGATGATGGAACCACAGCCTCCAAGCAGAGCATGAACTTAAGCAGCCTTAGGGTGCAGATACCCAGAGCCCATTCCACAGATGGAACAGGTGGAGGGCAGGGAATGCTGAGAAACAATGACTTCATAACCAATAGACTTGGCTTTGGAGGTTTTCGGTTTTCTGATTCCTTCTACAGGTTAATTTTAAATCTGGTTGGTTTTGGAATTGTCAGGGGTAGATCTGATTTTAACTTTTCACTGGATCTAAGATCTGACTGGACCTCCTGAATTTGGAAGGGTTGGTCAACAAATAAAACCTGAAGGGAGCATCCCTCATGACACAAGAAAACGGAAGTCACGTGTCTCCTCTGTTCTTATGTCCTAAAACCTTTGGCAAAGGCAGAGCCTGGGATGGACCACCAGGCATTTTTCAGAAAGCCAAGCTATTTTGTGAAGCCACCTTGCACATCTCCTCTTTCCTAACCACCAAGTACAGAGAGTTTCAGATTTGTAAACAACAGCAGGTATTCTTTGTAAAAATACAGTAAAATAAAGTTCTTCTTAAATCTATAGGAAGTCTTACGGATTCTTTTCTAACTCACATTGTTCCAATTGGGGCATAAGGATGTTTAGATCAAGGAAGTATGAAGACAACATGTGAAGCCCTCTGTCTAGTTGGGGGAAACAGATGTGGAAATAGATGATTACAACACGGCGTGCCACGTTCTGTGGGAACGCAGGATCCTGTCATTGGATCTTGCCGATAGAGTTGAGAAAGGGGTGACCTCTGAGCTGGGTATTAGAGTGATCTGTTTCCGAGTGGAGAAGGGCCTTCTAGATTGGGGGAACAATGTGTGCAAAGGCACAGACACAGGAAGGCACAGTGCACGGTCAGGGAGAATGAGTTGCCAGAGGCCATTGTTACCAAGGTTCAGAAAGGCACCACTTAAGGACTGGTCTTGGATGCTTCCAGGTGCTGCCTCGTTTGGTCCCCACAACCAGCCTACAAGATGGCAAGGGGCAACGTCTCACCTTGTTCCTGATCTTAAGAGTTCCAAACACAGTTTAAAGGGCCTTCTGATCTGACATTTCTAGAAGTCATCAGCTCATTCCTGACTTTCTCCTTCTCCCCCCACCATTTCTACCAGTTCATTCACTTCTCCCTACTTAACTTTTTGGAAACAAGTACCACCTTCCTCTCCCTTTCTCTTTAAAAAATTTTTTATATTGGTTTGCATACAAAATCCATACACATTGTGTTTTATTCATATTGTATTTCACATATTTATTTGCATTGTGTTTCATATGATAATTCCCATATGTTGTGTTTTATAAAATTACCATTGAACTATGACCACTATTACCCTGTCTTTTCAGATCCCCACTGGATCTTTCCTTCAACCCCTTCCTCTGCTCAGCAAACTCTGTGAGTTCATTTTGATTCCCACTTTTGAAACACCTACAGAGAGGGAGCTCTGGTGACCTAGTGACAGAATCTGTAATGCGTTCCCAAAGGCCCACTGTTCAATATTTTTCTGTGGGAGAAGGATGGGAAGCCTCCTGTGCAATTAACTACCTCTGAAAACTCAGCTATGGGTAGTTTCTGACTCTGGTACACAACAACAACAACATAGAGAAAGAGGAGAGCTGCGGCCAGTGGCTACAAAGTGGGAGGTGTAGACAGAGGCAGAAAAGGTTACAGCAGAGGTCGGCTATGGGGAACCTTCCACAGGAAGTTGTGTGGGCAGCATAGCAGGCGCATGGCCATTCATGACTTCCGGCTGCTTCCACAACTGGTGAAAGGGTGACCCTTCAGAACCTGCTATGGTCCCACCTAGGCTTGTGAATCCAATAGACTGGGGGGGTTTAAAAGCACACAGAGCCCTTTGCGGCATGTCAAGTGTAAAGAAAGTCTAGTCCTGTACAACCTCTGGCCTCTGGTAGCCTAGCAGAAAGTTGCACTGTCAACCCAAAGGAACCAGTGTGAATCCACCGGTTCCTGTGAGGGAAAAGGACAGGCAGCCTCCTGTGCCATGTACTCTGAAAACCAATTCCAACTCCACGGCACACAACAGTGCACACAACCTATGATGGCATACCTACAGAAAAAAATGTTTCACGCTTTTTTGAATATACATTCATACACTCAGCCTTGTATATATACACAAGTGTATACATGAGTTCATCCGGAATACCTCAGCAGACTTCTCGGTATTCATCTGATTATCTTAATAGTCACAATGGGTCTAATGTTCTATGAGAATATGTGAGGGATTGGTAGGTTTGCCTTCTCTGTAGGTGACCTGAGTTCAAGTCCAGCCAATGTTCCTCCTGCACAGCCACCATTCACCAGCTGGCAGAGGTCTGTTCTGGCTAAGACAGACGAAGGCCCGGTAATCTACTTCCAAACTCTAGACAGGTCACAATGCTCTAATCCTAAGCAAGCCACAGGGACAGCAAGACGTGGTAACACTTCATCTGGTTATACACAAGGTCACAACAAGTACCAATGCCAACAACTTCAAGGGATTCATATCTTAGCCAAACATAAAAGTGGTTGGGGTTCTGTTACTGTTATTTGTCATCAAGTCAGGACTGACTCAAAGAGGACCTTCCAGCAGTTTCAGAGGCTGTAAATCGCATCAGAGGAAATTTCTGCCTCAGGGTACCTGGTGGATTTGAACCACTTGCCTTTGAGTTGGCAGCACCACTCCTTACTAGACCAACAGAGCCCCTTAAAGGTTTGATTGCCAATAGGAAACACATCATTTTGGATCCTTTCATTCTGACCACTCTTCACTACAGTCATAGCTTTCTCTAGCCTTCTCTGATTCTACAAAACCATCCACACATGATTGTGCTAATAGACCGCAAAGCACTAGGACCCCACAGGCCTCACAGGAGGAACATCTCCACACATCTCACTTCACAGGTGGGTGACCAGAAGGACAGTCAGAACGATAGTCACTCTTGCTGAATGTTCCTATGGTGTTGCTCCCAGGGGTGGGGAAGTCCACCATGTCCTTCCATTCTGGCCTCCTGCTAAGGTCCCACGTCCCCTCTCTGCTTGCTGGTGTCCTATGGAAGTGACGAGAGGCAGAACATGGAAAGAATTCTTGTGACGCTGTGGCAGGTACACAGGTGCCCCCTGGACAGACACCACATGCCCCTCTCCAGGACTTCACACAATGTTCCTTCAGGGAAATAGCTCTGCATTTTTGCAATATCTTAAAAACAGGGAAAAGAAAAAAAAATAAAAGGTTACTGTTCTGTAAGAGAAATTCATGTCACTTTTCCATTTGAGTAAATGGAAATTAGTCCAAAACTACCAGTAAAATCACCAGTACTGTTTTATACATTCAGACCACCCATGGTTTGGTTTGGTTTGGTTTTATACTAGTTTATTTACAAAATCCAAATACATTGTTTTCAAGAACAGATTCTTCTAATTTCCCTCACCCCCCCCCATCAAATTGTACAACCCCATGGTTAATCGCCCCCTCCTCCTGCACATCCTCATCCCTCTGGTTCCACCCTTCCCCACCCCCATTGGATTCTTATACTCATTCAATAATGGTTTTATACAGTGTTTGTCCTTGTGGGAGATGGTTTTATAAGGTACCCGTGCTGCCCCCTAGAGGGACTCGGATTTCATCTTGTGTCTGAGGCTTTGGGTTGCTGTTATTGCATACCTTGGAGCTGGAACTGACCATGACCATCCCTCCAGCAGGAGAAGATTGCCCATCTTTCTCATGCCTTAGCCCTGGAGTAAAATGCCCTGGTTGTAGTAGTGGCACCATCAGCCCTGTATCTGCAAACTCTAGAGGGCTCTTGAGTCCACATACGACATTGTTGTTGTTATGTGCCATCGAGTCACTTGCAACTCATAGTGACCCTCTGTACAACAGCTCTGAACCCTGCTCTGTCTTGAGCCAATTTCATCATCTCTGACACACCTACCTCCATTATTGTAGTCACTGAATCAATCCATGTCATCGAGGGTCTTCCTCTCACGCTGTCCCTCCAACTTCTCAAACATGACGTCCCTCTTCAAGGACTGGTCCCGCCTTGCAATATGTCCAAAGTATATCAGATGAAGTTTCAGAATCCTTGCCTCCAAGGAGCAGCCTGACTTCACCCTCTCCAGGATGAACTGTTTGTTCTCCTAGCAGTCCATGATATATTCAATACTCTTCTCTAGCATCACAGCTCAAAAGCATCAACTCTCTTTCTGTTATCTCTAGTCATTGTCCAGCTCTCTGATGCATAGCAAGTAATTGCAAAGACCATGGCCTGTATCAGGCACATCTTACTCTCCAGACTGATATTGTTGCTTTTCAGTACTTTGGAGAGGTCTCTGACAGCAGACTTTCCCACTGCAATTCATCTTTTAATTCCCTGGCTGCTAGTACTAAGAGTATTGATTGTGGAGCCAAGTAAACTGAAGCTGTTAACAATCTCAATCTCTTCATCATCCATACTGATGCTGCCTATAGGCTCAGTGGTGAGAATCTTTGTTTTCTTGATGTTGAGCCTCAATCCGTATTCAAGGCTGCAGTCCTTGACTTTCTGCAGCAAGTGCTTCAGGTCCTCCTCAGTTTTAGCAAGCAGGGTTATATTATCTGCATAGCACAGATAATTGATGAGTCTTCCTCCAATCCTAATGCCACATTTCTCCTCATGGAGCCCAGCCTCCTGGATAATTTGTTCTGCATATAGATTGAGAGGGTATGGAGATAGGACACATGTAAGACATATTTTACGTCAGTCTCTTTTGAGATACGTTGTTATGCATGGTCAGCTGGAAGAGACTCAAGGCTGACCCTCCAGTTGGTTTTCAAAGGTAGTAAATCTCACAGGGGAGATTGCCCATCTTTCTCCCACTGAGTGGCTGGTGGATTCAAATCATGTGCCTTAGGGGAGGCAGTGTAACTTCTCTTCGCTGGGCCACCAGAGCTATTTTGAGATATGAAAGAGATCAAACCAGCAAATAAATGAAGTAGAGCTGGGGGATGGGGAACGGGCGAAATACATCCAAGTACATAGATCAAAGGGAAAGCATCATCTTGGGACTGACACTCTATACTTGGAATCCAGTCTCCTAAACTGGGAAGAGATAAATATCTGTTAGAGCCATCCACTTGTGGTGGCTAAGTGGTGAGAAACTGTGCTGCAATCCCAAAGGCATGCAGTTCAAATCCACCACCTGCTCTGCAGGAGAAGGGTGGGAAGTCTCCTCCTGTGCAATTAACTACCTCTGAAAATCCGCTGGAGGGTCAGCTGTTCCAACTCAATGGGACACAGTAACAATAGTACTACATAGCTAAGATACTGTCTAAACAGCATTTCTTAACATGTATTTTGCAGATTAAGCAGAAGAATATGAGTTCATCTCACACTAGCAGAAAAAAATTGCTTAATAAAAACTACATTTTAAATGCACTACATATTATGTCCTGCTCTTGATTGACTCTAATTGACTGATGAAAGGATCTGAAAATTCCTTCAGGAAGGAAGTCAAGATATTTTTTATAAACTTACTTCTCACAGTTTATTTGACTACAGAACACTTTTTCTTGTGGAATATAACATCCCATGTGTACTATTAACATGTAAGTAAGGTGAAGCTGCTATACCAGTGAGACCCAGCAATGCAGGAATTCCAAGAATAACGACATTTAAGCTCTTTCATGAAACTGCCCGGTTATGTATACAGGCTGCTCTGTCCACACTGTGGCTTAAGGTCCCAAGTCAGTTTCATTTCTTTTCCCCACCATTCAGTGTAAAGCATTATCCTTGTCTGCAGCCAAAACTGGCATGTCTGGTTTTCATCGTGCATGAGATAATCAGCATCATCAAAGTTAAAAGGACTTGACATGGCACAAAGCACCTCATCTCACAATCCTTAGGCAAAGCTTAGTTATGTGGCTACACCAAGCTGCACGGCAGTCTGGAAACTTCGCTAGGAGAACCTACAACTGTATTACTGTCCATCAAAGGAGACAAGATGCTACGTATTGCAGGTCTTCTAGATCTTGGTCCAGTATTTCTATTACCACACATCTTCCTGAACTGCTATGACAGAAAAATTTATCAAATAGAAATGTATTGTTACTGTTTAGAAGGTTGTGGTTAGGTGCCATCAAGTAGAGTACGATTTATAGCAACCCTATGAACAAATGATCTGAACCCTGTCCTATCCTATGCCACCCTCACAAACTCTGACACACTCAAGCTCATTGCCACAGTCACTGTGTCAAACCCTGTTGAGGGTCTTCCTCTCCTTCACTGCTCCTTCACCATCCTAAGCATGATGTCCCTCTCTCTCCAGGAATAATGTTTCCTAGCAAAATACCCAAAATATGTGAGATGATGCTTCATGATCTTTGTCTCCAAGGAGCACTCTAGCTGCACTTTCTCCAGCTCATATCTGTTTATTCTTCTGGCAGTCCACAGGATATTCAGAACTCTTCTCCAACATCACAGTTCAAAAGCATCAATTCTTCTTCTGTCAAGAGACTGAAAAGACTATGGCCAAAATCAGGTGCACCTTAGTACTCAAACTGACATCACTATTCCTCAATAATTTGGAGATGTCTCTGACTACAGACTTTCCCAGTCCAATATGTCTCCTGATCTCCTGACCACTGTAACTAAGTATATTGATTTTGGATCCAAGTAACATGAAATCATTGATAATCTCAATCCCTTTCAGTCCATCATGAAGTTGTCTATCAGTCCTGTGGCAAGGATTTTTGTTTTCTTAATGTTGAGACACAATCCATATTGAAGGCTACAGTGCCTAATCTTCTGTGGCAAGTTCTTCAAGTCCTCACTTTCAGGATGCAAGGTTGTGTCATTCACATAATGAAGGTTATTGATGAGTCTTCCTATAGTACTGATGCCATTCTTCATAGAGTTCAGCTTCTCAAATGATTTGCTCAGCATAGATTAAATAGGTACAGAGAAAGGATACAACCCTGATGTATACATTTCCTAATTTTAAACCCTTGCTCTGTTCACACAACAGCCTCTTGGTCTAGGTATAGGGGTTGCATGAGCACAGTCAAGTGTTTTGGAATTCCCATTCTTCTCAGTGTTAGCCATTAATTGCTATGATCCAGTTAAATACATTTTGCATTATGCTCCATTTCATTGTTGAAGTCATTGTATCATCTCATTGCTCTCTTTCACTAACCCTCTACTTTTCCTTTTTCTAAGGACTTGTGCCTCCTGGCAACATTCCCACAGTATGAGAGATGAAGTTTCATCATCCTTGACAGTACTCGTTATTTTGGCAATCAATGGTATATGCAATACGCTCTGCCAATATCACAAACCAAAGGCATTGACTCTTCAGTGGTTCTTACTTAATACATTGTCCAACCCAAAGATATGGGAGTTAGGATTTACAAAGCATATTTTGAGAAGACACACCATTTGCTTATGCAGCCAGCATGTATTACATATTTGTTTTAAGTTTCCCCTTCTGTGTCAGAATGTGATGCTAGGAGGCTTTATAAAACAGTTTCACAGTTTCTCTGTAAAATGCTTATGGTTTGTATCTTTAAACTTTCAGTAGCCTTTGTTTGTGGGTAAACTTTCAAATATGTCTACTAAAGTAGCAAAAATCATAGTCTTATATTGTGATGTTTTACTTTGACAAGTGACATGTACTGCAGGAATAAACAAACAAAAGGCACAGTAGAGATTCTTGAAATAGTACAAATACAGCTCAGAATTTAGAGTGTGTAAAAGTGGTTCTGGGACCTCCAGCTATCAACTTGGGGAAAAAAATATGTATACACAATTATTCTTTTAAAAACCACCCCTAAACTAAATTATATACTAACCATAAAATAAAAGTAATATTTTTAAATTAAAATATAGAAATTATGGAAATAAAAAATAATTTAATCCAACCAAATATAGATCAGATGTCTTAACTGTGTAATTCTACCAAATATTAAAAGAAAAATTGACACCAATACTATTTAAATACTTTCAAAAGACAGAGAAGGAAGAAGCACTCCATAATTCATTCAGTAAAGCAAATAAAACCCTAGAACGCAAGCCAGATAAAGACATCATTAAGTAAAAAAACCTACAGGTAAAAATACCTTATAAATATAGATATAAAAATTTTCAGCAAAATACTAGCAAACCAAAGCAAATAGCATAGAAAAGAGCCATATACAAAAAACCAAATAAGATTTAACCCAGGCATGTAGGGATGGCTTAACATTAGCCTATCAACATAATACATTATATAAGTAGAACAAAGGAAAGGATCACATGATCACTCTACAGATATAGAAAAAAAGTTTGGTAAAATTCACAAAGAAAACAAAATTGGTAGGGAGCTCTTGTGGCCTAGTGACAAGAAGCTGCACTGCAATCTCAGAGGTGTGTGGTTCGAATCCACCAGATGCTCCTCCTGTACCAGTCAGATCTGATTTGACAGTACACATACACACACACATAAAATTAAATTAAATTTTAAAAAAGAAAACAAAATTGGTCACACACATTGTCAGCAGCCACCACACACATAATCATTAGCCGTGCATCTGTTGTAGTTTATTAAAACAGTCTTAGTGAAAAACAAAACAAAACAAAACAAAAAAACATTCTTAGTGAGGCCTGGACTACTCTTCAACCTGGAGCACTAGACTGAGGTCCCACTGCCTGTAGGCCTTGGCCCTTCTGCCTGGTGGCCCCGGCCCTGCCACTTGGAGCCCTGAACCCTCTACCTGGAGAACCTGGCCCTACTGCCTGGATATCCCACCAGCTACCAGGACACTCTGGACCCACTGCCTGGAGGATCTGCCCCCAATGCCCTGCCACTGGGATGCAACCACTGCCTGGAAGCCCAGCCCCACCTGGAGGACCTGGCCCTGCTACCTGGCCACCTTCCATCTGGAGGATGACCTGAAGCCACTTCTCTTAACTGAACCAGGGATGAAATATCACAGGTTATCCCATTTCCTCTCCTCTCTCAGAGTTTGAGCTGCCTTAGGCACCTTGGATCTGCCTAGCCCAGCTGCAGCAGTTGCCTGACAGAGAAGACTGGTAACTCACAGGCCATCTCTCTCTCTCCAATGAAAGCAAGTCTTCCCTTGAGTCAAAAGCTCAGAGAGAAACTCAGGCAAGGTAGCTGCCCTGCCCTCTTCTGCAGTAGTGACTTCCTGAGCCAACATTTTCATATCAAGAGCCTATTAAGGCAACAGGCATGAAAAACTCTATCACAGCAATGTCACAGAAGGAACAGGCTACCTCACTCCCTACACAAACACAAAAAAAGATGTCACAAAAGAAAGTGACATTGTATCAATGGATTTCCTGAAGCCAGAAAGTGTGATGGAACTTTCTGACACAGAATTCAAGAGAACAATGATTTAATATTTTCAATGGATAAAAGACAAATTCAAAGAATTACAGGACTCAGCAAGCAAAAAACAAGAGGAATTTAAAAAAATCTAAGACAATGCAGATAAAACAATTGAGGCATTAGAGGTTCTGGAAAAACAAGAAAACATAAACCAGTATATAAGGACCAATGTTTCAGAAGCAGTCTTCAGAACAGAGCAAGGAAACACTGCATGGTTCAAAATCAGGAAAGGAGTACATCAGGGATGCATCCTGTCTCATACCTTTTCAATCTGTATGCAGAACATATCATTCAAGAAGCAGGGCTTTATGCAGAAGAAGTGTGGCATGAAGATTGGAGGAAGACTCATCAACAACCCACAATATGCAAATGACACAATTGAGGTTGCTGAAACTGAAGATGAACTGAAGCACTTGCTGCAAAAGGTCAAAAACTGTAGTCTTCAATATGAATTGAAGCTCAACATCAAGAAGACAAATATTTTCACCACTGGGCTAATTGGCAGCACCATAATAGATGGAGATTGAGGTTGTTAGCAATTACAGCTTGCTCGGATCCACACCAGCATTATTACCACCAGCAGTCAGGAAATCAAAAGACTAATTGCACTGGGGAAATCTGCTGTCATGGACCTCTCCAGAGTGGAAAAGACAAAGATATACCTAATTCAGACCATGGTCTTCTCAGTTACTTGCTATGCTTCAGAGAGTTGGACAATAACTAAGGATGACAAAAGAAGAAAAGATGCCTTTGAGTTGTGGTGCTGGAGAAGAGTCTTGAACATACAATGGACTGCAAAGAAAACAAATAGGTCTGTTTTGGAGATGGTGAAACCAACTCTGTCCTTGGAGGCTAGGATTTTGAAGCTCCTTCTCATATGCGTTGGGCACATGGCAAGGAAAAAGCAGTCCTTGGAGAAAGACATCATGCTCAGAAGGGTTGAGGGACAGACAGGAGAGGAAGACCCCGGATGAGATGGACTGACACAGTGTCTGAGGCGATGGTGTATGGTGTGTTGGAAATAGTGAAACTGGCTAAGGACAGGGAAGAGTTCAGAGCTGCTGTACACAGGGTTGCTATACATTGCAGATAACTCAACAACACATGACAACAACATACACAACATACAATACTGGTTATTTTTATTTAAGCCTCTTGTTTAGAGTCAACAAGACCTTGGGGAAGGACTTTGAATTAAAGTTGGTTGTTATTATATTTTGGAGGAACATTCTTCTAAGTGGCACAGCAATCTTGTGTCAATACACTGTATTGAGGTAACCTGGGGTTGTTGTGATGCTAAATCTTGTGCCATTAGGGTGTCAAATGCCGTAATGGTTACCCATAGTGGACAGTGCTTAGTGGAGCTCCCAGTTTAAGACAGGTTTGGAAGCACGAGTGGTATCCAATTCCTAAAAATTGTGCCTCTGAAAACTCTATGAACTTTGATAAATGTCAATTCTTATAGAAAGGCTTCAGGCCTTTTGTTCATAAGTTCTCTATGAGTCATGCAAAACACAATGGCAATCAACAACAACAACAACAACAAATGCGCCCAAATAAAGTGCAGTATACAATCTCCTCCAATGTGCACGGAACATTCTGCAGAATAGATCACGTTATAGGTCACAAGGTAAGCATCAATAAATTAAAAATATAGAAGTAATACAAAGCATCTTCTCAGACCACAGTGATACAAAACTAGAAATCAATAACAAGAAAATAAAGGAAGAAAAAACCCAATACATATTTGGAAGCTGAACAAGAACTTGCTTGAACATGAGTGGGTAATAGAAGAAATAAAAAATGAAATTAAAAAGTTTCTTGAAATGACAATGAAAACACAACTTATCAAAGCCTCTGGGGAAGACCTAAGCAGTGATTAGAGTAAATTTATAGCAATAACCAAACACATCAAAAGGGGAAATGAAAATGATAATTGACTCTCTAATCCAACATCTCCAACAAATGGGAAAAGAACAGCAAGAAAACCTGACACTCTAAAAAAACCCAGAAACTATAAAAAGTAGGGCAGAAAAAGGAAAATAGAAAATAGAAAAAACAGTTGAAACCATCAGAAAACCAGGAGTTGATTCTTTGAAAAAGTCAATAAAATCAACAAACCACTAACAAAACTAGCCAAGGAAAAGAAAGAAAAGACAAAATCTGAATAAGAGATGAAAGGGACAATGTCACAACAGAAGCAACTAGAATAAAAAATATTAACAATAGAATATTATGGAAAAACTGAATTCAAAGAAATATGAAAACCTTGAAGAAAGAGACAAATACTTAGAAACTCACAACTTAACTAAACTGACAGACTGAAATTGAACACCTGAATGGACCCATTACATAAGAAGACATTGAAAAGTTTATAAAACAACTTCCAGGGGAAAAGCTCTGGACCAGATAGTTTTACAAGTGAATTTTATTGAACATTTAGAGAAGAATTATCACCAATTCTACATAAACTATTTCAGAAAATAGAAATAGATGGAATTCTCCTAAACTCATTCTATGAAGCAAACATTCCTTGCTACAAAAACCAGGCAAAGACACCACCAAAACAGAAAACTGTAGGTCAATATCTCTCATGAGCCTAGATGTAAAACTCCTGAATAAAATCCTGGCCAATAGAATCCAACAGTATATAAAAAAAATAATTCACCATGACCAAGTGGAATTCATAACAGTTATGCAAGGATGGTTCAACATAAGAAAAACAATCAGTGCAATCTATCACATTAAGAAAGCAAAGCAAAGACCTTTGACAAAATTCAACACCCTCTCCTGATTAAAACACTCAACAAAATAGGAATAGAGGGGAATTTCTTCAACATAGTAAAAAGTATATATACAAACCCAAAGGACAACATTGTTCTCAATGGAGAGAGATTTAAGGCATTCCATTTGAGAACAGGAACTAGGCAAGCATGCCCACTATCACCTCTCCTATTTAATATTGTATTAAAGTCTTAGTGATAGTAGTAAGACAAGAGAAGGAAGTAAGAGGTAACCAAATTGGCAAAGAGGAGGCAAAATGATCTCTCTATGCAGATGATTTGATCGTATCCTTAGAAAACCCTAAAGACTCAGCAAGAAAAGCAAGAAAACTACTGGACATAGTTGATCAATTCAGCAAAGTGGCAGGATACAATATCAACATACAAAAATCAATTGGGTTTCTCTACAATGACAAAGAGAATACAGAACTGGAGCTAAGAAAAACAAGACTCATCACAATAGTTAATCACAAGATTAAATACTTGGGAGTAAACCTAATCAGAAGCACAAAGGATCTATTCAAATAAAATTACAAACATCATTAAAAGAAACAAAAAGAGACCTGGAGAAGTGGAAGATTATCTCTTGTTCATAGATAGGAAGACTCAATATTGTGAAAATGACAGTACTACCAAAGGCAATTTACACTTTCAATGAAATCTCAATACAAATACAAATTCCATTCTTCAATGAGATGGAAAAGGCAATGTCCAATTTCATTTGAAATGGAAAGAAGCCCCGAATAAGCAAAACACTTCGTAAAAAGAGAAACAATATAGAAGGCATCTCACTCTCTGATTTCAAATCCTACTACACTGCCATGATGATCAAAACAGCATGGTACTGGTACAAATGACAGACACATAGACCAGTGGAATAGAATTGAGAATCCAGAAATCAGCCTATCTACCCGTGGTCAACTGATTTTTGACAAGGAGATGAAACCAGTTAAGTGGGGAAACGACAGCCTTTTTAACAAATGGTGCTGGCAAAATTGGAAAACTATGTGAAGAAAACTCAAGCAAGATTCACATCTCACTCCATACACAAAAACCATCTCAAACTGGATCATGGACCTAGGACTAAAATCAAGGAGTATAAACTTCATTAAAGAAAAGCTTGGAAGAACTCTAGAAGTCCTAATCCACAAAATAAACGTCTTCCAAGCATCCTGAAAAATCTATAGCCAGGAAGGATAAAATAGATGAATGGGACCTTCTAAGAATCAAATCCCTATGCACGTCCATAAACTTCTCCAACAGGGTAAAAAGGAAGCTACAGACTGTGAAAAAATATTTGGTAACGACATGTCAGACAAAGGACTTATATCTAGAACTTATAAAATACTTGAGCACCACAACAAGATAAAGGTAAACAACCCAATCGAAAAATGGGTACAGGATATGAACAGACACTTCACCAAAGAAGACATTCAGATGACAAACAAACACATGAAGAAATGTTCAAAATTCCTAGCTCTAAGAGAGACGCAAATCAAAACAACTATGAGATATCATCTCACCCCAGTAAGAATAGCAAAATTTAACAGAACAGCAAACATCAAAAGCTTGTGAGGTTGTGGAGAAACTGGAATCCTTATTCACTGTTGGTGGGAGTGTAAAATGGTGCAACCACTATGGAAGGCGGTATGGTACTTTCTCAAAAAGTTACAAATAGAAATACCATTTGACCCAACAACTCCACTCTTGTGAATATACCCTAAAGAACCATTACCTCCACACAAGCAGATATATGCACACTCGTGTTTACTGCTGCTTTGTTTACAATAACAAAGAGTTGGAAACAACCCAAGTGCCCATCAACAAATAAATGGATA
>NW_006399781.1:6537573-6563001 GCF_000299155.1 Elephantulus edwardii | reverse complement strand
TTCAGTGACTGTGGTAATTGGGATGGGTGTGTCAGAGGCAATGCGATTGGCACAGGATAGAGCAGGGTTTAAGGCTGTTGTACATAGGGTCGCTATGAGTCACAAGCAACTCGACGGCACATAAAAACAACAACAACAACTATTCATGAATAGGAAAACACAAAATCCTGAAAATGGCAATCCTATCAAAAGCAATCTACATAGTTAATCCAATCCTAATAGAGATACCAAATTCATTCTTCAAGGAGATCAAAAGGGAAATTGCCCTTCAAACTGCAGATTTTTTTTTTCTTAAGTGGGGATTTGTCCTTACTTGATTAAAGATTGAGTTGGGGGGGGAAGGAAATTGTCAAGTTTATTTGGAGAGGCAAGAGACCCCGAATAAGCAAAACACATCTGAGAAACAAAAATGAAGTGGGAAGTATAGCACTCCCTGACCTCAAAACCTACTATACAGCAGCAGTAACCAAAACAACATGGTACTAGTACGATGACAGGCACATAAATAAGTGGAAAAGAACTGAGAACCCAGCAATAGGCCTAGATATCTATGGTCAATTGATATTTGACAAGGAAATAAAACCCATCAAATGGGAAAATGACAACCTCTTCAACAAATAGTGCTGGCAAAACTGGTCTGCTACCTGCAGAAAGCTGAAGCAGGACCCATGTCTCATACCATACACCAAAATCAACTCAAGGTAGATAAGAGACTTGGGAGTAAAGCCCAAAACCATAAAATTCATGAGACAAACTGGGATCAAGCTTAGACGTCCCAGTCTATGGTTAAAGAGACTGCCAAATACAGCCAGAAATGTATAATCTGAAGAGGATAGAATTGATGAATGGGACCTTCAAAAGATTAAATAAATAAAAAAACAAAGTAAAAAATATTAAATCCCTGTGTTCATCAAAAACTTTTCAACAGGGTGAAAAGAAAACCTACTGACTGGGAACAAACATTTGGCAATATTGTCTCAGAGAAGAGTCTCATAACAAAACTATATAGAATATTCCTGGGTCTTCACAAGAAAAAGACTTATAATCCAATTTCAAAATGGGCAAAAACATGGAAAGAATTTTCACAGAAGAAGTTATCTGAATGGCCAACAGACCTATGAAGAAATGCTCCAAATTACTGGCAATAAGAGAAATGGAAATCAAACCACCATCTCACTCAGTAGCAGTGGCAAAATTGAACAGGACAGCAAGTAATGTTGGAAAGGATGTATGTGGTAAGATAGGAACTCTTTTACATTGTTAGTGGGATTGTATAATGGTACAACCACTCTGGGAGGCAGTTTGATGCTTCCTCAAAAAGCAGATCATAGAAATGCCATATGACTGAGGTATTCCATTGCTTGCAGTATAGCCCAAGAAAATGAGAACTGAGGATCAGATGGAAACTTGTACACCAATGTTCACAGCAGCATTATTCACCGTGGCAAAAATATGGAAATAGCCCTAATGTCGAACCACAAACAAATGGATTGAGAAGTTGTGGTACATTCATACAATGGAATACTGTGCAGCACACAGGAGCAATCATTTTGTAAATTACTATCTAACTTGGGAAGGACTGGAGATTATTATGCTGAGTGAAGTAATTTAGTCTCAAAAGACCAAATACTGTATGAAATCATTATTGTAGAATGAGTATGAGGATCCAAGGAGAGGGGAGGGTGAAAATAGGGGGGTGAGGATGAGTGGGTGGGGGTAGCATGTTAATCATAGGGTGTTGCACAATTTGATGGGGGGGTGAGGTGAAGGAAATGGGAAGAATCTTTTGTGAAAAACAATGTATTTAAACTTTGTAAATAAATCAGTATAAACACACACACCACAAAAGACAATGTACAGAACTGATCGTATAAAACTACATGTACATGAATGAAACAATGTATATGAATAATTATATAAAAGTAAATTATGGTTTAAATAATAAATTTTTTAAAATAAAAATAAAAATATGTTTTTTATGTATTCTTAAACATCAGAACACAGCAAGAAAACACTACATGGTTCAAAATTGGGAAGGGTGTACGCCAGGAATGTGTCCTGTCTTCATATCTTTTCAACCTATATGCAGAACAGATTACCCTGGAGGCCGGTCTGTATGAGGAGAAATGTGACATCAGGATTAGAGGACAATTCATCAGCAATCTGCATTATGCAGATGACACAACCCTGCTTGCTGAAACTGAGGAAGACCTTAAGTTCTTGCTGCAGAAGGCCAAGGACTGCAGCCTTCAGTATGGATTGAGGCTCAACATTAAGAAAAGAAAGATTCTCACCACTGGGCCAATTGGCAGCACCATGATGGATGGTGAAGAAATTGAGACTGTTAATAACTTCAGTTTCCTTGGCTCTATAGTTAACACTCTTGGCACCAGCAGCCAGGAAATCAAAAGATGTATTGCTATGGGAAAGTCTGCTGTTAGAGACCTCTCCAAAGTACTGAAGAGCAATGATGACACTCTGGAGACTAAGGTGTGCCTGATACAGGCCATGGTCTTTGCAATCACTTGCTATGCATCAGAGAGCTGGACAATGACTAGGAATGGTAGAAGGAGAATTGATGCCTTTAAGCTATGGTGTTGGAGAAGATTGTTGAATATACCATGGACTGCTAAGAAAATGAACAGGTTCATCCTAGGAAGGGTTAAACCAGACTGCTCCTTGGAGGCAAGGATTCTGAAGCTTCCCTGACATACTTTGGACATGTTGCAAGGAGGGACCAGTCCTTGGAGAGGGATGTCATGCTTGGGAGGGTAGAGGGACAGCACAGGAGAGGAAGACCCTCTATGAGGTGGATTGATTCAGTGACTGGGGTAATCGGGGTGGGTGTGTCAGAGACAGTGAGATTGGCACAGGACAGAGCAGGGTTTAGGGATGTTGTACATAGAGTTGTTATGATTTCTTTATATTTGTTTATAGAAAGAAAGAGAGAGAGAGAGAGAGAGAGAGAGAGGAGAGAGAGAAGGCGAGAGAGAAAGAGAGGGAGAAAGAGAGAGAGAAAAAAAGAGAGAGAGAAAGAAAGCCAGTTATCGGGCTTAGAGAGGAGAGGAGACCCAGGGTCCGAGAGAAGGAAGCTGGCGCTGGCGCTGCGGTGGAGTAAGCCCTCTCCACTCTCTGTGTAGGAATGGAAAGCCCTCTCCACTCTCTGTGTAGGAATGGAAAGCAACTTGCGCCCCAGCACCACCAGGGGCTGTTTCCCGCCCTAAGCGGCGCGCTGGGCGGGCCTTTCAGCCACTTTGGGTTCTCGAGCAATCTCACTTTCTCGGTGAGTGAGCTGCGGAGCGGAGCCCTGTTGGTCGGCCGGCTCCTTTCCCCTGGCGGTGCGGAGCCGCCGCGTGCAGCACTGACCTGGGCGGGCGCTCGCCAGCCATGGCCTGGTATGTAATGCCCGTCGTGCTCGTTGTGGCCTTGACCGGTGAGTTGCGCACACCTTTCCTGGTGACCCTGCCATGTCTTGTCCTATTAAATGTGAATTCATTCTGGTGCCACTGTCCATGGTGGAACAGGACAGGTGTAGGTCTGATTCAGCCACAGTGGAGATTCAGAAAGTGCCCTCCTTCTGCCTTTTCGGGAGTTCTGGTGGCTTAGTGTTAAGAAATTGTGCTGCCGACTCAAAGTCAAGCAATTCGAATCCACCACTTGCTCTGTGGGAGAAGGTTCAGAAATCTCCTTCTGTGATTTATAGCCTCTGAAAACCTCCTGAGAGGTCAGCTATGGGTAGGTTCCAACCCATACCTTTTACATAAAGTGGGGCATACTTTAATTTTTTCCATTCCTGAAAGGTTTCACAGTGGGACTTGCTTTCTGGGAGTTAAGCCTACTTCAGAAGTCAGTGACACCATGCCTGGTTCCTAGATAGCACCTTATTAGAAAGAGTTTCTAGAAATCACTTATATTTAAGAAACTGAAATTTGCAGCCAGGGCCTGCAAATAGGGGCCATTGTAAAATTGTCTGGAAAAGGCACACCACATTTTTCTTTTCCTGTTTTCCTCAATAGAGTGCTATGTTTGTATTGCCTGTAGTCAACTGTAAAGATGCTTAAGCTGTGGTCTGGCAAACTGTGCTCTTTCAGAAAAGTGTAAGCCAGGGAGTGAAGGAGAAAGACATCATTATGGCACTTCAAAGAGGATACTTGGGAGATTGGGTTTATTGTGGTTATTTAGTATGGAAACCCACTGCTTTTATGAAGAGCATGTTCTCCCAGGAAGGGCTCATGGAATCCTCTGGTGCACTGTTCCTGTGACTGGATTTGTCCTTCGATTTGTTTCTAGAAGCACTGGAATATGTGGGAACCAGCTTCCTCCAAACTCCTCAGCTAAGTTATTCAAATTGGGGCTGAGGAGAGAGGCCAGGAGCACTTGGCTTTGGCATGCCTTTTTAGGATCCTTTTGTAAAGGGTCTGATCAGCTGCCCTAATCTCGGCTCTTCCCTTGTGCCACACTTTGTGAATTATAATCTGGGGGGTAGGGATGGTAGTCATCATCACATTTAGGAGTGCAAGCTGCTTTAAAACATATCATCATCTCATCTCATTGTAATTATGTTGGAATTGACTCATAGGTGATCCAGCAGTTTCCAGGAGGCTATAAATCATAAGGGAGGAGATTTGAACCACCAGAGAGGAGCCGATTCTGGGTTAGAAACTCATGTCCCTACAGGTAGAAGTTGTTATGTGCCATCCAGTTGGAACTGACTCATAGCTGACCATCCAGTGGGTTTTCAGAGGCAGTAAATCGCACAGGAGGAGATTACCCATCTTTTCCCCTCTAATAGCTGGTGGGTTCAAACTGCATGCCTTTGGCTTCGCAGTGAAGCACAGCTCTATATCCCAAGGCTATCAGAGTTGCCGTAATACAGATTTGCATTTATATATATCCTACTAGTAAGAAGCTGTGCTGTAATTCCAAAGGCACACAGTTTTTTAATCCACCATCTGCTCTGTGGGAGGAAGATGAGCAGACTACTCCCATGTGATTTACTGCCTTGGAAAACCTCCCAGAGGGTCAGCTATGGGTCATTTCTGACTCAATGACACACAACAATACAACAATCAAAGACTCAGGGGTTTTAATCCACCAGCTGCTCCAAGGGTGAAAGTGTCTCCTCCCAAAAAGATCTGCAGTGTCAGAAACCTGATGGAGAGTTGCTGTGACTCAGAATCACCTAAAAGGGGTGAGTTGACTGGTAGCTGATGGTGACAGAGTCAATCACCAGGAATACAATGAGTGCCCACAAATGACAGAAAATTGAGAGGAAATTGCAGCTTGCCCTTTCCTGACTGATAGCTAAATCTCAGGAGTTCTCTCACTGAAGCAAGTGCTTGCTCAAAAGTCGTACCTGGCCTGACTGGATAATTGACATTTCTTGGCCTTTCTGGTTCGGACGTAACTGGATTTCAGTCCCTGTTCTGATCCTTAACAGCAGGATGACCTTACTCACATCCCCTGACTTCTTCAATTTCTTCACTGAAAAATGGAGAGAGGAGAATCTTATCCTCTTCCAGAGGTGTTAGGAAGACAAAATGAGGTCGCATCTGTAAGGCAATAATTGAGCTGAAGCCCTTGCTAAACCAAGCTCCCAAAGCTCTGTGCCTTTGCACCAACACTTGCTGTCTTAAATATGTTTACTGTCTGGAATACTATTTATTATCTTATCTGCCTAAAGCATTTTTCCTTGCATTGAATTTCTGCCCCCTACGCCAGCTTCTCTAGCCTCCACAAGGAAGAGTAACTACTTGCTTATTGAGTTGAGGAAGCCAACCAAAAGCTTCCTGGAAAGAGATTGGCTGTCAGAAATGCATAAGAAGGAGGGACTGTCCTGCGTGATGTCCTGGATGATGGGTGACCTTCCCAGAGATTGGCCCACTAAGTCATCTGTCAGCTCTTTCTATGGACTTCTCACACCTTTTGCTGCAAAGGACATGTCTAGAGGAGGCTGAGCAGCTGAGCAAGGCCCTGGACCACTTGCTTACAGAGTCTCCTAAATTCTAGAGAGAAGACTGAGTGTATGGGCTCAGAGATGAGAAGGAGGCTCAGCAAAAGGTTTTTATCATGTATTGCCTTGGGTTTGAATTGTTATGCTCATATATCAGTCAGGGTTTGAGCCAAGAAACAAAATCGTTAAGAAAGATACTGTGAGATTTCTAGCTGTCCTCACAAGAGCTTAGATTTTGAGCTAGCCCTACTACTGCTTCTGACCACTTCCTTCTTTGTGGGTTTTAGATACACATGTGACCTTGACAAAAATTCTTTGGGGCCAAAAGCCCTTAAAAAAAAGTTGTGACTCGATTTTGACAAAGATTATTTATTGATATGTGGTCACATGCATGGATTTTATAAACCAGTGTGTTATTATTTCCCAGCTACCTGATGGCTTAGTGGTAAGTTGTTGTGCTGCCAACTCAAAGGCAAGTAGTTCAAATCCACCAGCTGCTCTTAAGGAGAAAGATGAGCAATCTTTTCTCAAACGACTTATAGCCTCTGAAATCCTAGAGGGTCAGCTATGAGTTGGACTGAAAACAGCAACAACAAATATATGAACTAGCTGAGACCTATTATAAGCACAGCATACCTGTTGTCAGTTTCCTATGTAATCACATGTCCATCATTTATACCCCACATCTAAAAAGGGAGATGTGGAGAGAAGGAAAGCAGATAGATCAGAGAAGGGGAGTGGGAATGCTTGAGTAATACTACCTGGATGGGTTCTATTTGTAACACAATAGTGGACTTTGTGAGATTTTTCATTAGAATCCGCCCCTAGCATTTTTAGTCTAGCCACCTGGTAACCCACATTCCTCTTCCTGAAGAGCCAGCCACCCACCACAGCGAGGTCTGCTGACTGCTATCATCTTCAGCCATCACACCAAAGCTCCCTATGCACCACACACATCATGGCTGGGGCAGGAATCTTTTTGGTCTACTTGGAAGTCTTACATTAATGAATTGCTGAAGTGAGGTTCCCCCCCTTATTTACGTTCATTCATCACTACCAAGAGAAGAGTTCTAATTGCATCTTAAGGAAAACTTCCATTTTAGAGGGTGTACGCCATTGGGCAGTCTACTCAGTTGAGAAGATTTGCTTTAGCTCATTTGTTGACATCGTTAGGTGCTGTCAAGTTGACTTCCTCTCACAGAGACCCTGAACGGCAGATCTGATCCTTGCTCTCTGCTTCCCCATGCTCGCCATCCTGGATAGAGCTCACCGTTTCAGTCACTGTGTCACTCTATCTTGTTGAGTCTCCCTCACTTTCTCTGACCCTCCACCTTTCCCAGCATGGTATCTTTTTCCAAGGACTGTCCCTTCCTGGCCACTTGCCCAAAGTGTGGGAGATAGAGTTTCACCAGCTTTGTCTCTTGGGAGTTCCTTGTTTGCACTTCCTCCCAGATGTGTGTGTTGTTCTTCTCACACTCCTAGGATATCCAGTACTCTTCTCCAACATCACAGTTCAAAGGCATCTATTCTTCTTCTGTCCTCTTTATTCACTGTCCAACTTTCAGATATGTGTGAAGCAATTGAAAATATCAGGTGCATCTTAGTCTCTAAATTGTTCTTAGGAAGATTGATCTCTGTAAGAGAACAAAAGGGGACCAGCTTCAGTCTGTCAGAGTTCCCAGACGCAATCTTTGCTTCTCTTAAGATATTCCTGAATATCACATCTGAGAGAAAATTCTGTTTCTCTATAGCCCACTTATAACAATCACATCATAATCAATTCCGACTTATCACAATCCCCCACTGAGTCTCTGAGGCTGTAAATTGTCATGGGAGGAGACTGTCCACCTTCGTCCTGCAGATCAGTTGGTGGATTTGAACTATCAACTTTTTGGTTACCAGTATGGCACATTACTGACTGCTGTTGTCTGTGTACCATCAAGTAGGAACCATCTCATTGCTGCCAGCTGATTTTCATAGGCTGCAGATCACAGGGGAGGAGACTGCCTATCTTTCTGTTGTGTAGCGGCTAGTAGATTTGAACTGCCTGCCTTTGAATTGGCAATGAAACTCTTTCCCCTTTGGGACCATAACTCAAGCTGCACTTCAGGATCAGGAACAATGAAGGATAGATAGCTTTTCCCCCCATCAGGACAGCTACTTGGCCATTCCCGTAGCCCAACCTCTCTCTCCCTAGCCCCTCACGCTGTGCTCTACTCTGCTCAGGCAAAGCTTTTTTAGCTCTGAACCTCAACCTAAACGTCACACCTTGGATAATAATTAATTCAAATAGATCACACTTAGATGTAAAGCATAAAACTACAAACATTTTAGAAAACATATGAAAGAAAATTTTAGAAGTTAAGGCTTAATGAGCTCTGGTAGCCTAATGCTTAAGAAAACTGCACTGCAGTCACAAAGGCACATAGTTCAAATCCCCCAGCTGCTCCAAGAAGAAGGAAGGGCAGTCTCTTCCTGTGCAATTAACCGCCTCTGAAAACCTGCTGGAGGGTCAGCTATGGGCCAGTTCTGACAATAACACAACAACAAGAAGGCTTAATGAAGGTTTTGGTGAGCTTTACCTCATTTTTATTTTATTGTAATTTCATATATATATGTTAGATTTTCTAACAAATATTTAAACTATGAAGGCTTTCAAGCAGTTTCTAAATCTTCTGTTTCCAAATTTGTAGCAATCTGTTATTACAACAGTCATACAGGAGAAGAATATCCTAAAACCAACGATGATTTTCAAACCACTCCACCAGCAACTGCACAGGCAAGACCTCTCCTTCAGCCAACCACCCAAGTGCCTCTCAAAACGTTAATAACAAATTCAACTGCTAGTCACACTGCCACAACTGCCAATGTGACAATAAAAGCAATGACGACTGCTTCCGTATCTACCAGCACAATTCTTCACACTCTCATCACAACCCAGGCCACACCCAACGTTACACAGTCCAACCCTCCCGTTACTGAAGCTACACTCGGCCCCAGTGCAGCTCCTCACACACAGCCACCCACCATGACCCCACCAGCCCACACAACTGGGGAAGCCACTCCATCTAGCAACCAGACCACCTTCCCAACAACTTCATCCCCTGCTCCGAGCAACAGCACAACCAGTCAGACACCCACTCAATCCACCCGTGTCCCAGGAACAACCACAGCCACACATAATGCCACTCACACCACACAGACAGCACCACCAGCCCCTACAGCACCTGGACCCACCCTTGCACCACAGCCATTGCCAGTCAAGATCGGAGTTTACCAAGTTCTCAATGGCAGCAGACTGTGTATAAAAGCAGAACTGGGCCTAGAGCTGATTGTACAAGACAAGGAGTCGGTAAGTTGACCCCATTGGACTGTGGCACTAATTTCGTGGAGTGTGAGTGAAGTTTGCTCTGTTGAGAATGAGCAGCCCTGACATTGTGTGCTTTTAAAGGAAATAAGTAGCTGCTTGCTCCACTTTCCCCAAGACTTTGCATTAAAATGTGAAGCTGTGTTAGAATGCATCCATCTAAAAACAGAGAAAGGGAGCATTTGGAGAGAGAGACGAAAAACACCCAAATGTTCATATACCCATTTCTCACTAGTTAGTCAATCAGGGTCGTGTGTTCAGTGTTGATCCCAGTCCAATCCTACCCCTCTGGATGACTCGCAAGTCTAGCTGTTTCCCTGTGGGATTAGGGGTTTGGATTAGATGGTCTCTCTAGTTCAAGCCAGAGTCCCTGGGTTAGCAGCTTAACTCCTTAGCCGCTGGACCACCAGAGCTCCCTTTTAGTTAAAAGTTGAGCACAAACCGTTTCCACCACCCGGAGACCTATCATGAATACCACGAATACACATGCTTCAAGTTACCTGCCAAGAGAAACAGCTTTCTGTGAGAGGACTCCTTTAAACAATCTGGAATTTACAGCTTGGAGATAGGAGACATCCCCTGGGGTGTTGGCAATTATCAAGTGAGTGCCCACCCAGCCTTGAGCTTAGATTCACTTATGTGTCTGTGTTTCACATTCTCTGGAATGTTCATGTGCATCTTGTTAAGCTGATCTATCTCTTTTGCTTTAGGTTTTTTCACCCCAGAGATACTTCAACATCAACCCCAATGGGACTGAAGCTTCCGGAAACTGTGGACCCCGAAAATCCAACCTCCTCTTGAACTTCCAGGGTGGATTTGTGAACTTCACATTCACCAAGGTGAGGTGTGAGCTGCTGGCACTAACTGGCCAGAGGATGGCTTTCCCCGCTGATGGTGCAATCTCACACTTTAGTTTAAGTCCCAGCGGAAAGAAATCTCAAAGACTTTTGAGATCTTCACTGATAAGAAAGAGGGGCTTTGAGGTGGAGAGGAGGGAAATTTCAAAATTCTGTGTTTGCTTTCTTCCCCCTTCAGCCTCTTAGGGGAGACTTGGCCTCTGGGGAACCCAAACATTGGTATGCTTTGCAAACTACAGAAAAGAGGAAGTTATACAGAGAAATAAGAACCAAAGAAATTCCCAGTGGAGATTGGATTATTCTTAAAGTCAAATGTCAGAGCGGGTTCTTTCCAAGCACTTCAGCCCAAATCCAGGAACTTACCAGTCATTGGATTTTCCTGACCACATCCTGGAAGGGAGTAGACAAAGAAGTAAAATGGAAAAAAGAAGGGCACAGGTGATGACAGAAATTTAGCTGCAGATTTGACTCCATCGTTTACTTTCCCCGAAAGGAATTGGAGATCATGTCTGTAAAGGGCACATCCAGTGCAGGAAAACTCAGTCCCTCAGTTATTGACATGGGATCAGAATCAACTCATAGTTGATCCTCTGTTGGGTTTCCAAGGCTCTAAATCCCATGAGAGTAGATTGCTTCTCTTTCTCCTGGGGACCCGCTGGTGGGTTTGAACTGCCAGAGTTACAGCTTTGGGATCAGCAGCACAACTCTCTTGGACTGTGCCACCTGAGCTTCTTGGCCTCGAAAACCTGGTGGAGTGTCAGCATGAGTCAGAACTGCCTTAGTAGTGGTGGGTTTTATTTTGGGGTTATTTATGACTGCAGGAGCTGAAATGGGCAAACGTCCAGGGAGACAGTGTTGGCTGACCTACTCTTAAGGGAGAGCCAGGGTTGCTCTATTTGCTGTAAGTCAAAGTCAAAAGTCAAAGCTATTACCTTGGGGTGGGAACTGATTCACCACTGATTCTGCAGTGGATCTTCAGAAACTTTACATCTCATTCTCCAGAGGAGCAGCTGGTAGATTTGAACCACCCTCCTTTGGGTGACAGTGTAAACCCCTACCCACCGGACCACCAGAGCTTGAGCACCTGCCGACCTCTCTTTATGGTCCTTCCATCTCCTGAGGTCCCTCCCTGCCTGTCCACTGTATTCATGCTGAACTCTGACCAAGCACCACTCTAGTATCAACGATGGGGAATGCATTTGAGCAAAAAAGCTTTCTAGATCCATCCAAGCAAAATGGCCACAGTAATTCAGTCACTTTTCACTACCCTTTAGTAATAACTTAATAGTGGGATTGTTGACACTTTAGGCAAGACAGTTGATTGTGTGAATCCTTTCTTGAACCCATGCTCCCCGATTGTCCTGCTTATGTCCTTCAGAGATGTGAGAAGAAATTTAATATCTATATGATGCTGTAAGCACTACATCTCTGCCTTTCCCTCTTCCATGCCATCTGCAGTAGGGAGCAAGCAAGTCTCTGAGAGTTGTGAAAGCAGCTTTACCCAAGTCTCACCAACAAAATTCACCTCGTTCATGCCACTCCCCAGGACCCATCCACCCATGCAGCTGGTCTTAGTTGCAAGACAAGAGGGAAGCAGAGAGGCTTAGTGCCCTTAGTGTTGAGTCAGTTCTGATGTATAGTGACCCTGATACACAGTTTGGAGTTCTGTTGGTCTCATCCATAGGGAGTGCGTTGCTAACTCAAAGACAGCACTATTTCGTGATTCAAATCCACCAGCAACTCTACAGGAGAAAGATGAACCATCTCCTTATGCACCATTTACAGCCTTAGAAACCCACCGGAGAGTCAGCTGTGAGCAGATTCTGCCTCAAGAGCAATGAGTTTGAGTTCATTTTTTGAACTAAGACAGAGTGAAATGCCCCACATACCTGCCAGCCCAAGTCCTCCCATGGGATTTTCCATAGCAAAATGGGACTTAATGAAATGCAAATATTTGCCCATGAATAATGAAGAGGAAAGGGACTTCATATTTTCGTTAAATCTACATAAGAATAAGAGGAGGGTGGGTGTGAGAAATAAGTGACAACTGATAAAGTCCCAAAAGTGAAGAGTCACCAGGGGGTAGGGAGTGCAAGAGAAGAGATGCATCTTGGGAAAGTGCCCCCAGAGCTCTCCTGGGAGGCAAAGATGGTGAAGCTTCGTCTCTCATACCTTGTACATGTAGCTAGGCGAAGCTATTCCTTGGAAAGGACATCAATCATGCTTGGAAAGGTGGAGGGTCAACTAAAGAGAGGAAGACCCTCAACAAGATAGATTGACATGGCGACTGCAGCAATAGGCTCTTGTGTGTCGGAGATGATGGAGATGGCACAGGATAGGTCAGGGTTCAGGTCAGCTGTTCAGAGGATCCCTATGAGTTGTACTTAACTCAACTGCACCTAACAACAGCAATAAAGACTCAAAGACAAAAAGGAATTCATAGTCACATTACCTTAGCGTAGGAAAAACAGTATTGTCAATGTGAGAAATAAGTGTCAACTGATGATGTCTCAAAAGTGAAGAGTTGAAAGGGAGTAGATACTGCAGGGAAATGTCTATGCCCATCAGAGGGAGCAGCCAGTGAATGTCCCCAGTGTTGTGACTGGCATTCATAGGAATGGAGGGGCCCTGCTGTGCCAGCTGTCAAATGTCACATGTATTTACCTCTCTCAACCGGTAATCGGATGCCAGCGTTGCCAGCTCTTGACTATTAAAGAAAGAAATATAACCTATTAATAAATGCATGTGAGATGTAAATGTTTTTTTTTTAGTTTGAATAGCATGTTGTCAAACAAAACACAATTGTATTGTAAAAATAGAAGGATAACTAGTAAAACATGTATGGGAACTCAAAGGGGGAGGGCTGAGGGTGGGTAGGGGTGAAACGACAGGGTATCACAGTTTGACGGCGGGGGAAGGAAATGGGAAGGGTCCAGGAGAAAAGACAGGGTAATGACAGGCAAGGGTCAATGGCGATTAATTTTATAAAACATACTGCATGTGAATGATGGTATGAAACACAATGTGAATGAAGAATAGTGTGAAACATATTGTATATGAACTTTGTAAACACAACAATAAAAAGACTATCAAAACCTTCACAGTTGTAGGGCACATTTAGTCTCTGGACCCAAATGCTGAGCTTCTATTTTAATAAATGGAATATAGGGAATGGATTTGAGCAAGAAAGTTTTCTAGATCCATCCAAGCAAAATGGCCACAGTAATTTGGTCTCTTTTCAAACATTGCTACCCTTTATAGAGTAGTTACTTACTGCTTAACAGTGGGATTGCTGACACTTTTGGCAAGACAGTTGATTGTGTGAAATGTACTGTGCCTTTGAGGGTGGTTTGCAGACTCTCTGGTCTCTAACCACTAGATGCAAGCACTGTGTGTGTCAGTGTATGTGTGTGTATGTCTGTGTGTGCACATGTACACACACACACACACACACACACACACACTCAGCTAACCAAAACGTCTCCAGATACTACTAAATGGGAATAATTCTCTCTAGCTGAGAACTACAATTCTAGGGGGGAAGAGAGAACTTTGGAAAACGGAGTTCACACAAACTCTAAGACTTTGGAATATAGAGTTAACACAAACTCACGTGGTTAGCACGTAGTAACCAACACAACTTATCATGAAATACTGTAAATTGGAACCAACTCGATGGTAATGAATTTGAGGGATTTTTGTTTGTTAAAAATAATGACATATAGATAACAAGTGGGAGCCAAGTTGTAGAATACTAAATGGAAGCTAATTAGACTCATTTAAATGCAACCAACCGCCTTCTATACAGTATGGTTAACTGAGCACCTACTTTGTCCCAGCACGGGTTAGTTATTATAGGTGAGAAAGAATAGAAAGAGGTTATAGTGATAAGTTACAAATCTTATACAAAGATTTGTACATTTTAATACTGAAATACCACCAAAGGCAGAAAACACAGAAAAATTGCCTCCTCCAATATTGCTTGGCCTCACTGTTCAATTAAAACATAAGCTAGCCATCTCACTCTGTTGGTGATTGTATCATTCTTAGCTTTTACGAATCTCAGTTTCTCTTCTATAAAATGGGGCCATACAGCACCTGTTTTTCTGGGCTGCTGTGTGTGAGCCACGTGAACGCATGTGGACATGCTAACCATGGGTTCTGGCCCTCAGTGGGGTCTGGAGAGGTAAGTTTCCTTTCTCAGTTTTAAACCTCAGTTTCATTTTTGAAGAATTGAAACCCCTTCTGTAATCGTTGTCTCCTTTGATTCAATTAACATACTGAACATTGTTCAGACCCTTTGAGTTCAAGATAAACATTGCTCTCCCACCCCAACTTCCTTCCTGCTTTGCACAACTTGTTTTTAAAACACTTTCGAATTTCTGTACATAGCGTTTCTCTTTCTGTGACAACACTGTCCCTTTCTCACCTACCTCTCCGTGTTGAAAGTAACCTGAGGCCTACCCTAGTTCAGGCTCTGGGATGTGGAGGTAATTAACCATTGAGGGGAAAGGCATTAAATCAGTGCTAGGCAGCACACCTGCCAGAGAAGGTCTCGGGATCCAGCACAGCCCATCGCCAAGGTTTCATCATTGCCTTCATGCTGTGTTCCTGAGAATTATGGTCCGTGCTGAGATGTTAACAACCTCAAAGCATACTTCTTAGGACTCTTCAACCTCCCTTGGCCCTGGTTTTGCTTCTGATTTGCCTTCTGTCTAGACAGTCCCTCTCTTTCCTCCCTATTCTTTTGCATTCAGTCCTGACTCCCGATGATCCCATGTGAAAGAAAACAAAGCATGATCTATTTGTTCATTATTTTGGTATTGTTGTTGTGTACCATAGAGTTAGAACCAACGCATATATGACCTTCTGGCAGGTTTTTAGAAGTAGTTAATAGCACAGGAATGTATTTTCCATCCTTCTCCCATGGAGCAGCTGGTGGCCTTGAACCATGTATCTTCGGGATTGCAGTACAGCTTCTAGCTACTTGGCCAGGCTCCGATGTTTAGTGTCCTTGATTCTATTGTTGCAGCCACTGTGTATTCTGAGCATCTTCAACCTTAAGGAATTCTGGCAAGAAGCTGTGCTACAACCCTCCAGCTGCTCCACGGAAGAAGTGTAGACAGTCTCCTCCTGCAGGATTTCTTGCCTCTAAAAATCCTGCTGGAGGGTCCAACTTGATGGTACACAACAACCACCTAAGAGGACTTAATCATCCAGTACTAAAACAGGCCTGTACGACTCTGCTGTGACCTATCGGATTTTCAATGACTGATTGTTTGGGGAAAATAGATTGGTAGGTCTTTCATCCTAGGCTATCTTTTTTTTTTAAGGATTTTTTTACTTAAAAAAAATTATACATCACTAATTCCAATTGGCTAATGCAATGAATTACAATGTCTCATAAACCTCCCATATTGTACATTGTCTTCCCCTGCACCCAAATTATCTATTTCTCAGTCTTTGCTCTCCTCTCCCTCGCTTCTCATCTCCATTACCTTTCTATCTATTGATTCTGTGTGTAAACCCTTCCTTATCTTAAAAAAATAATCAATTATGCATTTTAGTTCTACATTGTTAACTATGACATCAACAATGTCTGATCATCCATTTGTTCCACATTGCCCTTCCCTTCACCTGCTCCAAGGAGCTATTCATTTTCTGTTCATTTATTCTCTCCTCCTCTTCCTCCCCTCATAACTGTACTGGATTGATGTTCTCTGTATGTAGACTTTTCTCTAGTTGCTGTTGTGTGGTGGGTTTTAATTTTTTTTTAATTACCCTGGCCTTACAAAGTGTTTTTAAAATCCACCAGATGCTCTGCTGAAGAAGGAGGAACAGTCGCCTCCTGTACCAGTCAGATCCAATTTGACGGTACACGCATAAAAAAAAAAAAAAGTGTTTTTCCTTTTGACTGACTTATTTCACTAATCATAATGTCCTTTAGTTTAGTTTTTCATGAGCTCTTCATTGTTTTTCAGTGCTGCATAGTACTCTGTTGTGTGAATGTACCGTCGTTTCTCTAGTCTCTAACCACCCATTCATTGATGGACATTGTATTGTCTACCTTAGTGTGGAAGTTCTGCTGAAACCTGTCCATCATAGGTACCTTAAGTGTTTAAATACTGGTGACATATCTTTCAGCATCATAGTAATATTTATGCCACCACTACAGTACAACAAGTTAATATGTAATTGGTGGTGACAAGTTAATAGATAATATAACTCAATTATCATCACTATGTTAAGTCTTCTCCAGCCTCCAGCCAGTCTCCCTGCCTCCCTCACACTCCTGCCCCAACTCCTTCTCGGATAAAATGAATCTCTCTTCTTTGTTTCCTGAGAACCTTGAGGACAAAAATTTCTCTCTCTCTAGTATCCAGTCCTGACTTTGTATAAGGTGCATGTTAGCAATGACTAGTGAACAAATTGAGAATAAAGAAATATAACTTTAATAGAGAACTTTAGGGCAAGTTGCCACAAGTATGTCAACAAGTCTAAAAAAGCAATGTCTTCGCCTCCTTTTTAATAAGTCAGAGCAAATGGTTCTTGATTTCATCACATCCACATCCTGAACATCTGTAACTGTAAAACTCACACTGTATACTTAGTGGAAGTGAAGGGAAGTCCCTGGGGCCTGCTGGTGGTTGACAGGCTACCTCTCCAGCTGACTTGAAGCTTGCCTTTTCCATATCCCTTGTGCAAGAGTGGGGCCCTGTGATACCCTTAGCTTTCACAGAGGGGGCTTAGGAACTAGAATCTCTTTAGAGAGGTGGAGTTGTCTTTAGAAACCAACAAGGAGAAGCTATGGAGTCAGCAGTCCCCTGGTTAAGTATTGAGATGGAACTTGTGAGGTGACCCACTAGAATGGACATGCATGGCCAGTGAGCCCATGCCCATGGCCTCCACTGAATGCTGGAGTTCTGTATCAACTTTGAAGAGTCTTCAGAAAATACCAACACAATTTAACAAACATTTCTCACTTCGAGTGTTCCTGGACTCCATGAAGACCACTCATGGCATCCTTCAAGATGAGTTGTCCCCAAGTTAAGAATTACTGCCCTAAGATTTTAATTACTAGTAAAAGTTTAATGTGTAGCCCTCAACCTATCTATCTCTCAGATGTACTTGGGTTTTCACATTGATACACCAGGCCCAACTGAAGGGACTCAAAGTGTGTTTGAAGCTCTCCCAACTTGAGGACCTTTGAGAATTCTAGAACCAAGGATCAAATTTTAACTTATTATTTACTTACTGTGTGATATGTTTCCTTTTTATTTGGTAATTTTTATCATAATGATGACTCACTACTGAAAGATATCAACACCTGAAAATCAGGAATTTAATAGCCAGAATCTTCCCTAAATGAAATTTTAATACCAGAGTGTATCCATAAAACAGAGATTGCCCAAGGTTAACACAGTGCTGTTTTCACAGGATGAAAATTCGTATTATATCAGTGAATTGGGAGCCTACCTGACCATCTTACATCCAGGTTAGTACTCACAGAATGACACTGTGTTTGCTCATTTTTCATTGAATCCTCTCATCTTTGGTACTATGTTTAGGAACATAGAACAGCCAGCTATCTATCTTTGGAGGGGTTTACTGCATTTTTATGTGCTTCACTTTGCTCATCTGCTCATAAAGGAGCTTGGACTAAATTATACCTGAACTTAATAAAGGGTTCTTACTACATTATGGCTGAGCTTGTTAAGGGCTCTTAATAAAGAGCACAGGCTCACCTATAAAGAGCTCCGTCACTTTTTGGCAGATCTACTGCTGATGGCACAGTTTCTCTTACCCTCAGAATCATGGCGTGCCTGGGTGATGCAAACATGTTTTCCTGCTACTGTTGGAGGCTTGTGTTCACCCAGAGGTGCCTCAGAAGAAAGGCCTGGTCATCTATGTCCAAAAAACAGCCATTTAAAACCATATGGAACACAATTCTACACTGGTCACCACCATCTGACACATGGCAACAGGTTGTTTTGTCACTGTGAATTTTTATAGGCTGCTCCTTGGAGTCAAGGATTCTGAAGTTTCATCTGACATACTTTGGACATGTTGCAAGGCGGGACCAGTCCTTGAAGAGGGACATCATGCTTGGAAGAGTGGAGGGACAGTGCAGGAGAGGAAGACCCTCAATAAGATGGATTGATTCAGTGACTGGGGTAATGGGAGAAGGTGTGTCAGAGATAAAAAGATTGGAGCAGGGTTTAGGGCTGTTGTACATAGGATGGTTATGCATCCCAGGCAACTCAATGGCACATAACAACAACAACATGCATCTAGTATTTTCTGGATATTCAGTCCTGTTCAGACACTGGGGTTCCCAAAGAGATGATTCCTGAACTTGTGGAGCTCTGAGAGAGATGATGAATGAAGACATTAACTGATAAGCCAATGTTCTCAGTGTCAATGTTAGCAATGTTAGCAGTGGTCATTACTAACACTTTCCTCCAGAAAGTCTCTCCAAAGAGGTGAGGGTTGAACAGACAGCTCAAGGAAGGAAGTAGATAATCACAAAGACACCTGGACCTGGGGAAGCTTTTGAGAGCTGGCTGGAACAGTGAATTCTCAGGTGCCAGTGTGTGTGAGGACAAGCTGCTGTTGTTGAGTACCATTGAGTCCAGACTGACCCACAGCTCACCCTCTAGTGGCAGAGGCACTGAACAGCACATCAGGAGATTGCCCATCCTTCTCCCATGAAGCAGCCAGTGGATTGGAACCATGTGCCTTTGGGATTGCAGTGCAGCTTCTTGCCCTTAGGCCACTAGAGTTCCCTGCAAAAACAAGCAGGGGCCCAGAAAGGGAGAAAGGCAGTGATGGAAGTCTCAGGGGCAGGGGAAGCTTGTCAGCAAAGTAGGGAATTTGGATTTGACTCTAAGACGTGACGAGCTGCCATTGGAGGACGTGGCATCTAGCACTGATATGCCAGGTTTATACTTATAAAGGCTGGGCTCAGTGTTTGAAAGGTGGTTCCCACTGTGATGGAGCATGACTGAGAGAACTCAGGATATGATTCTCTGGAGAAGTCATGCTCACATTCAAATTGAGGTGAGTTTCTCTGAGGCCACCAGTGTTTTCCTGGGAAGTCTAATTTGAGTGAGCCACCCTCTGGTGAGCACATCTCTGTGCAGTGTGAAAGTCTAATTCCTCCTTTTCCACGTTCTATCTTTTGGCTGGCATAAATATATTCATTTATTCCTCAGTGGGCAAATGCAAAAGAAATCTACCAGGTAATGAAAATACTGAGATATGTGTTTAGAATAGTAGCTCTATAAGACAGACTCTGTTCATGAGTGTGGGGGTCAATGACCAGGAGACAAATGTAAGAAAGATGTCATAGCTGACAGCTCACCAATGTCAAATTTAACCCACTTAGACCAGCCCCAAATACAGAGTGGGACATAAAGACTGTGTGGTGTTGTTGTTGTTGTTTAATGCCATCGAGTCGTAGACGACTCATAGTGACCCTATGAACGAACAGCCTGAGCACTGTTTGTACATAGAGTTTCCAGAGGCAAGCCATTTTGGAAGTGGATGCTGCTCCTGCTTCCAGGCTTGATTTAGTCAGGAAGCTCCAGCCAACACTGTCCACCATGGGTGCCCATTACCACGATTGGCACATCACTGTCACAGTTACCTCTGTACAGCAATGCACAGACCAGTGCTATACCACCTAGAAGAATGTTTGACAGGAAGACAATTTGAACCTAGCCCTCGGGCCTGTGGCCCTCAGGCCCTTTGGGCTTAAGGCCACCTCCTGGTTCAAACCCTAGGCCCAGGCTGGCTAGCCTCACTTCAGGGACAGAGCAAACCTGCATGTCAAACACATTCCCAGAAAAGCAGTCCACTCCAAAGCTTGCCACGATTCCTGCACTCCCCACCACCACGCTCCTGCCTTCTGGCAAGGAGAGCTTCCCACGAACCTGTGAAGGCGCCAGCTAAACCAGGAACAACATGGCCGCTTCCTTCCCGGCTTCCTTCGGCTTAAGGCCACCTCCTGGTTCAAACCCTAGGCCCAGGCTGGCTAGCCTCACTCCAGGGACAGAGCAAACCTGCATGTCAAACACATTCCCAGAAAAGCAGTCCACTCCAAAGCTTGCCACGATTCCTGCACTCCCCACCACCACGCTCCTGCCTTCTGGCAAGGAGAGCTTCCCACGAGCCTGTGAATACTGTGTAAGGATGAAAATTTTAACTTAAATGAATGAATGTTATCACTAGTCATGGACCAAACAATGTAAAATACACAAAATTAGGCCAGAAACTGATTTAGAGACAGAGAGCAGATAAGAAAAACCAATCCCAATCTTGGGTCCTGGTGGAGGACGCTCTGGTGGCGTAATCTGTAATGAGTTGCATGGTTAACCACCAAGCTACACATATCTGGTATTTCAAATCCCTAAAGTTCCATGGGAGAAAGGTGAGAAGTCTCCTCCCATTATGATTTACAGCCTTGGAAACCCAATGTGGGGGCACTATGAGTTGAAACCAACTCAAGGGCAGTGTTTGTTTGAGGCTTAACGCAGTAACTAACTGTAGCGGCAGCAGCAATGATGGGGTTCATGCTAACGGTGGTGGTGGTGATAATAGCAGAAGTAATGATAGTTGTAATATTAGTGGGTATGGTGGAATATTAGTAGACTACCATAGGACTGGAAACATGCTACAGTAGTACACACCGATGATTCAGTACATTTTGTGGGATATTTGTCTGTACAAATTCAGTTACAGCAACAAGTGCACTAATGGAATTGTTGTCATGTACCGTCGAATTGGAGCTGACCCATAGCTGGCCCTTCAGCAGGTTTTTAGAGGCAGTAAACTGCACAGGAGGAAATTGCCCATCTTTTTCCCACAGAGCAGTAGGTAGATTTGAACCATGTGCCTAAGGGTTGACAGTGTAGCCCCTTATCACTAGGCCAGTAGGAAACACAATGTCAAAATGCTTGAAAGTATGATTTCAGAGTGCTTTCACTCCTGTAACAATAACTAGCTGTAAGATTTTGGACAAATGTTCTCAACTTTTGGTCTCTCCATTTCCTTGTCTGTAAAATGAAGAAAATAGCAGATATCATCTCAAAAGATTGTTGTGCACACCTATGTTTATTGCAGCTTTGTCCGCAATAGCAAAGAACTGGAAACAACCCAAGTTCCCATCAACAAACGAATGGATAGAGAAGCTCTGGTATATTCACACAATGGAATACTATGCAGCATTGACAAACAAGAAACTCATGAAATATTATGCAAAATGGATGACCCTGGAGGACATTATGCTAAGTGAAATATCTCAGTCACAAAAGGACAAATATTGCATAGGGCCACTGTTGTAAAATGGGACTGACATCAGGGTTAAGGCAAGACAGAAAAGGAGGGGAGGAATGATGTATATTGCATTGAAACAGATGAGGGAGAGATCTGTTTAAAAGGGATATATTCTTGTCATTACAGAAGTCCAGAGTGAAGGCTGCATAGTGGAGTGGACTTGGGAGAAGGGATTGTACAATAATGAAAGAGTTTTTCTTTTGCTTTTCAAGGAGAAGAGTGATTTAGGGGGAAGGGAGTGGGCAGGGGGGGAGAGTGCAACAATGAATGACTGGAAATCCTAATCTCTGTACACTTTCATTACAATTAATAAATTAAAAAATATATTAAAAAAGAAGACGCTAACAGGGGAAAAAAAGATTGTTGTAAGAATTACATGGGGAAAGTGCATGTAAAGTACTTGCACACCTTGGGCCCACAGCAGGCAGCCTCCCTGTGAGATTCATCTCAGGCACAAGCAAACATACACACAAGAGCAGAGCGAGATGACGACGCCAGGCTCCCTGCTGACAGCTGTGGAGTGTCACTTGGGTGCATTCACTGAAGCCCACAGCGCAGCCCTCCGCTATGAGAGCTGGTTAGGAAGATTACACCAGCAGATTGTTGGGGGAGTGCTATTGTCTTCAGGAAGACAGATGTTAAAACAACATAACAAAACAAAACGGTTTAAAACCAGAATGTCAACTTACTACTTTATTGTTACTTTAACTGTCAAGGGGTCCAGAGGACCAAATCCTCTGGGAAGTCAATTTCCTCCCCTTTAGAAGCCAAATTCTAATCAGAAGCATGCTTAATGGGCATGGGATTAGAGCTAATAATCCTATAAAAAACAATAAATGTGTTTGATGGGCATGAGATTAAAGTTAATGGAGTTAATGATAAAATATTTAACCTCTATCCTTTTTGACGTTCCATTTCCTGAAAAGGGTGCATCTGTCATAAGATAGGGCCAGTCCCCGGTCCTCCAGCCCTGGACATACTCAGATGGACAGAGATGGGCCTATCCCTTCACTGCGTTTCCATGTAAGGACACGTCCACCTCGTTTATTGATAGGCTTAGTTCTTCCTTGTGCTGCATGAACACTTTGAGTCTAGCAATGTGCAAGTGTCCCATCCATGACTTTTGCATCGACTCAATAAGAGTTCAGGGCTTCATTCAGGGAGGTCTGGTGTTGAAGTCGATAGGACGTTGCACTGCTGACGCAAAGGCCAAGCCTCTCCAGCAGTTTGAATTCAGCATCTCTACAGAGGAAAGAGATGAGGCTTACAGCCTCCAAAATCATGCTGGAGGGTCTGCTATGAGTCAGTTTTTACTCAAAGGCATTGAGCTGAGTTTCATTTAGGATTCACGTTAATGTAAGCTCAGAGAACAATCTCACTTCTCATTTCCAAAGTTTTTGTGGGCCCTTAGCGCCCAAATAACCGACAGTTTCCCACCACCACTGTTCCCAATGATCTAAAACAACTACAGGAAACAGTCTCCAAATTCCCCATGTCATTGTTGTTATGTTCCAATTACCTAGGACTTCCCCTGTATAGGATTTTCCCTTGTAAAGCAAGTCTTAGGTAAACTGGAACATGACCACATTGAAATGGGAAGCTGTGGGACAGTCCCAAAGGCATACAGTTCAAATCCACCAGCTGCTCCATGGGAGAGGGATGGGCAATCTCCTCCCATGCGATTCACTGCGTCTGGAAACCCACTGGAGGCTTAGCTATGGGTCGATTCTGACTCCACGATACTTAACACGCCTGAGCCCTCGTGTGTATGCCAAGCAGAGCACTGGAAAGTCCTCCTCCCCTACAGCACCAGGGTGGTTTTTCATGAGGAGAAGATGGCAGGATCCCAGAGAGTGGAGTCTGAAGGAAGCTCATTTAACCCCACTTGAGCAGCCCAGCAACAGCTGGAGCCATAGATATACTCCAGGATTCTGACGTGTCAGCATTTCACCTTTTCATTTTCAGAGAGAACTTACCAAGGAAGGAAAAGTTCTCTGGTGTTGTTTGAGACGATGGTTGGGCATTCCTTCAAGTGTGTGAGTGAGCAGAGCATCAAGCTGTCGGCCCACCTTCAACTGAAGACGACAAATGTCCAACTTCAAGCCTTTGATTTTGAAGCCGACAGCTTTGGAAATGGTAAGTTATGGGTTCCTCAGGCCACACATGTAAACTCAGAGACCCAGGGGTGATGCTAAGTTATCTTTTGGTCTGAATCTGTGACAGGTTCAAGATTCCATGAGCTTGCATGGGTGATCGATCCCACACAGCTCTTAGGTCTGAGTTTCTCTGCCCCCTCTCCTTCTCGCAACTTCTCTATGACTCAGTTGTTGCACACAAAAGTCTGGGTGGAGGCTCAACATGGACTCTATTGGTTTACTTTGACTTGATACTGGCTTCAAAATCCAACACCTTCGCCCACATGTCCACTCTCTTCCGACCCACTTCAGACACTTTCGAAATTCATTCAAAATTGAAAAACAGCAGAAAGTGTTCTTGTCTGATCCAAACACAAGTTCTCACCACATAAATATACACCTAAATTTAAAAAGCAATCAGAAAGCACCGCCCGTGACTTCCCTGACACCCCATTTCTGAGTGCTGTTAAGTACTGGTAAACTCAGATGTTCTAGTCAAAACTCAAACTCACCACCATTGAATTGGTTCCAACTAAGAGTGACCCTCTTCTGTGATTGTAAATCATAACAGGAGGAGGACAGCATCCATCTTTCTCTTTCAGACTCACTGGTAGGTTCACCACAGTCTTTTCATTAAGCAGCATAACTCCCTACAGACTATATCTTTAAAGAGCTCTGGTGGCCTAGTGTTTAGGTAGTTACACTGCCAACCCAAAGGTGAACAGTTCAAGTCTGTTCTAAGAGAAAAAGATGAGCAGTCTCCTCCCATGTGATTTACAACCTCTGAAATCCCACTGGAGGGTCAGCTATGAGTAGTTTCCAACTTGACAACAGCAATGAGTTCTCAAAAAGATTTGCTGCTGTTCAAGTTGATTCTGACTTCTAGTAGACCCATAAAGACAGACTAAAACTGCCCCACAGAGTTGCCAAGACTGGAAATCTTTACAGAAACAAACTGACACATCTTTCTTAATGAAGAGCAGTTGGTAGATTTGAACCACTGACCTTTCCAGGTTTAATTACTGTGCTACCTGGACTCTCTTCTCTGTGTATTAAACAAGCCAAAGTGTCACTGAGTTGATTCTGACTTATTTCAGCCCTCCATCACGTTTGTTGTTGTTTTTGTTATGTGCTGTCGAGTAGTTTGCGACTCATAGCGACCCCATGTACAACAGCCCTAAACCCTGCTCTATCCTGTGCCAATCGCATTGCCTCTGACACACTCATCCTGATTACCCCAGTCACTGAATCAAACCACCTCATAAAGGGTCTTCCCCTCCTGTGCTGTCCCTCTACTCTACCCAGCATGATGTCCCTCTCCGAGGACCTGTCTCTCCTTACAACGTGTACAAAGTATGTCAGACGAAGCCCCAGAATCCTTGCCTCCAAGGAGTAGCCTGGTTTAACCCTCTCTAGTTTAGGAGGCTATAAACCTTTGCTGGAGGAGACTGTCCCACTTTGTGTTGGGAAGCAAATGATGCATTTGAACTGTTGACCTTCCCATTAGCAACACAACACATAATCCAGTGTGCCATTGTTTCAGAAAAGATTGTATTCCACTTACGGAGACAAAAGAGAAAGATGCAATAATTGAAGATAGAAATAAGCTCTTCAGGATCCCTCACCTCAGTTATAGATGGTTCTAGAAGAAGAATCAGTAGTCGGAAAACACGGGCTTGGTGACAGGAATGAAGCTGGAGTTAGAATGATTGAATTTTGTAAAATCAATGACTTATTCATTGCAAATACATTTTATAAGAGACACAAACGCAGGTTATA